>NC_045595.1:179183327-179783327 GCF_009762305.2 Zalophus californianus
GACCGGATCTCTTGATACAAGGTTAATTAGAAAACAAAAACAAAACCAAAAACCCAGGAAACAATACCTATCCATGATCTGGTTCAAAACTAGAGCTTATTGTAGCTTACATGAGAGACCATTTTTGTGTGTGAATATAAACTCAACAACAGAGTGCAAGATTGAGGGCACATAAAATCTGCATGCCAGCGATAGACATTTCTTGTCTATCGTTATGTGGCTATGTGGCTATAGTTCAAGATTTTTTAAAGTATGTGGTCATACTTTGAGTAAATGATAACAAAAAAACTATTTTGCATTAAAATGTGTATTTGTAATAGCTTGTATGCAACATAGAAAATTAATTAAAACCTATTTCTGTATCCAAAGTATACTGCTCAATGATGGTAATGAAAATTCAAAATAAATTTTAATTGATTTTTCTACAGAGGATTCTGTTTATTTATTAGTTATATGTCTACATGGTTTTAAAATTGAAAAAACCCTTTATATTCCAGAATTTGAATCACTGCTTTTCAAAGGCCCTTTACATATTTCCTCTTTATATAGGACAAAAATTTATTAACTTTCACATGTTTTTATACTAATTCATAATTTAACATAGTATCATCAATTCTAGTAGTGTTTTACAAAAATACATTATCATACTAATATCCCAGGTAACATAAATAACAAAGTTAAACAGAAAATTCCCACTTCCTCTCATGGGATATATGAAGTCATGAAAAAAAATCAACAGTATTTGTAGACTTCCCCAAAAATTCACTCAAAAATTCAAGATTAAATGGTTAGTTTGAATAAAAAGAGTGAAGTGTTGGAGGAGTTAGTATATGAACCTTCTTTTAATCATATAACTATGTATTTGATCTTATAAAATAGAATAAGTAATTTCAAGAGATACAATTTCAAGAAATACTTTCACTACTCATTTTTGGTTGTGTATATGCTTCTGCTTGCATATGTGAGAAGATGTTAAAGACTTCAGAGACTATGAGTCAGATCAAGAACACACTCTTGCTAGTAGATAGGACATTCATTCTTGAGACAGCCAACTAAAATATTTTTCAGGAAGTATAAAAGCTTTATTGGGAAATTACTATTTCTTTTTTAAAATTTAATTAATTTATTTGTTTTAATATTTATTTTTATTTTAGGACAGCTAGTAATATTTAATTTTGCTAAAGAAAAGTAGCATTTTATTTTACTTCATGTGTGTGATGATGCTCTACAGTAAATGAACTACAGCCAAAATGATATTCAAAATGACTACTGTCATAAACTTATGATTCTGGATCAAGGTTCTATTTATGATGAGGAGATACAGTCTAGTTCATTTAACAACATGCTCAACACAGAATTTGCTTCGAAGCTTTAGCTAGCCCAAGGGCAAATTTATAGAATTTTTTGTGTGTGTGTGGTAGGGAAATATACAGTTTCTGTTTTAACACCTCCAAAGACAGAAACTATTTCACAAAACTGTCAGATCCTTTTCAAATATTCTAATAATGATTTCTTCCTACATGTGAATCACATAAAATCTTAGTTCATTGTATTGAATCACAGCTTCGACTAAAGTGCACTTCTCACCACATTTTTACATGCACCTTAAAAAACCTTAGTTTTGGCTTAACCCAAACTGTTTTCTTCATACATGATATTCTTCTAATCTGTTCTACATGTTTCCATAGATTCTTCTATTTTTATTATTAATCTAGAATGTTCATGTATGGATTGATGTATATCTAACATAAGATTCAGAAGTCAACAAATCCAGGAAGACTTCCTATCAACCTCCTATACCTAGGTACGCCCTGAGGCAAGGCTTGACACCTGGTGTGAACTGTGTAGTATACATGGGTGTACCACAAATGGATTGCAATTGTGCTGAGCTAATCTTTTTCTTAGCATCCAGATGGAAACTGGTATGGCCACAGGTCCTGGACTGGTTCAGCTGCAAATTGCCACTCCCTACTTTTATGTGCCATAAACATCATCTTACATGTGTGTTATGTGAAAATATTTTGAATATAGTGCTATAAATACTTGGTCATATAAGTTTCAGCGACTTTCATTTATTTTATTGAATGTTTAAAAACAGCTCTTCCTTTTTTCCTGATACATATATTTTATCTCCCTAAAAAAATGTAAAGATCACAAAGGGTGGAAACTTATCTTCTGTACTTTTGTATATATGGGAAGATCATGATAATGCTCATTTTAGTTGTTAAATGCAGTTTTATATTTCGTGAATGAAGAAATGAATGGAAGAAGATTCGAATAGTGGAGATGAAATGAAACTTTTATACCACTCTTTATATTCAGAGAAAACATTGGAAATATCTTAATTATTTGTATGTTTTTCTAACCTGGTGTCACCTGAGGATAATAGTACGACTTCAAAAGTTATTCATAACTGAGAGAGGAAAAATATTCTGCAGTTCAGATTTTTATGTGTTTGTAGTTCTTTCTTAAGTTGATTTATATAGAGTTAATCCAGTTTAAGATTTTATGATTGGGTATTTTCTTTATTTGGTATCCTAAAATAGCCACAAATCATTATCCTACTTTGGTAAAATAAAGAATCAGAATTCCAATTTTCACTTCCTATGTGCAACCAGAACTAATTTACATTCTTAATACCGAATTTATTTTTCAACTTATGCATTTTTAAATTTGATTATATACTCCTTTCTCTTTTTGATGATGAGCAATTTAATCATGTGAAAAGCCTAACTTTGCAGCAACTCTCTTTAATTTTCATTATTTTCATATTATTGAATATATTTTCAAAGATGAAAAAGGGGGTCAGTTGTAAGAATTGAACTGTATCAAGTCTTCTGAGATGCATTTAACACCTTTGTTGGAAGTCTCAGTAGAGAGGCATATCATTTGATGGGTATGTAAACTGGCATTCTTCCCTTCTCAGCCAGAACTGCAAATAGTTTTTGTCTTACTGGTGTGGTTGCTTCCTTTATTAAGTAAAAGGAAATTAATACCAATTATATTTGAAAGAATAGTTGATGTGTGACCACTGACAACTTGGAAGTTTCATGATTTCAGGAGATTTTATTTGTACTATGTAAAAGAATTACAAATATGATGTGAGAAGCAATATCTCATAATTGTTCTTTCAAGTCTAGGATAAGAATTGGGAACTGACTATTAATTCTTGGCAGAAAGTTATACTCAGCCACAATATTTACCAAAGGTGAAGCATGCCAGTGAGGGAGAAAAAAAATCCTAGAAATTATATAAAGAACTTTAGACACAGAGACCTCAACTCTTCTTAACTGTTGGGCATCAATTGAAGTAACTGTTAGCCAGTTAGAGTAAAACAAAACAAAAGATAAGTCAAAAATAAATGAAAGTATTATCCTGTGATAGTCGTGGAGGCAAGCATATCTATGAATTAATGTGTTTGATGTTTTATTGATGCTTTTGATTTATGTCTATTTTTATTTTGAGAGGTTTCTTTTTTTTTTTTCATTAACAGAATGCATCTAATAACCAAATCCAAAGTTACCTTCCTGTTGCATAAAACTCTGCATTACCAGACCTTGCAATATTTGCTCCTTGTCAAAGAGTTTCTGGGAATAGATGGTGAAAGAAGAAATTGAAATAATTGTCTGTTTGTAAACCCCGATTTTTCTCTCTCTTGATCTTTTCTCACTTCTCCTTCTTTCTACACTCCCATCCTCCATCTAGCTGCATTTTTGTGTTTTCTACACACAACTAGCCATAGTTAGAGGGAAGTAGATAAGAGAGAATGAAGGGAAAAGAAGTGATGTTCCACAAAGTACATAACAGCTGGGGCAAAGTATATGTTTAAAATGGTGGTGGGATGGTGGATATGCTAAATCAAGTTTGTTAAAATGGGCAGATGAGAAACGCAGATGAGAAAATAAAAGAATTGAGTACAATTGTTCATGACGCTTTACTAATTGGATTTTTTAAAGTATGGTCTTTGTTTATACAGTAATTAATTCAATAAATTATTTATTCAGTGAATATTTACTAAGATTAGCCAGATATTTTCAAGGTATTGGAGATAGAATGATAAATAAGACAACGATTCCCACAGGAAACTAACATTTTAGCGAGAGCAACTGAAATTAAGTATTAAGTAAACAAATACATAACAATGATAGCTGTGTGTTATTTATCTAAAAGTATTATTATATATCTTTAAAAATTAATTTAAAAATTTTAAAATACTTTAAAAATTAATTTACAAAATGTCATATTTTAATAAGATACTATTTGCAATATCACCAACAATATTAATCTAGGAAACTACGTAGAACTATCAAGAGAAAAGATAATTAAATGGAGAGATAGACCTTGTTCATGCAACAGATTATCATTACTTTAAAGATGTAAGTTTTTCTTCCTTGATTTATGGATAAAATACAATCACAATTAAAATCCCCCCCCCAAAAAAAGCTAAACATGGTGATTGCAGAATTCACATGGAAGTGCAAATGACCCTGAATAGCTAAGACTGTCTTCTAGTAGGAAACAAGGAGGAAAGATTTATTTTACTTGATATCCAAATTATAATAAAGTTATAGCAATTAAGATATACTGTCTGAGGATAGGAGAATAAACAAAAGTAACAGAACAGAGAGCCCATAAACAAACTCAAGCACATTGTGATTTATGACCAGCATGGCTCTGCCTGGTAGTAGGAAATGGAATATTATTTTAATAACTCATTCTAGGGAAATTGAGTAGATAGAGAGGAAAGAATGAAATGATCACTATCTCACACTCTACAGAAAAAATAATTCTAGGTGGAATGTAAGTCATCCATACACATGATACATCTGTCCATTTATTTATGTCTTAATAATTATTGTCAAATTATTTTCATTTAATGAAATTATATTCTAATTTTACTTTTTTTTGCTTTCTTAGTGTTAGTTTTGCTCATGTTCTTTGGATTTTTGTTCTCAGGTTTATCACGAATTAATGTTTTTCTCTTTCCATTGTTTTATTAGTTTATTTTTTTGTTTTGTTTTACTTTATTTTTTTTTCCTATAGCCTCTCCCTAGCTTCTGATAACACTAGTAAACAATGAGTTGATTTTTAGGTGCTTTTACATTTCTTGCAGTGGTAAGGATATATTACTGAAGATATACAGTAAGCTGAACATGGCTTCTTCCAACTCATATAGGCATAGGTTATAGGGACAGTTGCCTACAAATTTTTTGGACTCCATTATGAACAAAGTTCAACAGCAGCCTCTGCTTTAAAAGTGGTAATCCTGCTTCCAGTACTCTGAATAATTAGAAACAGTTTTATGCCAAAGGGAATAAAACTCTTAACTATTTATGTATGAACCCAGGGTCTGACAAATCTACGGCTGCTATCCCAGTTACTGCTTTCATTTTCATTCTGAATCTTTGCCACAAAGACATTTATTTTGTGTTTGTTGGCAGCAACATCTTTCTCTCATCCCTCCCTCTGTCCCTCTCTCCTTCCCTCCCTTCCTCTGTGATGTGTGTGTGTGTGTGTGTGTGTGTGCATTTTTCTAGCATCATTGTACTATCCACATGTCTAAGCAGTTTCATCAACTACATTTACCTTCACAGACTTCTGTTAAGCAATGACCTGGATAAAGAAACCATGTCACTGATCATTTAATATAAAATTAAGGCTCTGAAATGCTATGGTGTTCAAATGAAAAATCTAAGTACCTCAGGTATAATAAAAGACACATTATTTTTAGTCTTCCATTAAAAAGCCAATACTAGTTTGTTCTTACCTTAGTTTAAAATCTCAAGTGCTTTCTGTTGATACTACTGCCTTTTGGATACCTCAGATTTGAATAATAGCATATCAATTCTTTCTACAATAGGATTTGACTTGGAATTTATATTGCATAAAAAATACACCTAATTTAATTTAATTTTTTCAGTATTAATTTGCAGATTATGTCAAGAAATAATAAATAATGATCAAAGCTCAGCTTTTTAAAATATTATCTATAAATATAGTTCCACCTTAAAATGAACTAGGTTATAAATATATTTGGGTAATAAGGTATTAATAACAAGCAATAGAAAACTTTAACTATGGTCATTATACTTTATTATTTTCTTTTTAAAATAAAAATTTTAATTTTTTTTAATATTTATTATCTGGACAAGTTTTCAATTTTCACACTCATTACATTACTATAGCAGATAATCTGAGCTAAGCTAAAATAGTCATTATCTATTTAGGAATTCTAAGAATAGTGTGTGCATGCTTTCCTTCCTAGAATCATTTGCCATTTCAGTAGAGCCTTTATTTTATTCTTTATTTTCTAGGACTTCATTATCTATGCTAAGCCTGACATTTTCCAGATTAAAGATACTAAATTTGTCTTTTTTGACCATCTGTGTTAATTCTTGTGCTATAACCATCACTTATCACTTTGCCCTAATTAAATCCAACTGTACATATCATTCAATGCCCTAATAACTCCTTCTCTGCAATCGTTCCTCCGTCTTTGACAAAACCAAGTTGTATCTAGGCTGGCAGTGACTCTAGCTCAGTGTCTCCAGGATAGATGAGCACATGTTGCAAAAAGGAAGCTGCCTTGAAAAGGGCCTTTTTACTTATCACCTTGATTGAGCTTTTCCATTTTTATCCACCATAACGAGTTTTAATTTTGAACTTCCTCTTTTGCATTTCTAATGAAAGTATATAGCTATGATCACTTTCAACTTTGTCTCATTTGCAGTTCTTTATCAGTGCCCTCTGTAGTCTTCTTTCACACATTTTACTTTGGAATTGTTGTCTTTTGTATTCCATCTACTTGACTCAAATATCCAAAAGGCAAAGTGCCTGATTTTTTAAAATTTTATATGTAATGGTTTACATGATATTCTTTAAGAAGTGCAACTCACTTGTGCAATGATTATTTTTCATGTTCGCTAAAAATTTCCAGATAAATAACTCTCTGTAAGAAATATTATTCTTTCTCCACTACCTCTGATCCCCTCATAGCCTGCCTTTGAACACATGGTTGCTGACTCCCTGCTCTGATGTGTAAAGAATCATTCCTATACCAACATGTAAAATAACTAATCCCACTGACTTTCAAGTCATATTGCCTTTTTTTAGGTTAAGCATTTTTTTTTAGAACTGTTCCATTCTTGTTTGTATGTTATCAGTTTTATTTTTACTTTGACAAAGCAAAATTGTACCTATGTTGAATGTGATTTTATTTGTCCAGCAAACCCCAATTTTCTTTTTTAATTAATAGAATTTTTTCAAGCAGTTTTCGGTTTACAGAGATAATGTGTGTAGAGAGTATAGAGAGTTCCCTTAATACCACTTCTTCCCCATCTCATTTCCCCTTTTATTAACATCTTCTATTATCACTGTTAAAATTGAGAAGCCAATACTGATACTTTATTATTAACTAAAAACCATAGGTTACATTAGGGTTCACTCTTTGTATTGTGCATTCTATTGGTTTTGACCCATATATAATGGAATGTATCCACTATCACTGTATCATATACAGAAGTTCCACTGCCTTAAAAAACTCCTTTGTTTTACTCATTCATCCTTTCTTCCCTCCCCCAGAGCCCTGGCAAACACTGATCTTTTTACGGTCTCCATAATTTTGCCTTCTCCAGAATGGAATATAATTGGAATCATGCAATAGATAGCCTTTTCAGATTGGCTTCATTCACTTAGCAACATGCATATGAGTTCCTCCATGTCCTTTCATGGCTTTATAACTCATTTCTTTTTTATACTGAATAATGAACCACAGTTTGTTTATCCATTCACCCACTGAAGGACATCTTGCTTCCAGGTTTTGGCAATGATGAATAAAGCTGCTTTAAACATCCATGTGCAGATTTTTATGTGGACATATGTTTTCAACTCCTTTGAGTAAATACCAAGGAGTATGTTTGCCGGATCATATGGTAAGAGTGTGTTTAGTTTTTTTTTTTTTTTAATTTAATTTTATTATGTTATGTTAGTCACCATACAGTACATCATTAGTTTTTGATGTAGTATTCCATGATTAATTGTTTTGGTATAACACCCAGTGCTCCATGCAATACATGCCCTCCTTAAGACCCATCACTGGGCTAACCCATTCCTCTACCCTCCTCCCCTCTAAAACCCTCAGTTTGTTTCTCAGAGTCCATAGTCTCTCATGGTTCATCTCCCCCTCCGATTTCCTCCCCTTCATTTTTTCCTTTCCTTCTCCTAATGTCCTCCTGCTATTCCTTACATTCCACAAATAAGTGAAACCATACATATGATAATTGACTTTTTCACTTAGCATAATCTCCTCCAATCCCATCC
Source organism: Zalophus californianus (assembly GCF_009762305.2). Classification (NCBI taxonomy): domain Eukaryota; kingdom Metazoa; phylum Chordata; class Mammalia; order Carnivora; family Otariidae; genus Zalophus; species Zalophus californianus. The sequence goes on from NC_045595.1 coordinate 179,191,647, forward strand.
ATATTGATGTAAAATCCCATCCTTTCTGATGGCTGAGTAAGATATGCACCACATTTTCTTTATCCCTTCGTCTGTTGAAGGACACCTCGGCTCTTTCTACAGTTTGACTATTGTGGACATTGCTGCTATGAACATTGGTGTGCATATGGCCCTTCTTTTCACTACATCTCTGTCTTTGGTGTAAATACCCAGTAGTGCAATTGCTGGGTCATAGGGTAGCTCTATTTTTACTTTTTGGGGCACCTCCACACTGTTTTCCAAAGTGGCTGTACCAACTTGCATTCCCACCAACAGTGTAAGAGGGTTCTCCTTTCTCCAAAACCTCTCCAACATTTGTTGTTTCTTGCCTTGTCAATTTTAGCCATTCTAACTGGTGTAAGGAGGTATCTCAGTGTGGTTTTGATTTGAATTTCCCTGATGGCTAATGATGATGAACATTTTTTTCATGTGTCTGTTAGCCATTTGTATGTCTTCTTTGGAGAAGTGTCTGTACATGTCTTCTGCCCGTTTTTTTTTGACTTGATTATTTGTTTTTTTGGGTGTTGAGTTTGAGAAGTTCTTTATAGATCTTTGATACCAGCCCTTTGTCTATAGTGTCACTTGCAAATATCTTTTCCCATTCTGTGGGTTGCCTCTTTGTTTTGTTGACTATTTCCTTTGCTGTGCAGAGGATTTTTATCTTGATGAAGTCCCAATAGTTCATTTTTGCCCTTGCTTCCCTTGCCTTTGGCGATGGGTCTAGGAAGAACTTGCTGTGGCCGATGTCGAAGAGGTTACTGCCTATGTTCTCCTCTAGGATTTTGATGGATTCCTGTCTCACATTGAGGTCTTTCATACATTTGAGTTTATCTTTGTGTATGGTGTTAGAGACTGGTCGAGTTTCATTCTTCTGTATATAGCTGCCCAATTTCCCAGCACCTTTTATTGAAGAGACTATCTTTTTTCCATTGCATATTTTTTCCTACTTTGCCGAAGATTATTTGACCATAGAGTTGAGGGTCCATATCTGGGCTTTCTATTCTGTTCGATTGGTCTATATGTCTGTTTTTGTTCCAGTACCATGCTGTGTTGGTGTTCATGGCTTTGTGATGTAGCTTGAAATCCAGCAACGTGATGCCTTCAGCTTTGTTTTTCTTTTTCAACATTTCCTTGGTGATTTGGGGTCTTTTCTGATTCCATACAAATTTTAGGATTGTTTGTTCCAGCACTTTGAAAAATGTCATTGGAAGTTTGATCAGAGTGGCATTGAAGGTATAGATTGCTCTGGGCAGCATAGATATTTTAACAATGTTTGTTCATCCAATATATTACCATGGAATGTTTGTCCATCTTTTTGTGTCTTCTTCAATTTCTTTCATGTTCTGTAGTTCCTAGAGTATAGATCCTTTACCTCTTTGGTTAGGTTTATTCCGATGTATCTTACGGGTTTTGGTGCTATTGTAAATGGAATCAATTCTCTAATTTCTTTTTCTACAGTTGCATTGTTAGTGTATAAGAAAGCAACTGATTTCTGTGCATTGATTTTATATCCTGCCACATTACTAAATTGCTGTATGAGTTCTAGTAATTTGGGGGTGTGGTCTTTTGGATTTTCCACATAAAGTATCATGTCATTTGCGAAGAGAGAGAGTTTGACTTCTTCTTTGTCAATTTGAATATGTTTTATTTCTTTTTGTTGTCTGATTGCTGTTGCTAGGACTTCTAGTAATATGTTGAAAAATAGTGGCGAGAGTGGGAATACTTGTCGTGTTCCTGATCTTAAAGGAAAGGCTCTCATCTTTTCCCCATTGAGGATGATATTTGCTGTGGGTTTTTCATAGATGGATTTTATGAACTTGAGGAATGTTCCCTCTATCCCTATACTCTGAAGAGTTTTAATCAGGAAAGGATGTTGTACTTTGTCAAATGCTTTTTCTGCATCAATTGAGAGGACCAGATAATTCTTCTCTCTCCTCTTATTAAAGTGTTCTATCACACTGATTGATTTGTGAATGTTTAACCACCCTTGCATCCCAGGGACAAATCCAACTTGGTCATGGTGGATGATGCTTTTAATGTATTGTTGGATCCTATTAGCTAGGATTTTGTTGAGAATTTTGGAATCCATATTCATCAGGGATATTAGTTTGAAATTCTCCTTTTTGATGGGGTCTTTACCTGGTTTGGGGATTAAGGTAATGCTGGTCTCATAGAATGAGTCTGGAAGCTTTCCTTCTGTTTCTATTTTTTGAAACAGCTTCAGGAGAATAGATATTATTTCTTCTTTGAATGTTTGGCAGAATTCCCCTGGGAATCCATTAGGCCCTGGCCTCCTGTTTTTTGGGAGGTTTTTGATCACTGCTTCAATCTTGTTACTGGTTATTATTGGCCTATTCAGGTTGTCAATTTCTTCCTGTTTCAGCCTTGGCAGTTTATAGGTTTCCAGGAAGGCATCTTTTTCTTCCAGGTTGCTCAATTTATTGGCATATAGTTGTTGATAATAATTTCTAATAATTGTCTCTATTTCCTTGGTGTTAGTCCTGATCTCTCCCCTTTCATTCATAATTTTGTTAATTTGGGTCCTTTCTCTTTTCTTTTGGATAAGTCTGGCCAGTGGTTTATCGATCTTATAAATTCTTTCAAAGAACCAGCTTCTAGTTTCATTGATCTGATCTACTGTGTTTCTGGTTTCTAGTTCATTGATCTCTACTCTAATCTTAATTATTTCTCTTCTAATGCGTGGCTTAGGCATCATTTGTTGCTTTTTCTCCAGTTCTTTAGGGTGTAAAGTTAGTTGGTGAATTTGGGATTTTTCTTTTCTTTCTTTCTTTTTTTTTTTTTTTTTTTGAGTGAGGCTTGAATGGCTATGTATCTCCCCCTTAGGACTGCCTTTGCAGTATCCCATAGGTTTTGGACTGCTGTGTTTTTGTTCTCATTGGTTTCCATTAATTGTTTAAGTTCTTCTTTGATTTCCTGGTTGACCCAAACATTCTTGAGCAAAGTGATCTTTAGCTTCCAAGTGTTTGAATTTCTTCTGAATTTTTCACTTGTGATTGAGTTCCAGTTTTAAAGCATTATGGTCTGAGAATATGCAGGGAATAATCTCAATCTTTTGGTATCATTGAGACCTGATTTGTGACCCAGTATGTGGTCTATTTTGGAGAAAGTTCCATGTGCCCTCTAGAAGAATCAGTGTTCTATTGTTTTAGGGTGCAATATTCTGTATATATCTATGAGGTCCATCTGGTCCATGTGTCATTCAAAGCTCTTGTTTCTTTGTAGATTTTTTGCTTAGATGATCTGTTTTTGCTGAGAGTGGAGTATTGAGGTCTCCTACAATTAACATATTATTATCAACATGACTCTTTATTTTGGTTAACAACTGGCTTATGTAGTTGGCTGCTCCCATGTTGGGGGTGTAGATATTTACAAATGTTAGATCTTCTTGTTGGGTAGACCCTGTAAGAATGATATAGTGCCATTCTGTGTCTCTAACTATACTCTTTAGCTTAAAATCTAATTTGTCTAATATAAGAATTGCTACCCCAGCTTTCTTCTGAGGTCCATTGGTGTGGAAGATGGATTTCCATCCCTTCACTTTCAGTCTGGATGTATCTTTAGGTTCAAAATGAGTCTATTATAGACAACATGTGGATGGGTCCTGTCTTTTTATCCAATCTGCAAACCTGTGCTGTTTTATGGGAGCATTTAGGCTGTTACGTTGAAGAGTGATTATTGAAAGATATGAATTTACTGTCATCATGTTGCCTGTGAGGTCCTTGTTTCTATAGATTGTCTCTCTAAATTTCTGTTCTGTATCACTCTTGGGGTCTTTCTCCTTTTATAGACTCCCCCTTATTACTTCTTGCAGGGCCAGCTTATTGGTCACATATTCTTTCAATTTCTGCCAGTCTTGGAAGCTCTGCATCTCTCCATCCGTTCTAAATGAAACCCTTGCTAGATAAAGTATTCTTGGCTGCATTTTCTTCTCATTTAGTACCCTGAATATGTCTTGCCAGCCCTTTCTGGCTTGCCAGGTCTCTGTGGATAGATCTGACATTATTCTGATATTCCTCCCTTTGTACGTAAGGAATCTCTTCCCTCTAACTGCCCTTAAGATGGTTTCCTTGGTTTTAAGATTTGCAAGTTTTACTATTACATACCAGGGCATTGGTCTGTTTTCCTTGATTGTGGGAGGGGTCCTCTCTGCCTCTGTTTATTTCATTTCCCAGATTAGGCAAGTTCTCAGCTATGATTTGCTCAAATATATCTTCTAGTCCTCTCTCTCTCCATCCCCTCAGGGATCCCAATAATTCTGAGATTGGAACATTTCATGGTGTCACTTATTTCTCTAATTCTGTTTTCATGGATTTTAAGCTGTTTCTCCCAAGCCTCCTCTTTTTCCTTCTTTTCTATCAATTTGTCTTCTAGAACACTAATTTGTTCTTTGCCTTGTTTACCCTAGCTGTTAGAGTATCTAGATTAGATTGTATTTCACTAATAGCATTTTTAAGTTCTGCCAGTTCAGCTTTCATTTCTGCCCTTAGAGACTCTTTGTTGCCATTAATTGATTTCTCCATGGTAGCTATCGTCTTCATAACTTTTACCCTGAAGTCCATTTCCGACATCTTGCTTATATCTGTACCCATTTGTAAATCTGTGGTAGAAGTCACCATCTCTGAGTCTTTCCTATTTTGGGGGTTCCTCCTGCTAGTCATTCTGTTGAGGAGTGGTTGAGGGAATGTACAGAGTCCAAATTATTGACCACAAACCAAGCAAGATGCACCTATTTTATAGGGACCTGAGGGTAGTTGGCCTCTTGTTCTCCCAGCCTGTCTTCTGGGGGAGGGGCCTGCTGTGCTGTTACTCAGGCAACCCTGTTTGGGCAGAGTTGCCCTGCCCTTGGGGGGGGGATGGGCTCAGTGAAAACACGTTTTTTTTTGGGTTTTTGTTCTCTGGTGGCTTTCTCTGGTGGCTTTCCCTGGTGGCTTTCCATGTCTCTTCCAAGAGTCAGAGCAGAAGAGACTGTTTCCAACCCTCTGCCTCAGAACCGAGAGATTGCAGTCTGTTCTTCAATGATCTCTCCAGGCCACACTATCTCTGTTTCTGTCTGTGCTGCTAAACACTGCAGTTTCCTGGGTTGTGCGCCCCTTTCCTGCACACCGAGTCCTCGCTTCCAGGTCCAGGCATACCTCTGTCCTTTGTGCTTCTTTTTTTTTTTAATGTTTTATTTATTTATTCATGAGAGTCAGAGAGAGAGTGAGGCAGAGGCAGAGGGAGAAGCAGGCTCCCCGCCTAGCAGGGAGCCTGATGTGGGGCTCGATCCCAGGACCCCAGGATCATGACCTGAGCCAAAGGCAGACGCTCAACCATCTGAGCCACCCAGGCGCCCCTGTCCTTTGTGCTTCTAAAACCACCAGCCACCCCAGTTTGCACGCACAATCCTGCAGCTCCAGGGTTCAGCCCAGGGGACAGCCCTAAAGTCCTTTCCGCACTGCCACCGCTCTGCGAGTCTGTGCCCCATCTCCAGTGTGGGAAGCTTTCGAGCACTGGTGGTGCAGGATCCCGAAGTCTCCCTCCCCCTTCCATTTATCTTCCAATATCTGCGCATGGAATCATGGCTCCCCGCTTCCTACTGCAAAACCAACTGCTGGCGATATTCTGTTTGTAAAGATCCAGATATATCTTCTTACATTTCAGGCTGATTTCATGGGTGTTCAGAGTGGCCTGGTAGATATCCAGCTCAATTCAGAGGACCAGTTGGAATAGGGTACCCTCCTCCTCCACCATCTTTTCCTCTCTAAGAGTGGTTTTAGTTTTATAAGAAACTGACAAACTATCTTCCAAAGTGGCTGTACCATATTGCATCCCCAACATCATGAATGAGAGTTCCTATTGCTCCACATCTTTGCCATCATTTAGTGGTGTCAGTGTTCCAGATATTGGCCATTCTAATAGGTGTAAAACTGTGTACCATTGTTTTCTTAATTTGCTTTTCCCTGATGATATATGATATTGAGAACCTTTTCATATGCTCATTTGGCCTCTGTATATTTTCTCAGGTGAGGTGTCAAGGTCTGAGGTTCATTTTTAAATCAGGTCCTTGTTTTCTTTCTTTTTCTTTTTTTTTTAAGACCATATTTATTTATTTGAGAGAGAGAGAGCATGAGCAGGAGGGAGGGGCAGAGAGAGAAGCAAACTCCCTGTGGAGCAGGGAACCTGATGAGAGGCTCAATCCCAGGACCCTGAGATCATGACCTGAGCCAAAAGGAGCCACTTAACCCACTGCCCCACAGGTGCCCCACTTCTTTTCTTACTGTTGAGTTTTAAGAGTTCTTTGTATATTTGGATAAGAGTCCTTTATCAGATGTTTCTTTGCAAATATTTTCTCCCAGCTTATCTTTTCATTCTCTCAACATTGTCTCTTACAAAGCAGAAGTTTTCAATTTTAATGAAAGCCAACTTATCAGTTATTTCTTTTGTAGATTGTGTCTTTATTGCTGTATCTAAAAAGCATCTCTATACCCGAGGTCATCTAGGTTTACTCCTATGTTATCTTCTAGTAATTTCATAGTTTTAAATTTTATACTTAGGATTGTGATCTGTTTGAGTTAATTATTCTGAAGGGTATAAAATCTGTGTCCAGATTATTTTTCTTCCTTTTTTTTTTTTTTTTTGCATATGGATGTCCTGTTTTGTTAGAACCATTTGTGGAAAGGACTGTCTTTGTCCACTGTACTGCCTTTGCTCTTATATCAAAGATCAGTTGACTATATTTGTAGTGGTCTATTTCTGAGCTCTCTATTCATTCCATTGTTTTATTTGTGTATTCTTTCACCAATACCACATGTCTTAATTACTTTAGCTTTATAGTAAGCCTTCAATTCAGGTAGTGTCAATCCTCCAACTTTGTTCTCCTCCTTCAATATTTGGTTGGCTTTTCTGGGTCTTTTGCTTCTCCATATAAACTTTATAATTAGTTTCTTGATATCCACAAAATAACTTGCTGTGATTTTGTTTGGGATTGCATTGAATATATAGATCAAATTGGGAAGAACTGACATCTGGAGAACATTGAGCCTTTCTATCCAAGAACATGGATATCTCTACATTTAATTAGCTCTTCTTTGATTTCATCATAATTTTGTAGTCTTCCTCATATAGATTGTGTACATTTTTTTATATTTATTCTAAGTATTTCATTTGGAGAGATGTTAATGCTAATGTATGTAGCCTTGATAATATGTGATAAAAGTAGCATTTTACCTCTATAATCTTCCTCCAAAAAGCCCATAACCTCAGTCTAATCATGTGTAAAATATCAGACAAATCCCAATGAGGGACATTCTACAAAATATCTGACCAGTACTCTTCAAAACTATCAAGGTCATCTAAATCAGGAGAAGTCAGAGAAACCATCACAGCTAAGAGTATGATAACAGAATGCAGTGCCATATCCTTGATGGGATCCTGGAACAGAAAAATAATGTTAGGTAAAAACTAAGGAAATCTGAAGACTTTAGTTAATAATAATGTATCAATATTGGTCTATTAATTGTAGCAAATGTACCATACTAAAATATGTGTTAATAATGGTAGAACCTGAGTATGGATGTAAGTGGAAATTGTTTGTATTTCTTTGCTACTTTTTAGTAATTATACAACTATTCTAAAATATGAAGTTTATTAAAAAAAAATTCACATTTGATCCCAAGAGCAGTAAATTTGTGATTGGAGGTTCAATTTTTCAAATACTAGTTACAAGAAATTTGACAAGGTAAACAAAGATTATAAATATATCATAGTGCTATTTGTCTATTTATTTGTTTATTTATTTTCTGTTCTCCCTTCTTCCCCCAGTGAAAATATAATATGTCTTGTTGACCACTAAATCTCTTTCTTGGGCTAGAACACTGTCTAAATTATAATATATCTCCAGTATCTATTGGAATGATAGAATGGTTGTAAAACTGAGGGAGTGTGATAAAAATCCAGTGAGGATGAAATAGAGAAATTGTTTGTTGAAGAAAAGTTGATGTTTACAACACATATGTTTACCCTAGATTTTTGTAACAGAAGTTCACCAGGATTATGGGTTGACTCTTGTTAGAGATAATGACTGTCAAACTTATGCTAATATCTTAAATGAATTGTAAGCGCTAGTCATGAAATAGGTAGCTGACACTGAACATAAAGAAAAGAGGATAATATTCTCAAAGTTGTTTATCTCAAAACGAGGTTTTAAAAGGAGGATAAAAATCCCTGGATTCTTATTGCCTCATAATTTTTGTTCACATGTGAATCCACATCTCTTTTGAAAGAAGTGGCACATTGCACTGTAAGCTGTATAATGAATGCAGAAGAGGAATCAGATTTAGTGGAAGTTCTAATATGCCATGCCATAGGGAAAGTACAAGACTTGGCAATAATTGACTATTCTATATGGGAGAAATGAGGCTAAGTGTTAAGGGATGGTAACATTAATATTTTTCTACTCTAATTTGAGTATAAATTTTGGAGGTTCACACAGTAAGAGAAATGGTAAGCCTCTGATATTGTATTAGTTGTTTTTCTTCTCTTTGGCTTATTGGTGAGGTAAGACCAGAAATGCTTTGCTTAGGATGTGATCTGCTAGATATGCCTCTAGAAAAATCAGATTACATTTTTATTTGGTTCAAAACAATACTGTATTTAAGTTTCAAGATCATACCGACCGAACTTAAAATTCAATCATCTAATTTGGCTTCTAAGTTAAGTGGCTATACAAGCTCATGATATAGTAAATAAGAAAATACATATATTTTCTTTTAATGCTGATCTCAACTCTTTTAAAAGAAATGATGTCAAGAGAGAATTGATTTTAAACTCCCTCAGAAAATAATATGGCAATATTCATACCTCTGTAAAATAATAATATTAAAACTGGATAACCATGAACGTCTCACAAAAATTATGAGATTTGGACGAAGTTGAGATTAAATGTTTGTTGCCAGTCAGATAACAGAAACAAAGGAAGGATTTATCTGTAAAGGTTTTTGTTTTTGTTTTGTTTTGTTTTGTTTTCCTGATGAATCCAGACAACTGTCACACTTGCAGCAGCAGGCATATGGAGTAAAAGTACAAACCATGGACAGTGGAAAAACAGAAAACCCTTCTATTTTTCTGTTAGTGCCCTGAACACATATATTTTGTAGGAATATCCAGCCTCAGTTTCGTTTTGTTTTGTTTTGTTTTAATGTATGATATGCTAAGTAAAAAAAAAAAAAAAAAAAATCTCAACACATCTCTTTCATTTCAAGGGACAACTACTACCTTCAATAGACTTTGTTGTCCATGAAAACAATAAACACATTATTTCCCATAGTCCATTGCATAATCCTACAGCCAAGAGTCCTATGATCAAGCAAAAAATTTTATAGAAAGTATAAACTTTCTAATTCAGAATTCTACCATATCTCTAAAATGTACAATACCAGGGGAAAAAAATTTTGTCCTTTTTCAAAATTAGAAGACAAAGAAAGAAGGAAGTAGGGAAACTCCAGATAGATATATAAAAATATTTAATTTTGAAAAGATAAGAATTTCAGTCACCTATAAAGGTAGATTTACTTCATCATCAGGAACTAAACTTGCAAAAATTTATAAACCATATTTTATTGAAACTTGGAAAAACTAAATTTATCAGAGGGAAAAACCCTCCAAAATTACAAAAGGCTACATTCCAAAGTAAAATTTTGAACAGAAAATTATGCAGTTTATTTATTAAAGCAGATAACTGAGAAATTTAGTCAAGTAGTTCAAGAATGTTTTAGCCTTCTGAGGAAAATTAAAATGGTGATAACTGAGGCAATAACAAGTTTATATGAAAGAGAGAAGAGATCTAATATATGTCTAATTAGAAAGACAAATAAGAATAGTTAAGAAAAAATAAAAGTATATCAAATATTCAAATTAGAATTTAATTTAAAATTAAAACTAGAATTCAAATTAGAACTAGAATTTTTCAAATTTGAATTACATTCAAATTAGACATAGATTTCAAATTACAATTAGAATATTCTAAGTAGCATTTCAAATCACTAATTTTTTTATTAACATATAATGTATTATTTGTTTCAGAGGCACAAGTCTGTGATTCATCTGTCTTACACAATTCACAGCACTCACCTTAGCACATACCCTCCCCAATGTCCATCACCCAGCCACCCCATCCCTCCCACCCGCCTCCACTCCAGCAACCCTCAGTATGTTTCCTGAGATTAAGTGTCTCTTATGGTTTGTCTCCCTCTCTGGTTTCATCTTGTTTCATTTTTCCCTCCCTTTCCCTATGACCCTCTGTCTTGTTTCTCAAATTTGTCGTATTAGTGAGATCATATGATACTTGTTTTCTCTGATTAACTTATTTTGCTTAGCAAAATACCCTTTAGTTCTATCCACGTTTTTGCAAATGGCAATATTTCATTTTTTTGATTGCTGCATAATATTCCATTGTATAAACATACCACATCTTCTTTATCCATTCATCTGTTGAATGACACCTTGGCTCTTCCATAATTTGGCTATTGTGGACATTGCTGCTATAAACACTGGGGTACAAATGCCTCTTCTGGATCACTAGTTTTGTATCTTTGGGGTAAATACCCAGTAGTGCAATTGCTGGGTCATAGGTAGCTATATCTTTAACTTTTGGAGGAACCTCCATACTATTTTCCAGAGTGGCTGCACCAGCTTGCATTCCCACCAGAAGTGTAGGAGGGTTCCCCTGTCTCCACATCCTTGCCAACAACTGTCTTTCCTGACTTGTTAATTTTAGCCATTCTGACTGGTGTGAAATGGTATCTCATTGAGGTTTTGATTTGTATTTCACTGATGCTGAATGATTTTGAGCCTTTTTCATGAGTCTGTTGGCCATTTGGATGTCTTCTTTACAGAAATGTCTGTTCATGTCTTCAGGCCATTTCTTGATTGGATTATTTGTTCTCTGGGTGTTGAGTTTGATAAGTTCCTTATACATTTTGGTTACTAGCCCTTTATCTGATATGTCTTTTGCAAAAATCTTCTCCCATTCTGTTGGTTGTCTCTTGGTTTTGTTGACTGTTTCCTTTGCTTGCAAAAGCTTTTTATTCTTGATGAAGTCCCAATAGTTCATTTTTACCCCTTCTTCCCTTTCCTTTGGCGATGTGTCTAGGAAGAAGTTGCTATGGCTGAGGTCGAAGAAGTTGCTGCCTGTGTTCTCCTCAAGGATTTTGATGGATTCTTGTCTCACATTTAGGTCTTTCATCCATTTTGAGTCTACTTTTGTGTATGGTGTAAGAAAATGGTCCAGATTCATTCTTCTGCATGTGGTTGTCCAATTTTCCCAACACCATTTGTCGAAGAGACTGTCTTTTTTCCATTGGACATTCTTTCCAGCTTTGTCGAAAAGAATGAGTTGAGGGTCCATATCTGGGTTCTCTATTGTGTTCCATTGATCTATGTGTTTGTTTTGGTGCCAGTACCATACTGTCCTGATGATTACAGCTTTGTAATAGAGCTTGAAGTCTGGAATTGTGATGCCACCAGCTTTTCTTTTCTTTTTCAACATTCCTCTGGCTATTCAGGATCTTTTCTGATTCCATAATTTTTAGGATTATTTGTTCCTTTTCTTTGAAAAAAGTTGACAGTATTTTGATAGGAATTGCATTAAATGTGTGGATTGCTCTAGGTAGCGTAGACATTTTCACAATATTTTTTCTTCCAATTCATGAACAAGGAACGTTTTTCCATTTCTTTTTGTCTTCCTCAATTTCTTTCATGAGTATTCTATAGTTTTCTGGTACAGATTCTTTGTCTTTTTGGTTAGAATTATTCCTAGGTATCTTATGGTTTGGGATGCAATTGTAAATGGGATTGACTCCTTAATTTCTCTTTCTTCTGTCTTGGTGGTGGTGTATAGAAATGCCACTGATTTCTATGCATTGGTTTTATATCCTGCCACTTTATTGAATTCCTATATGAGTTCTAGAGGTTTTGGGGTGGTGTCTTTTGGGTTTTCCACATAAAGTATCATCATCTGCAAAGAGTGAGAGTTTGACTTCTTCTTTGCCGATTCGGATGCCTTTTATTTCTTTTTGTCTTCTGATTGCTGAGGGTAGGACTTCTAGTACTATGTTGAACAACAGTGGTGATAGTGGACATCCCTGTCGTGTTCCTGACTTTAGGAGGAAAGCTCTGTTTTTCCCCACTGCGAATGATACTCACTGTGGGTTTTTCGTAGATGGCTTTTATGATATTGAGATATGTACCGTCTATCCCTACACTGTGAAGAGTCTCAATCAAGAACGGATGCTGTACATTGTCAAATGCTTTTTCTGCATCTATTGAGAGGATCATATGGTTCTTGTTCTTTCTTTTATTAATGTATTGTATCACATTGATTCATTTGTGGACGTTGAACCAAACTTGCAGCCCAGGAATAAATCCAACTTCTTTGAGGTGAATAATCTTTTTAATGTACTGTTGGATCCTGTTGGCTAGTATTTTGGTGAGAATTTTTGAATCCATGTTCATCAGGGATCTTGATCTGTAATTCTCCTTTTTGATGGGGTCTTTGTCTGATTTTGGGATCAAGGTAATGCTGGCCTCATAGAATGAGTTTGCAAGTTTTTCTTCCATTTCTATTTTTTGGAACAGTTTCAGAAGAATAGGTATTAATTCCTCTTTGAGTGTTTGGTAGAATTGCCCTGGGAAGCCATCTGGCCCTGGACTCTTGTTTGTTGGGAGATTTTTGATTACTGCTTCAATTTCCGTATTGGTTATGGGTCTGTTCAGGTTTTCTATTTCTTCCTGGTTCAGTTTTGGTAGTTTGGTAGTTTATGCATCCTTTTCTTCCAGGTTTTCTAATTTGCTGGCATATTGTTGCTCATAATATGTTCTTATAATTGTTTGTATTTCTTTGGTGTTTGTTGTAATCTGTCCTCTTTAATTCATGATTTTATTTATTTGGGTCTTTCCTCTTTTCTTTTTGATAAGTCTGACGAGGGGTTTATCAATCTTATTAGTTCTTTTAAAGAACCAGCTCCTAGTTTCTTTGATCTGTTCTACTGTTTTTTTGGTTTCTATTTCATGGATTTTTGCTCTGATCTTTATTATTTCTCTTCTCCTGCTGGGTTTAGGCTTTATTTGTTGTTCTTTGCCCAGTTCCTTCAGGTGTAGGGTTAGGTTGTGTATTTGAGACCTTTCTTGTTCCTTGAGAAAGGCTTGTTGTATTGCTATATACTTTCCTCTTAGGACTGCCTTTGCTGCATCCCAAAGATTTTGAACAGTTGTGTTTTCATTTTCATTTGTTTCCATGAATTTTTTTTAACTCTTCTTTAATTTCCTGGTTGACCCATTCATTCTTTAGTACGATGCTCTTTAGCCTCCACGTATTTGAGTTCTTTCCAACTTTCTTCTCGTGATTGAGTTATAGTTTCAAAGCATCATGGTCTGAAAATATGCTGGGAACCATCCCAAACATTTGGTACTGTTTGAGACCTGACTTGTGACCCAGGATGTGATCTCTTCTGGAGAATGTTCCTTGAGCAGTAGAGAGGAATGTGTATTCTGTTGCTTTGGGATCGAATGTTTTGGGAATATATCTGTGAAGTCCATTTGTCCAGTGGGTCATTTAAAGTCTTTATGTCCTTGTTGATCATTTGCTTAGATGATATATCCATTTCAGTGAGGGGGTTGTTAAAGTCCCCTACTATTATTATATTGTTGTCAATGTGTTTCTTTGATTTTATTATTAATTGGCTTATATAATTGCCTGCTCCTATATTAGGGGCATAGATATTTAAAATTGTTAGATCTTGTTGGATAGAGCCTTTAATGTGATGTAGTGTCCTTCCTCATCTCTTATTATAGTCTTTGGTTTAAAATCTAATTTTTCTGATTTAGGTATTGCCGCCCTAACTTTCTTTTGATGTCCATTAGCATGGTAAATGGTTTTCCACTCCCTCATTTTAATCTGGAGGTGTCTTTGGGTCTAAAATGAATCTCTTGCAGATAGCATATCGATGGGTCTTGTTTTTTTTTTTTAACCAATCTGATACCCTGTGTCTTTTGATTGGGACATTTAGCCCATTTACATTCAGGGTAACTATTGAAAGATATGAATTTAGTGCCGTTGTATTGCCTGTAAGGTGACTGTTGTTGTATATTGTCTCTGGTTCTTTCTGGTCTATTTTACTTTTAATCTCTCTCTTTACTTAGAGGACCCTTTTCAATATTTTTTGTAGTGCTGGTTTCATGTTTGCAAATTCCTTTAGTTTTTCTTTATCCTGGAAACTTATTATCTCTGCTTCTATTTTCAACAACAGTTTAGCTGAATATAGTATTCTTGGCTGCATATTTTTCTCATTTAGTGTCCTGAATATACCAGGCCAGTCCTTTCTGGCCTGCCAGTTCTCTGTGGATATGTCTGCTGCCAATCTAATGTTTCTACCATTGTAGTGTATAGATTTCTTGCCCTGAGCTACTTTCAGGATTTTCTCTTTGTCTCTGAGACTTGTGAATTTTACTATTAGATATCGGGTGTTGATGTATTTTTATTAATTTTTAGGGGTATTCTCTGTGCCTCCTGGATTTTGATGCCTGTTTCTTTCCCCAAATTAGGGAAGTTCTCTGCTATAATTTGCTCTGGTATACCTTCTGCCCCTCTCTGTCTTTCTTCTTCTTCTGGGATCCCAATTATTCTAATATTTTTTCATCTTATTGTATCACTTATCTCTCGAATTCAGCCCTCATGATCCATTAGTTGTTTCTCTCTCTTTTTTTCAACTTCTTTGTTTTCCATCATTTGGTCTTCTATATCACTAATTCTCTCTTCTGCCTCATTTACCCTCACAGTTAAAGTCTCCATTTGTTATTGCACCTCATTAATAGCCTTTTTGATTTCAACTTGGTTAGATTTTAGTTCTTTTATTTCTCCAGAGAGGGATTCTCTAGTAGCTTCTATGCTTTTTTCAAGCCCAGCTAGTGTCTTTATAATCATCATTCTGAACTCTAGTTCTGACATCTTACTAATATGCGTATTGATTAGGTCCCTGGCAGTCAGTACTGCCTCTTGTTCTTTTTTTTGAGGAGAGTTTTTCCAACTTGTCATTTTGTCCAGAGAATAGATGAATGAGAGAACAAAATGCTAACAGGGTAACAACAACCCCAGAAAAATTATACACTAAACAAATCAGAAGAGACCCAAAACCAGTGGGAAAAGAAAGGGAGAAAAAAAAAAGAATATGATCTGGCTGGTAAATAGAACACAGCCACACACTAGATTTGGGGTGTATTTTGGTCTGTTAGAAGAAATCACCTCCCAGATTTTTAAAGAATGAAAAATATATATACACAAAAATAAAGGTAAATACAATGAAGGGATGGAATATGACTATAAAGATGAAAATTAAAAAAAACATTTAGAAAAGGAATTGATAAGTAGTTGATTGAAAAAAAGAATGAGAAAATTAAAAAAAAAAAAAAACGAGAGAGAGAATGTGATCAGGCAGGAGACTAAGACAACATCATACCCTTGATGTAGGATATATTTTGTCTTTTGGAAGAAACTGTATCCAAAAATTTTAAAGAAAGCAAAACTTACATATATACAAAAAAATAAGTTTAATACAGTGAAGGGATAAAATATGACAGTAAAAATGAAAATTAAAAAAGATTTTTAAAAGGGAATTGGTAAGATGTTGGTTGAAAAATGGAAGTAGGAAAATTCAACTAAAAAAATAGAAAAAGAAAAAATCAGGAAAATTTTAAAAATTAACTTTGAAAGACTAAAGAATCATGAAAAAAAAAAAAAAAAAGCCGTGAATTCTATGTGCTGTATTCCCCTAGTGCTGGAGTTCTGCACTTCTCATTGATTGATCGGTAAACTTGGTCTTGGTTGGATGTTCTTGCTGATCTTCTAGGGGAGGGGCCTATTGCAGTGATTCTCAAATGTCTTTGCCTTGTGCAGAATTGCACTGCCATTGCCAGGGCCAGGCTAAGTAATCTGCTCGTGTTTGCTTTCAGTAGCTTTTGTTCCCTGAAAGCTTTCCATACAGCTTTGGAGGACGAGAATGAAAATGGCGGTCTCCCAATCTCTGGCCCTGGAGGAGCCAAGAACTCGGGGTCACACTCCTCAATGAGCCTGCCAAGAAAAGCAGTCAATCACTCCTGTATCCCTGGTCTCTGGCCTCACTCGTGCTCACCCAGCCTGTGACCAAGTGTTTCTATCTCTGGCACACAACCTCATTTGGAGTCTCCAAACCCAGCAGATTCCTGTGGTGTCCTCCTGTGCTGCTCCTCCTGGGGGAGTAAGGGGAGTCTCCCTGGATCTGCTGCTTGTTGGGTCCCTGATCAAAGAGTAGTGGCCTGACTATGATGCAGATCACAGTTTATGGCAACTCTGAGCTGAGAGCCCACTCCTTGGCTCCATCTTTGCAGCCAGCTTCCCTGCTCCGATACCTGGGAGCTCTGCAGCACTCAGGTACCCCCAGTCTTTCTGTGACCCCGAGGGTCCTGAGACCACACTGTCCCAGTGAAGGTTCCACCCCTGCTTAGCCACTGGAGGGACGTCCCTCAGTGGAGCAGACTTTTAAAAGTTCCAACTTTGTGCTCCATTGCTCTATTTCTTGCAGGTAGCTGGCTGATGGAGGCTCCCTCCCCCATGGCCTATCGTCCCAAATATCGCCTTGGATTCACTTCTCTGCACATCCTACCATCCAGAAAGTGGTCACTTTACTGTTCATAGAATTACTGCTATTCTTCAATCTCCTGTTGAGTTTATAGGGGTCAGAATAGTTTGATAACTATCTAGCTGAATTCCTGGGACCATACAAAATTTAGGTCTCCTACTCCTTTGCCATCTTGTTCCTCCCTCCTCAAATTACTCTAATTGTTTTTGAACTAGTTAATCACTTGAATTACATTTGAGTTTATGACTCAATTAGTTATTGGTCAACAGCTTAAGCTTGCTGCATTGTTCATAGATTATTCATTAATGATGACATGTCATATTTCTAATATTCTTGCATCTATGAACAAGCATTTTGTGGGTATCTATAATCAGCTCTCTATTACATTACAAGAAACTGGATCCAGTGGGTTTAGCCAAAGTCCATCATAAAATGTTAAAGTTAAGATGCTCAGTTTCAGTTATGCTATGAGGAAAAAAATTCATTTATAAGAAAAATCAGCATGTATGATATTTTATAGCACCATAAGTTTTCACTTATCTAGGGTAAAGACATAAGTGAGTAGAGAATAATATCCAACATCTAAATTTGAAGAACTCCTATAGTTAGCCTGTCACTGAGGATGTTTCTCAAGAAATATTCATGAGTATTTATTTTCTGCCAGATATATCCTAGCACTATTACAGCACTAAGCAAGAAAACAATTATTATCTTCAAGAAACTTTTTAGTTATAGATAAAAAGAGATTGGGCTGGGGTTATAAGAGTAAAATCCAGAGAATGTGGCATTGTTTAACTTAAGAGAAAAATTGCCAACTCAATCTATGCCATGAAAGTTCAAATAAGGTGAAGATAATAGATATCTATTAGTTTCAGTAAAATGATGACCGTATCAGATGAGCTGAATAACTTTATTTTATAACCATGTATAAGTCTGTGATGTCCTGGGGGTCTAATTTTTACTTATATTTTGAATAAAATTAGAGCAAGATTTATGAATTTTCTGATAACTTTTATGAAATAAAAAGTCCTTCTGTAATTTTTAGTTTAAAAAACTGCCTTAGTTCAGTAATTAATATATCTAGTCCAATGTATTAAAACAAAAATCCTCCAATTTCATTTGAATTATTGACTTTCCCTTCTATAGCTATACCCTATATTGGACAGACAAATGCTAATGATAAATTCAAAGGATGTTGTCAGCTTTTTTTTTTTTTTTTTTTTTTTTTGTGCCAAGAATTATTTCTCCTCCTTCAATACTGCCAATACTGCCTCAGCTTCCTTGGAGAATAAAAAAAAAAAAAGCAAATCAAACAAGAATGAAAAACAAGAAAACAAAAAGTGTAGGGTTGTGAAGAAGAGATTAGGAGAGTTTCTGTCTTACTGTTAAAATTATTCTTTTGTTGTGGATTGTACCTAGTTATACACAATATATAGTAATTTCGCTAGCTGTCAATTTGTGATATATGTGCTTTTCTACATGCATTTATATTAAAAGTCAGTAAAATACTTACCAAAAAAGTACAGTTTCCTTATAAAAGACACACTGCTCAAATGATAAGGAAATTTGGAAATTTTTTCAAATATATATTTTCACATATATTTCAGGCAAATTTTCAAATATAAATCAAGAGTAACATATTAATATCAAATTAAAATTAAAGCAAAATCATGAAATGGTTCAAAAGTCTAGTGGATTTTGGGAAGCTCCTCCAGATCCCCTCTTTACTGCCAATATATCTTTCTCACAATTCCTGTGAATATCATTTTCTAACTTCTCACTTAAGGGTTCATCATTAGAAATTGCCCTCAACTGCAGAGAACTGCTTTGCTCAATTATGTTCATCCTCAGAGGTAGCTGATTGTCACTAACTGGTTAACTGAGGTGTATAAATGTCTAACTCTCTTGTCTCAATATGGGACAACTCTGAATGGACATCCTAGGTTCAGAGCTCCTTCAAGATTGGCTGAAGCCTCATCTACAGTTGCATTGTGAGTTCATGTCAATCTTGACCATATACTGACATTCTCACTTTCATACTGGCATATCATTGAGAACACTCCCCTATAAACATTCTGTACAGAACTGTTCATCTCAGTATCTGCTTCAAGGAACCCATGCTAAGATGGAGTGACTGGATGATTTTTGAGTGTAAATAAATAGGACCCCAATACTCCACAAGAATCTGACCAATTGAGAAAGACACTCAGGTGATTGATATAAAAATATCAGCTTTATTACTGATGAGCTTTATTGGAAGATGTGACTTACAGATACAACTAAAATGGGCACTTTGGATTACATTGATTTACTCTTAGCCCCCTCTTTCCCAAACTCACAGTCATATTCAGTGTAGAAACCTACAGGCATTCCACACATAAGGCTTGTCATTGTAAAATGTCATAAAGGCAAAGACCATAAAATAAACCTCTATGAAGACAAGCTGGCTTCTAAGGAGGAAAGAGAGGAAGAGACAGAGGTCTGCTTATTCCTGTTCCTTAATCCAAACACACTAATGAAGTATCATACCCACTACCGGGAAGGCATGAGTAAAGCTGAAAGAGAAGACTGGAGTGTTTCCCTAAAGAAAAAAATGTTTCCTTCCCTAACATTGTTGATAAAAGGTATAAGCAACAATGATGTGCTAATTTGAAAGGGGGAAAATGGTGGAGTACTATGGCATTGAGATATATTTGTTCATTTATTCATGCATTCCTTCAAGCAAAAATGTTATTGAATGTCTTCTACATGTCAGACACTTTAAACTATTGGTATTTCTGGAACTTAAAGGTAAGTCTTGCAAGAATGAAATCTCCATGAAGGCTGATATATTGATTAGTTCTATTGAGCGAGAAGCTCAATAAATGCTAAATTAATAATTAACAACCTTAAGGGAAAATAATCTTTTAAAAATATAATTTTAATGAGAATTTAAAAACACTTTTTTCAACTTTTACCAGAGGAAGTAAACAAAGAAAATTACATATTAATTAATGGAGCCATCATAAAATGTGTCTCATAATTTTGTATTTAGAAATTAAATTTTTTTGTTGAAAATAAAACATTTATGAACACTCATTTCCCAGATAGAAAAGCAGATTTCTCTGTATATTAAAAAGTACCAATTATATTCCACATTTTCTTATTAAAATGGCAGTTTCTTAAAACAGAAAATTTTGTGAAAAGAAACCAAAACTAGATGTCCAAATATAATATGCACACCATCCCACAGAAACATAAAAATGTGATATTTTTAAAAAGTAAATAAATGATGAACCTAAAAAATTCATTTTCCTCAAAATATCTTTATAAAGACAAACATGAAATTTGTCTATATGCTCTACTTTAGAATATATTAACTATGGCACTTCATCAATATTTATGTGATACAGTCAAAGCTGTAGTCAGGGGAGAACTTATAAGATTCTGTGTTTGAACTTAATAAACAACAA
The DNA here is from genome assembly GCF_009762305.2 of Zalophus californianus. Lineage (NCBI taxonomy): Eukaryota > Metazoa > Chordata > Mammalia > Carnivora > Otariidae > Zalophus > Zalophus californianus. The sequence goes on from NC_045595.1 coordinate 179,211,784, forward strand.
TATTATGAGAAATAAACTTATTTTTCAACTCAACAAAATAGAAAAAGAGAAAAAAGCACATGGAGAAAGATAAATGCAAAAGTCCTAGAGAAGGGATATAGGAGAAAAAAATGACATCATAGTAGAAAAATGAGGAAGAAATGCAAGAATTAAAAAAATTGATCATAATACTTAAGGCAAATCAGGAAAAACAGTGTTTATACCCTAAGAATGAGGGTAAGACTTTATCAGCATATAATTAGGAAAAGTAACAAAACACAAAGGAATAGTGATATATATATATGTGTGTGTGTATATATATATATATACACACACATATATATGTAATTAATTATGACATATCTTAAAATTTCCGTTCAAATAATTAACATACAAACTACCAAAATTGATTCAAGAAAGAGTATAAGTGTTGTCTTATATCAATTAATTATTATGGAGACATTGATAAAGGTGGCAAAGACTCTCCCAATGGAATATACCTTCTTTATATTGACTAACGTGTGAATAAATTCAAATTTGAAAGGCCTAAACAAGACTAAGTGATTTAAAATTTTCCAGACCCCAGGAATAAAAGAAATATTTTTGTTACTTACAGTATCTTCATGATCCCAAAACCTGAAAAAAGAGAATCATAAAAGGAATCACATGTTACTCTCACCTTGCAATATAAATGTGAATTCTTCAATAAAATGTCAGCAGTAAAATATTCAAATAAATTAAAATAATATTTAAGAATAATATAACTCACCATCCAGATTTATAATATGAAAACAGGGATAATTTAACATTAAAATATTTTAGATCTGATATAAGTAATCTTGATTTTAATATCCTGTAGAAAAGGGCCCAGTGACTATCAGGAAAGTAGACTAACAAAACTCTAACATGTCTTAGAAGTCATAATGCAGCTTAGTTTGATTTAGAGAGCAAATAAGAAATAAGCCTCATTCTGGTCGTTTAGATATTACATGGTTTCACAATTAAAATTTTACTAGTTCTGAACCCAAATAGATGTCTTTTAATGTGGAAGTTCATTTATAGAAAAAATTTGCATACATTAGTGGTTTAGGCTCAAAACTAGAATTTTCACACAGCTCTTGCTATCTTAAATAATCCAATGTTACCCTCCAAATGACTACATTCTTCAAGGTTATAAATTATTTCTCTATTTTCTTACCGATGTTCATCTTTACTTATCTTCTGTTTTCAATACCATTGATTTTATGTACTTATTTTTGTTAACACTTATTGTTTAGTGATTATAAAATGTTAACATTTTTATAATAGACAATTTGGAAAAAATAAATTGCGTAAAAAGAAATTTTATATTTTACTTTTCTTTTCATCTACTATGTTGGGTCTATGTGTCTACTCCAGGCTTTCAGTTGAGACTACAAAAATCCATAACCTACTTTTAAGGACTATACCCTATGAGTAAAGTTTTCATACTACAAGGAAAGTCAAAATTAAATAGTCTATATCTAAGTAAGCATGAAAGTAGATCTTAATATAATCAGGTTATTGAGTAGTTTAAATAAAATATATTGAGATTCACATGTGTTATCATTAGATTTATCAGAAAAGGACTTTCAAATAACTATAATTAATATAATATATTCAATAAATAATGGAAAACATAGAGAAAATTAATGAAAAGATGAGGACTTTTGAAAGGGAATTGGAATATATAAGAAGGAATCAAATGGAGATGCATAATAGATGATATATATTTTTGCCCAGAGCAAATTATGTAGTTCTAAATATATCTGTGAACTTACACAAATTGTTATTTCTTCTTCTTGAAAAGTAAACATTTTAATTTTAATTATAATATCTTGTGTCAATCATGACCTTTCTCCTTATTTTCCTGCCACTTATGTATGTAACTTGGTTTAAAATTGAAAATAAATAGGGCTACTGGGTGGCTCTGATGGTTAAGTGTCTGCCTTCAGCTCAGGTCATGATCCCAGGGTCCTGGGATCAAGTCCTGCATCGGCCTCCCTGCTCAGCGGGGAGACTGCTTCTCCCTCTGCCTCTCTCTCTCTCTTCTATGAATAAATAAATAAAATCTTTTAAAAAATTGAAAATAAGTAGAACAAGGACACATGGCTAATATAAATTACAAATATAAAAATAAATGTATCTTTAATGTTGACATTATCTGAACCACTTTTAGGGCTTCAAAAATCTCATTGATAAAAATGAGAATTGACAGTCTTTTGATCACAATAAAAATCTGATTATTAATTTGTTTAACAAAACAGTTCGATCAAACTTAGAAATAATGAAAAAAAATTAGTAGGGTTCAGAGTGTCTTCTAATAGCATTACAGTTGCTGAGTAAAGCAATTGTCATAATTATTATAATCACAAATGTGATTACTAGGCATTTTTTTAGCTCTATTAAGTTCACTTAGCCAATTCCAGATGGGTGAAATATTTATATAGAAGAAGCATTATCCAATTTCTACCACCAAATAGATATATACTAAAATCTTTCATGACAAAGTGGCTTTTTATTGGTTGTACACTGTTTCAGTATTTCTCAACAATAGTATTTTGGAAAAAAAATGGGTATGGTGTGTTCTGGTTTTTGAAGGTTTTTTGTTTGTTTTTGTTGAATTTATAAAGAGTTAAAGTAACAAAAAGATCGGGTCACATTTTCACATTTTAACTAGTAATCATAGAATTTCTGCTTGGGTGTGAGAGTTTCTACCACAGGAAGAATCCTCAATAGATCGAAAGCTGAGGTACTGTAGTCAAATAGGCAATCCATATTCAGAAGACACATTAATCCCAGTAAGAACATTTTGTTATGCTCTCCAGTACAAAGACAACAGATGCAGTCAACTTGGCACCAAGTGGCTGGTTGGTTTCCTTGAGGAATGGCGCTCTATTGAAGCTTCATGTGGGCTTTGATGTAGAGAGTTTGGACAAGACCAGTGGCATTAGTTAAATCAGAATTTGTGAGAAGAAGCTCATGGTGTTGGGCTAGTGCACAGCCTCCATCCTTGCAACACGGCTATTATGTTCATATGGACCTCAGACAAGCACTAAGATGAATAAGGGGAGAGGATGGCTGTCCTCCAGTAGATAAGGTATTCTGTCAACCTGGCCACCTCTGGAGTGAGCCAAGGGGATATGGATGGACACCAATAGTGTCTGTTATACCCATTGCTTTGAAGAAAGTCACATCAAAATGTATGTACATGCGTCTCATAAAGATACATTTTATGTTATGGTAAAAAAATGGAACCTGTATTGCTGGCAGAGTTCCATAACAAACAAGTGTTCAGATGTTTTGCTTGCTTGTTAGCTGTTTAAAGTTACTGCTTACATTCAGAAAGAGACTTTTTAGTAGATTTTACTTTATATAAGGTAATGAATAATCCTTTATTTTCTAGGATCTTTGAATATAGACTTTTGCTGCATTTTCTATTTTAAAAATGCAAAAATTATGTCTAGGCCAAAAAGAGGCACCATCTACACAAGGTTCTGTAAGATAGCACAAGGATAAAAACAGAATAGCTCTGATTTTTTTCTCAGATAAATCTTATAAATGGCTAATTCCAGCTCATTTTCTGAAATAGTTGTGAGAACCTACTTAATTTTTAATATCCTATCTACAGCTTTCCATTTGGGGTCCTTATCGCCACCCTGTCTATCTCCTTTATCAGTCCCATGTTCTAAAATCTGTTTCTCCCAAGAAGAAATACTTTCATTACTCACAATTTCTCACATGCGTTTCTTAACTTTATATTATTTGCTAGTTTTGTTCTCCCCTTTCCTCTGATTACATTAACTCTGATGGTACCTGCCAGTTATTCAAATATCCAATATTGACTCTTTATAAACCCTAAACAGATTAAATTTACATAATCCAAAATGGCAAGCCTCCTTTATTGCCCCAAGCAAACAAAATCTGGCTTCTGAATGCTGCATATGAATTCCAATCTCCTCAGTGCCATCCATTCACTATAGGATACTAAGGCAGTTCTTCATCTATGGGTTCTATGTTCTTAAGTATCTTTAGAATAGGGTATTGAAATTTTTGTATAAGTAGAAGTGTCTCTACTTAAGATTTTTTTTTCATTTTTTTGGTCTATTTCTACTGTGGCATATATTAACTATATTTTTTTGAACTTCTGTAGCTGTTGAAGGTAAAGTAAAACACTGATCTACAAACACATGTGTTTATTTCACTAGTGATTTTTTTTAACTTACTGTGTTTTGTGGACTAACATTAGTAATGTCAAGCATGATTCTTTCCTATAATATCTAGTCTTTAATTTTTTTAAGTAAACTATACACTTAATGTGGGGCTTGAACTCACAACCCTGAGATCAAGGGTCACAGGCTCTACCAACTGAGGCAGCCAGGCACCCCTCCTTTTTTTTTTTTTTTATCCAGTCTTACAATAACCAATCTCAGATTAAAAAAAAAAAAAAGATTTTAAATCTCACAGCTTTCTCTAAAATATCTCTCCAAGAACCCATTATTCCAAACCCACCTTTAAATCTACACCTAAGATATTGTGTTGGTATCCATGGTAAAAATAATCCATGGGAATGAGCGCTGACAAAATTTTGGTTGGAAGCTGCCTAAAATTAACCACAATAGGATAAGGGAAGACAAGACAAACAAACAAATAAAAACCAGGAAAACCTGAGGCAATATAGGCTTCAGGTATGTAGAGAACAGCTACTCAGTGGTATAATGAATAAACTCTTTCTTGAAATTTATCTATCTTCAGTCTGGTACTAGCAGTCATTTCCATTCATTTTTATTTCCAGAAAAACTTGAGAGACTATCTCTGCATTTATTTCATTCTTTTATGTTGTTGATTTTCTTTTTGTTTATTTTTAATATTTTTATTGAAAAATCATTGACATAGAACATATTAGTTTCAGGTGTACAATATGATTCCCCATTTGTACATATTGCAAAACAATCACAACAATAAGTTTAGTTAACATTGTCACCATATATAGTTACAAAAATTTTTTCTTGTGATGAGCTCTTTTAAGATCTATTCTCTTAGCAACTTTCAAATATACAAGATATTATTATTAAATATAGTCACTGTTTTTTCTGTTTTATTTCCTTTTCTTGTTATTTATTTTAATTTATTTAAATTCAGTTAATTAACATATAGTGTATTATTAGTTTCAGAGGTAGAGTTCAGTGATTCATCAGTCTTATATGACACCCAATGCTCATTATATACTGCACCCTCCTTAATGTCCATCACCTGGTACCCCATTCCCCCACCTCCTCCCCTCCAGCAACCCTCAGTTTGTTTTATATGATTAAGAGTCTCTTATGGTTTGTCTCCCTCTCTGATTTTGCCTTGTTTTATTTTTCCCTCCCTTCCCCTATGCTTTTCTGTTTAGTTTCTTAAATTCTACATATGAGTGAAATCATATGATAATTGTCTATTTCTGATTGACTTATTTCACTTAGCAAAATACCCTCTAGTTCCATCCACATCATTACAAATGACAAGATTTCATTTTTTGATGGCTGAGTAATATTCCATTGTATATATGAACCACATTTTCTTTATCCATTCATCTGTTGATGGACATCTGGGCTCTTTCCATAGTTTGGCTATTGTGAACATTGCTATTATGAACATTGGGGTGCAGGTGCCCTTTTGGATCACTGCATTTGTATCTTTGGGGTAAATACCTAATAGTGCAATTGCTGGGTCATAGGGTAGCTCTATTTTTAAAATTTTGAGGAAACTTCATACTGTTTTCCAGGGTGGCTGCCCCAGATTTCAATGCCACCAAATGTGAGATAGTTCCCCTTTCTCTGCATCCTCACCAATATTTGTTGTTTCCTGACTTGTTAATTATAGCCATTCTGACAGGTGTGAGGTGGTAACACATTGTGGTTTTGATTTGTATTTCCCTGGTGCCAAATAATGTTGAGCATTTTTTCATGTGTCTGTTGGCCATTTGAATGTTTTCTTTGGAGAAATGTCTGTTCATGTCTTCTGTCCATTTCTCAATTGGATTATTTGTTTTTTGGGTGTTGAGTTTGATAAGTTCATTATAAATTTTGGATACTAGCCATTTATCTGATAAGACATTTGCAAATATATTCTTACATTCTGTTTGTCTTTTGGTTTTGTTGACTGCTTCCTTTGCTGTGCAAAAGCTTTTAATCTTGATGAAGTCCCAACAGTTCATTTTTGCTTTTGTTTCCCTTGCCTTTAGAGACATGTCTAGCAAGAAGTTGCTGTAGCTGAGGTCAAAGAGGTTGTTGTCTGTGTTCTCTTCTAGGATTTTGATGGATTCCTATCTCACATTGAGGTCTTTCATCCATTTTGAGTTTACCTTTGTGTAAACAGGGAGTGGACATCCCTGTTGTGCTCCTGGTCTTAGGTGAAAAGCTCTCAGTTTTTCCCCATTGAGAATGATATTCACTGTGGACTTTTCATAGATGGCTTTTATTATATTGAGGTATGTTCCCTCTATCCCTACACTGTGGAGAGTTTTAATCAAGAGAGGATGCTGTATTTTGTCAAATGCTTTTTCTTTTAAAAAAAAGATTTTATTTATTTATTTGAGAGAGAGAATGAGAGAGAGAGAGCACATGAGGGGGGTGGAGGGTCAGAGGGCAAAGCAGACTCCCTGCTGAGCAGGGAGCCTGATGTGGAACTCGATCCCAGAACTCCAGGATCGTGACCTGAGCTGAAGGCAGTCGCTTAACCAACTGAGCCACCCAGGCGCCCTCAAATGTTTTTTCTGCATTAATTGAGATGATCATATGGTTCTTGTCCTTTTTTTATTAATGTGATGCGTCACACTGATTAATTTGTGAATGTTGAACCACGCTTGCAGCCCAGGAATAAATCCCACTTGGTCGTGGTGAATAATCTTTTTAATGCACTTTTGGATCCTACTGGCTAGTATTTTGGTGAGAATTTTTGCATCCATGTTCATTAGTGATATTGGTCTATAATTCTGCTTTTTGATAGGGCCTTTGTCTGGTTTGGGGGTCAAGGTAATAGTGGCTTCATAGAAAGACTTTGGAAGTTTGCCTTCCATTTCTATTTTTTTAAACAGCTTCAGAAGAATAGGTATTAATTCTTCTGTAAATGTTTGGTAGAATCTCTTGGGAAGCCATCCTTCCCTGGACTCTTGTTTGTTGGGAGATTGTTTTTTAAGATTTTATTTATTTATTTGAGAGAAGGAGAAAGAGAGCACGAGTGGGGGATTGAGGAGGGGGGGAGAGGGAGAAGCAGAGTTCCCACTGAGCAGGGAGCAAAATGTGGGGCTCAATCCCAGGACCCTGAGATCATGACCTGAGCTGAAGGCAGACACTTAGCAACTGAGCCACCTAAGTGCCCTGTGTTGGGAGATTTTTTATTACTGCTTCAATTTACTTGCTGGTTAGGTGTCTGTTCAGGTTTTCCATCTTCCTCTTTCAGTTTTGGTAGTTTATACATTTCCAGGAATGCATCCATTTCTTTCAGATTGCCTAACTTGTTGGCATATAGGTGCTCATAATATGTTCTTATAATAGTATTTCTTTGGTGTTAGTTGTGAGCTCTCCTCTTTCATTCATGATTTTATTTATTTGGGTCCTTTCTCTTTTCTTTTTGTTAAGTCTGGCCAGGGGCTTATCGATCTTATTTATTCTTTCAGAGAAACAGCTCCTAGTTTTGTTGATTTATTCTACTGTTCTTTTGGTTTCTGTTTCATTGATTTCTGCTCTAATCTTTATCAATTCTCTTCTCTTACTGAGTTTAGACATTTTTTGGTGTTCTTTCTCCAGCTCCTCTAGGTGTAAGGTTAGGTTGTGTATTTGAGGCTTTTCTTGTGTCTTAAGAAAAGCTTGTATTGCTTTTCCTCTTAGTACTGCCTTTGCTGCATCCCAAAGTTTTTGAACAGTTGTATTTTCATTTTCATTTGTTTCCATGAGTTTTTTTAATTCTTCTTTAATTTGCTGGATGCTCTTTATCTTCCATGTATTTGAGTTCTTTCCAAATATCCTGTTGTGATTGAGTTCAAATTTCAAAGCACTGTGGCCTAAAAATATGCAGGGAATGATCCCAGTCTTTTGGTACTAATTGAGACCTGATTTGTGACCCAGTGTGTGATCTATTCTAGAGAATGTTCCATGTGCACTTGAGACGAATGTGTATTCTGTTGCTTTAGGATAAATGTTCCGACGGTATCTACGAATTACATCTGGTCCAGTGTGTCATTCAAAGCCCTTGTTTCCTTGTTGATCTTCTGCTTAGATGATCTATCCATTGTTGTGAGTGGAGTGTTAAAGTCCTCTACTATTATTGTGTTATTATCAATGTGTTTCTTTATTTTTGTTCTTAATTGGTTTATATATTTGGCTGCTCCCATGTTAGGGGCATAAATATTTACAATTTTTGATCTTGTTGGATAGTCCCGTTAAGTATGAAAATTGTCCCTCCTTATTACAGTCTTTGCTTTAAAATCTAATTTTTCTGATATAAGGATTGCTACCCCAGCTTTCTTTTAATGTCCATTAGCATGATAAATATTTCTCCACCCCCTTATCCCCTCACTTTTAATGACAATCATTCTTTGTGTCTGAAATGAGTCTCTTGTAGACAGCATATGGATGGTTCTTGCTTTTTTACCCAATCTGATACTCTGTGTCTTTTGATTGGGGCATTTAGCCCATTTACATTCAGAGTAACTATTGAAAGATATGAATTTAGTGCCACTGTATTACCTATAAAGTCACTGTTTCTGTATATTGTCTTTGTTCCTTTGTGGTCTATGTTACTTTGGGGCTATCTCTTCACTTAAAGGATCCCCTTTAATTCTTTCAGGGCTCATTTAGTAATCACAAATTCTTTTAGTTTCTTTTTTATCCTGGAAGCTCTTCATCTCTCCTACTGTTCTTAATGACAGCCTTGCTGAATAAAGTATTCTTGGCTGCATGTTTTTCTCATTTAGCACCCTGAATATATCATGCCAGTCCTTTCTGGTCTTCCAGGTCTCTGTGGATAGGTCTGGAGCCAGTCTTATGTTTCTACCCTAGGTTAAGGACCTCTTTTCCCCTGAGCTGCTTTAGGGTTTTCTCTTTGTCTCTGAAATTTGCAATCTTCACTATTATATGTCGAGGTGTTGTCCCATTTCTATTGATATTGAGTGAGGTTCTCTGTGCCTGCTGGACTTGAATGCCTGTTTCCTTTCCAGATTTCTTTCTCCATGAAGGGATTCTCTGGAGTCATCTATGCTTTCAAGCCCAGCTAGTATCTTTATAATCATTATTCTGAACTCAAGTTCTGTCATCTTACTTATATCCCTACTGATTAGGTCCTTAGCAGTCAGTACTGCCTCTTGTTTTCTTTTCTGAGGTGAGTTTTTACATCTTGTCATTTTGTCCAGAGAAGAATAGATGAATGAGAGAACCAAATACTAAAATAACAACAACCCCTGACAATTATACACTGAACAAATCAGAAGAGACCAGAAATCAACAAGGAAAAAACAAAAGGAGAGAATAAATAAATAATCAGACCAGTTAACAAAATAAAGCAATACACTAGAGCCTGTGTGTATTTTGGTCTGTTAGAAAACTAGATCTCAAAATTATAAAGATATATATATACAAAAATAAAATCAACCATAATGAAAGGATAGAATGTAGCTGTAAAAATGGAAATTTAAAAAAGGCTTAAAAAAGAATATAATCTGACAGGTGAACAGAACAGAGCAATACATAACATTCTGGTGTATTTTGGTCTGTTTGTTAGAAGAAACTACATATCAAAATTTTAAGGAAAGATACACATATATATATACAAAAATAAAATTAAGTACAATGAAAGGATAAAATGCAACTGTAAAAATAAAAATTAAAAAAGACTTAAAAAAGAGTTGATAGAATAAAAAGTTAGCTGAAAAAGAAAAAAATTAAATTGAAAGACTAAAGAATCCTGAGGAAAAAACACAAATTCTATATGCTATTTTCCCCTAGTGCTGGAGTTTTGCAGTTCTGTGTGATCAGTAAACTTGGTCTTAGCTGGATATTCTTGCTGATCTTCTGGTGGAGGGGTCTGTTGCATTGATTCTTAGGTGTCTTTGCCTGGTCAGAATTGCAGGACGGCTCAGTGTAAGCAGCTCAGGATTGCTCTATGTAGCTTTTGTTCCCTGAAGTCTTTCCACCCTGTCAGCACCCTAATGTCCAGCCTCAGAGCTGAAAGATCCCAACCCCCACTCTTCATTGCACCCTCAGGGAAAAGCAGTCAATTGCTTTTGTCTTCCTGGTTTCCATCCACATTCTGTGTTCACCCAGCCTGTTACCAAGCATTTTTATCTCAGGCACGTGACCCCATTTCTAGTCTCCAAACTCTGCAGACTCCTGTGGTACACACTTGCACTTCCCCTCCTTTGGGGGGGGGAGGGGGGTCTCACTGCAGTTCTACTGCTTGCTGGGCCCCTGCGTGGAGAGCAGTAGATTGTGTTGTGGTTCCTTGTTTATGGCTACACAGAGCTGAAATCCCACTCCCGGGCTTGCTGTTTGCAGCCAACTCCCCACTCTGTTGCCTGGGAACTCTGCCGCACTCAGGCACCTTTGATCTTTCTGTGACACTGGGGATCCTGAGACCAAACCTTCCCACCTAGGAAACTGCCCCACTTCTCCACCTGAGCATCTTTCAGGCAGGGATGCCTGTCACCAGAGCAGACCTATAAAAGTTCCAAATTTTGCACTCTGCTGCTATATCACTTTCCGGTAGCCAGCCTATGGAGGCCCCCTCCCCTGCAGTTTATCTTCTGATATTTCATCTCAGATTCACTTCTCTGCACCTCCACCTTGCAAAAAGTGATCGCTTTTCTATTTGTAGAATTGCAGCAATTTTTTCTTAGATCTCTGGTTGAGTTCACAGGTGTTCTAAATGATTTGATAGCTATCTAGCTGAATTCAGGGACCAGAGGAAAATAGGGTCTCCTATTCCTCTGTCATCTTTCCTCTCTCTGCATTTATTTCATTCTTTATAATGAAGAAATTTTAATGGCCATCCTCTGACCAAAACTGATCAACTTCTTAACTCTTACTGTCCAGAATTGATGAACTTGCCCATTTCTAAACAATCATAGGACCACTCCTGTACCACACACTGGTAAAATAATGGAACTACCATAACTAATTTAGATAAACCAGTTGAGATGAAATAGAAACAAAATCATGCCTGCATACTTTAAATTGATTTCTTTTAAAACACAAGTAAGCTATTTGAATATTTATGCTATAATACCAAACTTTGCAAATTCTCATTAGATTTGATAATTTGTTATTAGATTCAGTATTGTTTATTGTCCAGTTTTTTATAATTGATATATAACATTGCATTAGTTTAAGGTATACCACATGATGATTTGATACATATATATATTGTGTAATTATACAATCAAGTTTTGTAGGTCAAAAGTTATGTAATGTTAATATATAAATTGTCTTCCAAAATTTATACTGTTTTTTCTTATTGCATTAGAAAAAAATTCAACAAAATATTAAAAAATAAAGATGGTAAGCACTATGTAGTACTTTATTTGCAACTAAAGTAAATCCAATTCAAATTAACTTACATCTAAAAGGAAACAGGTAAATAAAATGAACCAGTTCTTGACTAAAATTCCAGAGGAAGGACTGACTTTAGGCATGACTAAAACTATAATCTGCTTATAATGTGTTTCAGGCATCACTAAAACTATAACCTCAAAATGTGTTTCAGGCATAACTAAAACTATAAGCTCCAAATGTGTTCTGGGGGATATTTCCTTTTTCTTTTTTCTTTCTTTCCACATCTCTCTCAACTTTGCTTTTGTTTGCATGCTGCTCCTCATTCTTTTGTGCAACAAATTGTTTCATTAGGCCCAGAAGGATAGATGTCAGCCACTTCAATTTAAAACATCCATTCAACTTCTATCCCAATGCTGGAGAAAAGTCTGTTCTGATAACTCTGGCATACATGCCCCAGAGAATGTGCTGATTGACCCCACTTGGGTTCAGTGTCATTCTGGAATCATTCAATGTGTCTGGGATACTGATGGACATTTACTGATCAAATCTGGGTCATGTATTCACTGCAAAAGACAAGGAAAATAGCCCCACATAAACCACATGAAATATGAGAGAGCTAGTTCACAAATAGGAATGTATTAGGTAGGTTGTGCAATATGTCAGTAAAAAGATATCATATATTTCAGTTGGTTAACAAAATAACAAATCATTGCTTCTGTACATTATTACCCAATATGATTAGTGTTGGGGTGGTAGTAATGGGAACTCTTCTTCCAGCAGTGACTCAGAGACCCAGGATTGTACCAGATTTTGAATATAGCATCTTCCATGCATGGTTAACATCTCCAGATTTCCCAACTGGAAGCTAGGTGGGAAAGAGAGAAAGTGAAGAAAAGAAACTTGCCTTGGCATAGAAGTAACATATCATTTATGCCTATATTTCACTTATTAATTATGATTTGATTTGTCACAACTGCCATGATATGAAATGTTACTTGGAAACACAGCTTAGCTGTATACTCAGGAAGAGAAATTGTTTGTTGATGACATAACCACTCTTTCCTTAGCAGTTGACCATCAAACTTTGTCTCTCCAACATATTGCCAGCTCATTTATTCTTCACCTTATTGGAAAATTTGCTAATACTTTACTAGTAAGTATGACATTATATGGTGATTTGAAACAATTATAGTTATAATTGTTGCATTGCAACAAATGCAAACCTTTTGCATCAATAATTTATTATCATGTAACGAACTTCAATACTTTGTGGCTTAAACATCGTGTTTTATTTTTTCTCATAATTTTATGTATTGGCAATCTGGGTGACTTTTCTGCTGGTCTCCACTGGGATTGCATGTAGATTCAGTTATCTGACAGCTTTTATTTGTTTGTTTGTTTTTAAAGATTTTATTTATTTATTTGATAGAAAGAGCAAGAGAGAACACAAACAGTGGGGGGGGCAGAGGGAGAGTGAGAAGCAGACTCCCTGCTGAACAGGGAGCCCAACATGGGCCTCAATCCCAGAACCCTGAAATTATGACCTGAGCTGAAGGCAGACGCTTAACTGATTGAGCTACCCAGGTACCCCTCAGTCATCTGACAGCTTAACTGAAACTGGAAGTTCCAAGATGGCTTCACTCATGTCAGGCAGGTAGTACAGGGTGCCCTTAGTTTCTTTCCATGGGTCACTTATTATTCTACTAAACAAAATGATCTTCACAGATGGGTGATCTCAGGGTTATGAGATGGTGAAAACAGAAGATACAAGACTCTTAAGATCTAGAACCCCAAACTCTTACACAATTTTTGTGACATTTTATTGATGAAAGAAAGTTAAAAGTCCATCATCAATCTAAAAAGGTAGAATTATAAGAACATTGCTTTTTGAGAAAAGTAGTGATGTCCCATTGAAAAGAGGGTAGACATAGTGTATGAGAGTCCCTATTGCTTCTTGCATTTAGTGTTGTCAATATTCCAGATTGTGGCCATTCTAATTGATGTGCATTGGTAGCTCACTGATTGTTTTAATTTACATTCCCTGATGACATTTGTTGTGGAGCATCTTTTTATATGCTTATTCACCATCCATATATATTCCTTGGTGAGGTGTCTGTTAAAATTGTTGGCCCATTTTAAAATTGGGGTGCTTATTTCCTTATTGTTGAGTTTTAAGTTTCCTTTGTGTATTTTGGATAACAATCCATTATCAGATGTATCTTTTGCACATATTTTCTCTTCTGGGGCTTGCCTTCTCATTCTCTTGACATTGTCTTTCATAGAGTAGCAGTTTTGTTTTGTTTTGTTTTAATCTTAACAAAGTCCATCTTAACAACTATTTCCTTCTTAGATCATACCTTTAGTATTGTATTTAAAAAGTTATCACTATACCCAAGATCATCTAGGTTTTTCTTATGTTATCTTCTAGGAGTTTTCTTGTTTTGTATTTGCATTTAAATATGTATCCATTTTGAATTAGCTTTTGTGAAGGGTGTAAGGTTTGTGTAAGAGTCACTTTTTTGTGTGTGTAGATGTCTAGGTATTTTCATACCATTTGTTGGAAAGACTGTCTTTGGGCCATTGTATTATTTTTGCTTCTTTCTCAAAGATCAGTTAAATATATTAATGTGGGTATATTTCTGACATAGCTGTTCCTCTTCATTGCTCTGTCTCTTCTTTCACCAATACCACACCATCTTGATTACTATAACTTTATAGTAAGTCTTGCAGTTAAATAATATCAGTCTTTTCCTCACCTGTGTCCATCAAAGGCATTCTTTATTTCTATTACAGTGATATTTATCTCTATCACTTTGTTGTTCTTTCTTAGGGTTTCTCTCTGCTTACATAGTCCATCTGTTTTTGAATCCTGCTGATTATCCATTAGAGCCATTAGCATATTAGTCATAGTTGTTTTAAAGCCCTAGTCCGATAATGCCACTATCTCAGTCATGTCTGGGAAAAGGAATTCCTGTAAACAGGTCTTTACTAATACAAAGTTGTATAATCCTGTGATTAGGTCTCAGTCTTTTAGGGGTCTATGTAACTGGACTATAAACTTCACAAGTATTTCTGCTTTTTGCTTCCTCCCTTCGGTGGGAAAGGATAGTGAAAGTGGGCTGCAGTTGAGGATTTCCCTTCTAAGTTAGTTAGGCTCTGAAAATACCCGGTAGATGAGTCTCTGGTTAACTACTTCTACTTGAGGGCAGATTTTGTTAAGAACAGAGTGTTCTAGGGGTGCCTGGGTGGCTCAGTTGGTTAGGTGACTGCCTTTGGCTCAGGTCATGGTTCCAGGGTCCTGAGATCGAGCCCCATATCAGGCTCCCTGCTTGGCAGGAAACCTGCTTCTCTCTCCCCCGCCCCCTTCTTGTGTTCCCTCTCTCGCTGTCTCTCTCTCTCTGTCAGTTAAATAAATAAATAAAATCTTAAAAAAATTTCAAAATGGTTCCTTTTCCATTCTTTCTGCCAGAAGCATGATTTTTCTTTTCTTTTTTAAAGATTTACTTATTTGGGCGCCTGGGTGGCTCAGTTGGTTAAGCGACTGCCTTCAGCTCAGGTAATGATCCTGGAGTCCCGGGATTGAGTCTCACATCAGACTCCCCGCTCAGTGGGGAGTCTGCTTCTCCCTCTGACCCTCTCCCCTCTCATGCTCTCTCTCACTCTCTCTCTCAAATAAAAAAATAAAATCTTTAAAAAATAAAGATTTACTTATTTATTTTAATTTTTTAAAGATTTTATTTATTTATTTGACAGAGAGCAAGTGAGAGAGAGAGCACAAGCAGGGGGAAGGGCAGAGGCAGAGGGAGAAGCAGGCTCAGCACTGAACAGTTGGGGGTGGGCTGGACCTGGGGCTGGATGCAGGACTGTACACGTGGCTCCATGGGGGTCTAAATCCCAGGACTCTGGGATCATGACCTGAGCCAAAGGCAGATGCTTAAGTGATTGAGCCAACCAGGCACCGCAAGATTTACATATTTATTTTAGAGAGATAGAGAGTGAGAGAGAAAGCAGGAGAATGGAGGGGAGGGGCAGAGGCAGAGAGGAAGTGAGAGAGAAGCCCAAGCAGATTCCGTGCTGAGCAGGGTGCCAACTCCGGACTCAATCTCATGATGCTGAGATCACAACCTGAGCAGAAACCAAGAGTTGGATGCTTAACCAACTGTGCCACCCAAGTGCCCCAGAAGCATGATTTTTCTGATACTTACATTTGAACCAAGTTGAACTCCTGTAAGTAAATCTCACAAAATTGTAGGGGCCTCCCTATGACTGCATATTCCTGGAGTTTAGCTCTAAGAGTTGTCCATACTGAGCCTCCAGATATTCATTAATTATTTTTCTTGTTTACCTACCTGGTGCTGCTTCCTGCTGTAGTTTCTGTTCATGGGTCTCTGCTCAGGTAAATTGTTATTCTTGGTATTTGTCTGTTTGTTTCTCCAGTCATGGGGACATCATTTTGCCTGGTGTTCTTACCTTTCTTACTGGTCCTAGAAGAGTTTAGTGTTTCTTAGTGTTTTCTGCTTTTTATGTGTTGGTATGATGCAGTGGCAACTTCCAAGCTCTTTACATGTGGAATTGGAAACAGCTGAGGAAGTTTCCTCATATCTCTAAATCTCAATCTTATGTAAACTAGGGATTGTAACATCACCAACCTCATAAATTTTGTTAAAACAAATGAGGAAAAAATATATAGTGCTTAATATAAAGTATATAATATATTATATCCTAAATAAATGTTTAAATTTATTACTATAATTATTATATCCTGCTCTTTTTATTGGAAATAAAATGTTTGTACTTAGTAGTGACAATATGAGATGACAATATCATTAGTGTTAAGTGTTTAGGTGTAGTAATAGGGTTCTATTAGTGTGATAAAATACCATTCAATGATCTTTTCTTCTTTCTGTGATCCTAAATAATTTATATAACTTAAAATGTATTTTATTGGGGCACCTGGGTGGCTCAGATGGTTGGGCGTCTGCCTTCGGCTCAGGTCATGATCGAGTCCCGCATCGGGCTCCCTGCTAGGCGGGGAGGCTGCTTCACCCTCTGCCTCTGCCTCTCTCTCTCTCTCTCTCTCTGACTCTCATGAATAAATAAATAAAACATTTAAAAACATATTAAAAAATAAAATAAAATGTATTTTATTTGTATGTTTCTTAGGTGTTAAAATAGCACTTGATTCCAGATTTTATCATCATGCCACTTAATTACTCTTCCGTTCAGTTTTCTTTTTTCTGTTTTTTTTTAATTACATTTGGTATTTTATTTTACTAAGAAATATTTTTCATTATGATTTTAGATATACTTTCATAGACTTATAGTTTGTATTCCCCTAAAAAGTTTAAACATTCCTTAATGTTTATTTTAAACATATTCTCTAGTCTTAACTTGTCATATTATTTTTTAAACCTTTGGATCAAATTTACACTAACACAATAGTTTGATCTCTTTTAAGCACCCTCAATTGCATTTATTTATAATTCTCTTCATTTGCATCTTTCTGTTTCTTTCTTTCAAATTTAGCTTTTAAAATTATTTGTTAATTTTCAAAATTAAAGACATCATCATATTTTTATGCCAAGTTCTTTGTCCATTTCTTTTTTGTTTTTTATTAAGAAATAGCAATATATCATACCAAGCAATAATTTTCTAGGTTTTGACCAAAAAGTTAAGAAAAAAAAAGTTTTTCACAAAAAAGAATATATATGTCTTAATCTTTATACTTGCATTCTTTATATTTATATATACACACATAAAAGATACAAATAAATATATAAAAGATATATATGTATACAAATTATATATATATAACATATATATAAATCATATATTACTGTCTTATATGATATATATGATGTATGTATATACATGCATACATATACATTTATATGTATTTCTTTATTATACTGTGTAGTGCACAATATAGAAAGTATAAATCAAATCACTACAAAGCGTAAGAATTTATGAGAGAAAAGCTATTCTATAATAGTTTTTAAAAAGAGAAACATGAGTTAAAAATGTGAAGATAGTGGCAAACATTATAAATAGATCCAAGCTTCCCAAATCAATTTCCACTTATTGTAATAAGTCAAGCAGGATAAACACTATTGTTAGGAAAAAAAACTATCATATAATAAAGTTTGAAATGGGAGGGATTTTAATATAATAAACTGTATATCCTGACTGAATTTATTTGTGGAATTTCTATGTGTCCCTTTTTTCTTAGTTCAATTGGATGTAAATAGTGAGGGTCTATTTTCTGTTGCCCATCTGCATCTGCTGGTTTTAAGAAATAGTAAAAGAAAAAGATGAGTGGCATTTATTGTTTAACATAAATTCTTTATATCATGTATTTCAATCCCTTTCTTATTTCTATATACTACCAGTGTTTAATGTATTATTTTATCCTAATCAATACAAACTTTATAAAGTCTGAACTTTAATTCAAATTTTCCTCTACATTTTACATATTTTTTGGTAGATTCACTTCAGCAGTTGTGATCATTAATCTATGATATTTGACAGTGGGTTGCATGTTCTCTGTAATTTAATGTGATTTGCATATGTGTCCTAGGAGCAGTAAAACCATTTAAGTATTCAATGGGAAAGATGTGGCTCTTGGGAGTCATCTTATTAGCATGCAAGAACAACGCATCTAACAAAAGCATGTAGTAAAAAGAATAGTGTTCTCAGCAATGCATTGGAAATTTTTTCACTAATATGTATGCATTTTTTTTGAAAAAAAATCAGCAGTCTGAAAAGCTGTCACCTCAAGAATTTAAAGAATGACATTCAAGGAGTAGATTAATACTAACATAATCATAACTCAGAGTACTTGTCCTATTTTAGAATCTCCTCAGAAAAATATACTAGGTTGTATAAATAGCCGATAGAAAAAGTATTATTAGTATATTTTGAGCTCTAATATACTTAAGAAAAATCTAAAAAAAGTATGCTTTCAATTACTTTTATTTTTATTTAATTAATTATGGAATATCAAAATTCATGAGGAAAAATTCCACAGACAATTTTACCACTTAATAATTACATAGTTGTAGATGTCATTAATATGGAAGGATAGGAAACAATTAACTTCCCTTTCTCTTCACAGACACACTGATTCAATAGCAGTACTTGAAGACATGAAGTGAGTTCCTCTGTGAGAAATCCAGAAACTACCTAAGAGGTTTCTGCACCCCTAGTGAGTGTAAAACCCACAACAGCAAAACTTATAAGAAAGAGAAAACATACGATCATCAAAAGCCCCACCCATAGTACATAACCAGGGATAGAAGCCCAGTTGCCAGCTTCTCTCTGAAGAAGTTGAAATCAATATCTAGCATTCTATCTTCTTAGGTACTACCCAAGGGACTACTTACCATCTTATCTATCCCAGAGAGATTATAACTCCTAGTATATGCTAGTCCCTTTGAAATTACAGACATCCAGGTGGTGTTAGAACTAACTTGTGGGCAATTACCCCTATAGCATCTCTCCCTGGCTTAGTGTAAAGAAATTGAGCAAAAAATCCCAACTCCTAGCTTCCTACTGAGGAGGAAAGAAGTTGGACTGCACATCAAGCATCTCAACTTTTGGAGATGCTACCTAAATAACTAGCTACTGTCTCACCTGCCTTAGAGAGTTGATGAAACTTGGCGTATGCTAGATTTCAGAGCCAACAGAGAAAAAAGTGGCAATTTGAACTAGTGGGGGAACATTTATCATAGGAACCTCAGGCTCACTGAAGAGTAAGGACGTGATAAGTCACAGTTCCCAGCTTCTCCCTGAGGAGGAAAAGAGTTGGACCATGCATTTGGTGTTCTAACTTCTCTGGGAGCTACACAAGGGATTGGCCTTACTCTGCCTATCTGAGTGCCAATGGAACTTGGCATACTCTAGATCCCTGGGCCCCACTAAAAACAAAGGCAGAAGTTTGGACTGGCATAAAGGTATGAGAGCCTACAGATGCTCAAATGAGATTGATTGGTGAAGATCTTCTCTTGTACAAGTCCAGTCCAGGAAGATGGAGATGTGGTTGTTTTTCCTAATGTGTAGGTACCAACACAGAGTCAAAGAATATGAAGAAACAGGGAAACACTGAACAGATAAAGAAACAAACAAACAAAAACTCCAGAAATCATCCCTAATGAAATGGAGATTTGTGAATTTTCTGGCAGAGAATTCAAAATAACTCAAAAATGCTTGGTGAGCTCATAAGAATAATAAATAAATAAAGGGAGAATTTCAACAGACAGAAAATCTGAAATAGGACCAAATAAATTTTGAACTGAACAATATGATAGCTAAATTAAAAAAAAAATAATAGAGGGGTTAACATTAGACTAGAACAAGCGGAAGAGAGAGTCAATAAACTTGAAGACAAGTCATTTGAAATTATCTGGTCAGAGGAGGAAAAAGTAAAAGAATTTAAAGGAGTGAAAGGAGCTTAAGAGAATTATTGAACACTATTAAAAAGATCAATATATACATTAGGAAAGTTCCAGAATTCCAGAACTCTAGGAGCAGAGTCCTAGAAAGGACCAGAAAGTTTGTCAAGAAATAGTTGAAAATGTCCCAAATCTAGGACAGGAAATGGAAAACCAGATCCAGGAATTTCAGAGGGCCCCAAGTCAGATGAAATCAAATAAATTCATTCTGAGACACATTATAATCAAATTATAAAAAGTCAAAGATAGGGAATTTTGAAAACAAGATAAAAGTGAACTGTCACATATAAGGAAACTCCTAAAATGTATTATCAAATTTTCCAGCAGAAACCTTGCAGAACAGGAAGGAGTAAGGTGATATATTGAAATTGCTGAGGGGCAGAGAGGATGGGGAGGGAGGAGAAAAAAAAGAAAACAAGAGGGCGCCTGGGTGGCTCAGTTGGTTAAGCAACTGCCTTCAGCTCAGGTCATGATCCTGGAGTCCCGGGATCGAGTCCCACATCAGGCTCCCTGCTCTGCGGGGAGTCTGCTTCTCCCTCTGACCCTCTTCCCTCTCGTGCTCTCTATCTCTCATTCTCTCCCTCTCAAATAAATAATAAAATAAAATCTTAAAAAAAAAAAAAGAAAGAAAACAAGAAAGAAAAAACACCTGCCAACGAAGAATACCATAGCCAGCCAAAGTTTGCTTCAAAAATGAAAGAGATGTTTATAAAAAAAAAAAAAAAAAAAAAAAAATATATATATATATATATATATATATATATATATATAAAATTTCCAAGATAAACAAGAACTCAAGTAATTCATCAACATTACCAACATTACAAGAAATGCTAAAGGTGGGGTGTCTGGGTGGCTCAGTCAGTTAAGTTTCTGACTCTTGATTTCAGCTCAGGTCCTAATCTCAGCCCAATGTCAGGCTCTGTTCAGTGTGGAGTCTGCTTGAGATTCTCTCTTTCCCCCTCTCCTGCTGCTCCTCTCCCTACTTGCACTTTCTCTCTCTAAAATAAATAAATAAATAAATAAATAAATAAATAAATAAATAAATAAATAAAATCTTAAAAAAGAAACTTTAAAGGGAATTTTTCATTCTAAAATGAGGAAATTTAAACAGCAAGATAGCACACAATATAAGATCCACAATATAAATAGGTGTGTATTGATACATCAATAACATAAAGAGGGTGAGTAAAAGTATAGTTTGTATGTGACTAAAGTTGTCACCAGTTTAAAATAGACTTTATATTTTATGTAAAACATGACAACCACAAAGAAAATACCCATAAAAGTTATATAAAATAAAAAGAGGGAGGAGAGTATGTGGGTGGCTCAGTTGGTGAAGCACCTGCTTTAGGCTCAGGTCATTATCCCAGGGTCCTGGAATGAAGCCCTACATCAGACTCCCTGCTCAGTGGGGAGCCTACTTCTCCCTCTCCCTCTGCTCCTCCCCCCTGCCCCTATGCCCTCTCTCTCTCTCAAATAAATAAAATCTTTTTTTAAAAAAGAGGGAGGAATCAAAGTAATTTAATACAGAGAGAGAGAGAAACAAAATAAAAAAAACAAAAGAGGAAAAGAGGGACAAAAGAACTACAAAACAAACAAAATAATAAGCAAAAAGCAATAATAAGTTTTGTTTCTATCAGTAACGACTTTAAGTATAAATGGATGTAACTCACCAATTAAAAGACAGAGTGGTTGAATGGATTAAAGCAAAATAAAAGATCTATCCACATATTGTATATAAGAGACCCCTCTTAGTTTTAAAGACATACTTAGGCTAGAAGTAAAGGGACATAAAAAGATATTCCATGAATATGCTACCCAAAATAGAGCAGAAGTAGCTAAACAAATTAAACCAAATAGATTATAAGTCAAAAATTGTCACAAGAGACAATTAAGGACATTGTATAATGATGAAAATTGACCAGGATGACATAACAGTTATATATTCAAACAAAAGCAGAGAACCTAAATATATAAGGCAAACATTGACAAATCTGAAGGGAGAAATAGCAGTGCATAAAAGTAGAAGACTTCAATATCCCATTTGCAACAGTAAATAGAACAAGCATACAGAATATCAAAAAAAGAAACAGGAGACCTTAACATTATGGACCAAATGTTTAACAGATCAAGAACATTCAATCCAGCAGCAGCAAAATATACATATTCTCAAGTCCACATGGAATATTCTCTAGTAAGAGTCATATCACAAAAATGAAACAAAACAAAAGTCTTAACCAATTTAAGAAGATTGAAAGTATACTTAGTATCTTCTCCAAACACAATAGAATAAAGCTAGAAATTAATAGCAGAAAGAAGGCTTTAAAATTTACAAATATGTAGATATTAAACAACACATTTATAAACATGTCAAAGAAGAAATCAAAGAGAAGTTAGAAAATAACTTGAACCAAATGGAAATAAAAACACAGCATACCAAAACTTATGGAATACACCAAAAGCAGTACTAAAAGGATAATTTATAGTTATAATACCTGCAATAAAAAAGAGGAAGGATCTTAAATAAGTAACTATATACCTCAAAGAACTAGAAAAAAAAAGAAACAATACTCATCAGGAGGAGGGAAATAACAAAGATTAAGCAAAAATAAATGAAATAAATAATAGACAATTTGACAAAACTAAAAGTTGGATTTTTTGAAAAGATAAAATTAACAAACCTTTATGTAGACTAAAAGAAAAGTATACATAAAAGAGGAGACATTACAACATCACAATTTTTATTTTATAGAAATAAAAAGGATCAAAAGAAAGTATATGAATAATTATATACAAGGTATCTGGATATCCTAAAATAGATAAGTTCCTAGAAACATAAAACTATCAAGACTGACTAACGAAGAAAAAGAAATTAAAAATCTGAATAGACCTATAACTAATATGAAGGTTGAATCAGTAATCAAAAACCCCATTGAAGAAAATCCCAGGATTTGAAGGCTTCACTGGGGAATTCTACAATAAAGTTAAAGAACAAATGCCAATCCTCAAAATCTCCCAAAAAAACTGGAACGAGGAGACTACTACTAAACTCATTTTATAAGGCCAACATTACTTGGATACCAAAGACAGATAAAGACACCACAAGAAAAGAAAACTACAGGACAATATCTCTGGTGAACCGAGATGTAAAAATCCTCAACAAAATGCTAGTAAAATGAATCCAACATATTAAAAAGATCAGGGAGCTATGATGGGTTTTTAGAATATAGATGAGGTTTGTTGGGATGAGGTCCAGAGCTTATGACCAAGAAAGAATTCTTGAGACATCTTTGGCACAAAAAGGTGGTTTTATTAAAGCATGGGGACAGGACCCATGGGCAGAAGGAGCTGCTGCACTGGGGTTGTGAGGGGTGACTGATTATATACTTGGGAGTTGGGGGAGGTAAGGAAAAGGGAGTTTTCAAAAGGATTTTCATATGTTAAAGAAGACTCACAAGATACTGAAGGCTTTGCCATTTTCAGATTAAGGTTGTTTTTCTCTCTAGGAAGACATTAACATTAAGACAGGTGGGAGCTTCCTGGAGGAATATCACACATATCCCACCCAGGATTGGTGGGGGTGGAGTTGCAGGGTGTCAGCTTATGCTTTGTCCTTAGTCTTCTACTCCCTCATCACCATGGCCAAATGGCTTTTATTTCTAGGATGCAATGAGAGTTCAACATTTGAAAAATCAATATGGTACACCACAGATAGGGAAGATGGTGACTGGGTAGGAAGACCCTAGGCTCATCTTGTCCCATGAACACAGCTGGAGAAGTATCAGATCATCCTAAATACCCCATAAATTGACCTGAAGACTGAAAGAACAAACTCCACATCAAAGAAGGTAGGAAGTATGGAGATGTGGTTTAGGGAAGAAGCAGATCACAGGTGTTGTGGAGGGAGGGAGCCATGGTCATGGAGAAGGGTGAGAGAGAGGAGCACACAGGGGAATGCACAAGAAGATCATTTCCTTGAAGTAGCTTGGAAAACTAGAGCAGCTAAATTTTGTGAATTCTTGAAACCAGCAGGGCCTAAAACCTAAAGACCTAAAGTTTTAAAGGTCAATGGGCTTGGCTGGGATAGAGTCCTGAGGGCACTGCCCTACTCCTGGAGAGAAGGCAGGCAAACAACCCAGAAACAGAAAGCATAGAAGCAAAGATTTCATAAACACGTGAGGCACACAGCAGGGAGATTATTCACTCTTCTTGGAGTGCTTCCCTAAGAGGCAATATTCAAGCAGACACCTCCCTGGGAACTAAGGAGCTAGTCTGTGTCATTTCCCACCCCTTCCCTCAGCATAAACATAGAACCACCCGCAGGAAGAGGCACAGCATCTACACTAACTGCCTAACTTGCTCACACCAAACCTCATGCCCCTATGCTGTGGCAGGACTGGCCCTCTTAGTCAATCTTCCTTCAGTCCCAATGCAGCAGGCCTCTCTCCCAGACAGTCCTGCCCACACCATGTCTCCTGACCAGATTTCTGTAGGGCTTCAGTCTCCTGGAAATGGTATCAGGTCTCACTTCACAGTTAGACCGAGCACACCTAGTTAAGACTCACCATATTCAGGCCAAGGACCAATGACAGCAGGCAAGGAGAGCCTCTGCAGATGACTGACCTGAAGGACAGAGCAGCCAAAACACAACAACAGAGACAATGCATCACAACCAGAGACACTCCCTGAAGTGCCAGCCTCGGGGAACTACATGACCTAATATATAAATCCATTACTTTCAGCAGCAGGAGACATAACTGGCTTTTTTAATACACAGAAGAAGGTAGACTTAGACAAAATGCCACGATAGAGCAATATACCACAAATAAGGAACAAGATAAGGCCACAGCAAAACAGAACAATCATAAGGATATTCACCGGGCTTGAGAAAGAGTAGAAGACATCAGGGGGACCCCTACCACAGAGATACAAGTGTTAAAAAACAATCATTCGGAGAGGAAGAATGTGATAAATGAGATGGTAACAGGCTTGATGCAATGAACAGCAAGCTGAAAAAAGCAGAGGAATGAATTAGTGATCTAGAAGACAAAATAATGGAAAATAATGAAGCAGAACAAAAGAGAGAAAGAAGAATTATGGAGCTTGAGAATAGACTTAGGGAACTCCGTGATTCCATCAAATGTAATTAACACTTGTATTATAGGAGTCCCAGAAGAAGAGAGATAAAAGAGGCAGAAAATTTATTTGAGGAAATGATAGCTGAAAGCTTCCCTAATCTGAGGAAGGAGACATCCAGATCCAGGAGGCACAGAGAACTCCTGTCAAAATCAACAGAACAGGCCAACATGAGACATATTGTAATTAAATTTACAAAGTATATGGATAAAAAATCTTAAAAGCATTAAGACAAAAGAAGTCCCTAACTTACAAGTAAAGACCCATAAACCTAGCTTAAGATTTCTCCACAGAAACTTGGCAAGTCAAAAGAGACTAGCATGATGTAGTCAAAGTGCTGAATGGGAAAAATCTGTAGCCAAGAATACTCTATCCAGCAAGGCTATCATTCATAACAGAAGGAGAAATAAAGAGTTTCCCAGACAAACAAAAACTAAAGGAGTTTGTGACCACTAAACCAACCCTGCAAGAAATACTAAAGAGAATTCTTAGTGCAAAGGAAACACCAAAAATGACAAAGACTAGAAAGGATCAGAGAAAATCTCCAGAAACAATGGCAAAACAAATAATAAAATCACACTAACTACATTTCTATCAATAATTACTTTGAATGTAAATGGACTAAATGCTCCAATCAAAAGCCAGGGTTTCAGAATGGATAAAAAAATAAAAATAAGACCCATCAATATCCTGCCTACAAGAGACTCACTTTAGACCTAAAGTCACCTGCAGATTGAAAATGAGGTGATGGAGAAACATTTCTCATGCAAATAGATGTCAAAAGAAAGCTGGAGTAGTAATGCTTATATTGGACAAATGACTTTAAAGCAAAGACTGTAACAAGAGATGAAGAGGGCACTATATCATAATAAAGGGGATAATCCAACAAGATCTAACAATTGAAAATATGCACCCAACATAGGAGCAGCCAAATATATAAAGCAATTAATAACAAACATAAAGGAACTAACTGATAATAATACAATAATAGTAAGAGAATTTAACACCTCCTTTACATCAAAGGACAGATCATCTAAACAGAAAATCAGTAAGGAAACAATGGCTTTGAATGATACACTGGACCAGATGGACTTAACAGATATATTCAGAACATTCCATCCTAAAACAGCAGAATACACATTCTTTTCAAGTGCATATGGGACATTCTCCAGAACAGATCACATACTGGGTCACAAATCAGGCTTCACCAAATACAAAAAGACTGAGATCATACCATGCATGCTTTCTGACAATAACACTATGAAACTTGAAGGCAACCACAAGAAAAAATTTGGAATGACCACAAATACATTGAGGTTAAACAACATGCTACTAAACAGTGAATGATTCAACCAGGAAATGAAAGAAGAAATAAAAAAATACATGGAAACAAATGAAAATGAAAATATAATAGTCTGAATCCTTTGGATGCAGCAAAAGCAGCAAAATCTCCCTTCCTAAGAAGGGAGTATATGGCATTACAGGCCTACCTAAAGAAGCAAGAAAAATATCAAACAACCTAACTTTATGCCTAAAGAAGCTAGAAAAACAAAACAAAACAAACAAACAAACAAAAACAACAGATGAAGCTTAAAGCCAACACAAGGAAGGCAATAATAAAGATTAGAGCAGAAATATATGATAAAGAAACTAAAAAAACATAGAACAGATCAATGAAACCAGGAGATGGTTCCTTGGAAAAATTAATAAAATTGATAAACCTCCAGCCAGATTTATCAAAAAGAAAAGATAAAGGAGCAAATAAATAAAATCACAAATGAGAGAGGAGAAATAACAACCAAAAATCACAGAAACACAAGCAATCAAATATGATGAAAAACTATATGCCAACAAATTGGACAACCTGGAAGAAGTGGATAAATTCCTAGAAATATATAAACTACAGAAACTAAAACAGGAAGAAATAGAAAACCTGAACAGATTGATTACCAACAAGGAAATTGAATTAGATAAAAAAACTTCCAACAAACAGAAGTCCATGGTCAGATGGCATCACAGGTGAATTCTACCAACCACTTATAGAAGAGTTAATACCTATTCTTCTCTAACTAAAAAAAGAGAAAAGGAAGGAAAACTTTCAAATTCATTCTATGAGGCCAGAATTAACCTTATATGAAAACCAGATAAAGATACCACTAAAAAAGAGAACTATAGGCCAATATCCCTCATGAACGGGGATGCAAAAATTCTCAACAAAATACTAGCAAATGAAATCCAATGATACATGAAAAAAACAATTTGACACAACGAAGTGGGGTTTATTCCTTGGTTGCAAGAGTGGTTCAATATTTGCAAATCAATCAACATGTACACCATATTAATAAAAGAAAGAGTAAGAACAAATGATGCAGAAAAGTCATTTGACAAAGTATAACATCCCTTCATGATAAAAACTCAACAAAGTAGGGTTTAGAGGGAATATACCTTACATAATAAAGGCTATATATGAAAAACTCACAGCTAATATCATCCTCGATGGGGAAAAACTGAGAGCATTTCCTCTAGAGTCACAAACAAAACAGTGCTGTCCACTCTCACCACTGTTATTTTTTATTTACTTATTTAAATTCAATTAGCCAACCTATAGTACATCATTAGTCCCAGATGCAGTGTTTAACAATTTATCAGTGGCATGTAACAACTGGTGCTCACCACATCACAAGCCCTCCTTAATGCCCATCACCCAGTTACCCCATCTCCCACCCATCTCCCTTCCAGCAACCCTCAGTTTGTTTCCTATAGTTAAGAGTCTTTCATGATTTTTCTCCTTCTTTGATGACTTCCCATTCAGTTTTTCTTCCCTTCCCCTATGATCTTCTGTGCTGTTTCCTATATTCCACATGTGAGTGAAATCATATGATAATTGTCTTTAATTGAATGATTTATATCACTCAGCATGATACCCTATTGTTCCATCCATGTTGATGTAAATGGTAAATATTCATCCTTTCCGAAGGCTGAGTAAATTTCCATTGTATATATATACCACATCTTTATCCATTCATCTGTCGATGGACATCTTGGCTCTTTCCACAGTTTGGCTATTGTGGACATTGCTACTATGAACATTGGGGTGCAGGTACCCCTTCGGATCACTGCATTTGTATCTTTGGGGTAAATATCCAGTAGTGCAATGCTGCATCATAGGGTAGCTCTATTTTCAACATCCTGAGGAACCTCCATAGTGTTTCCCAGAGTGGATGCACTGGCTTGCATTCCCACCAACAGTGTAAGAGGGTTCTCCTTTCTCCACATCCTTCCCAACATTTGTTGTTTCCTGTCTTGTTAATTATTGGCATTCTGACTGGTGTGAGGTGGTATCTCATTGTGGTTTTGATTTGTATTTACCTGATGGGAAGTGATGATGAGCATTTTTTCATGTGTCTGTGGGCCATTTGTATGTCTTCTTTGGAGAAATGTCTGTTCATGTTTTCTGCCCATTACTTGACTGGGTTATTTGTTTTTTGGGTGTTGAGTTTGAGATATTCTTTATAGATCTTGGATACTAGCGATTTATCTGATATGTCATTTGCAAATATCTTCTCCCATTCTGTTGGTTGTCTTTTGGTTTTGTTGACTGCTTCCTTTGCTGTACAAAAGCTTTTTATCTTGATGAAATCCCAATAGTTCATTTTTGCTTTTGTTTCCCTTGCCTTCAGAGATGTATCTAGCAAGAAGTTGCTGTGGCCGAGGTCAAAGAGGTTGTTGCCTGTGTTCTTCTCTAGGATTTTTTTTTTTAAGATACATTTATTCAGAATCATGATCAGACTATTACATTTAGCAATCAACAGCATGGGTGCAAAAAAAAATCTACATCAAAACCCTTTGTTGGAATGCTTTACACTTTTCACAGAACAGAAACTAAAATAACCTGTTATATAATTAGTCACAAATACAGTCCTCGAGTTTTTTGCCCATACACATGAATATTGTCTAAAACATGTCTTCTTTGTAGCAGCTAGGCCCTGCCACCACTGTGCTTGGCTGAGTTCACAAATCTCTTGTAACCTGTGGCTTCCCTGTCACTTCCCTGGCTCTCCTCTCCGGCTAAGCTTTGTTTCCTGGCAGTAATTAAAACCTTCGGCCACTGCCATAGCTACTGCTGCTGCTGGAACCACCATAGCCACCTTGGTTTCATGGTTTGGCAAAGTATTGGCCTCCACCACCATAGGCGCCAGAGCTTCTGCTTCCAAAATTTCCTCCTTTCATGGGTCCAAAATTTGAGGATTGATTGTTGTAATTGCCAAAACCATTAGAGCTTCCGCCACCTCCAAAGCTGCTTCCGTCATTACCAAGTCCGTTATAGCCATCCCCACGGCCACCATATCCACCACCTCGACTGCCACCAAAGCCACCTCGACCACGGAAGTTCCCTCCACGACCAGAGTTGTCATTCCCACCAAAACCACCTCCACGACCACCACCAAAGTTTCCAGAACCACTTCGACCTCTTTGGCTGGATGAAGCACTAGCCATCTCTTGCATAGATAGGGCTTTCTTTACTTCACAGTTGTGGCCATTCACAGTATGGTATTTTTGAATGATAATCTTGTCTACAGAGTCATGGTCATCAAATATTACAAAAGCAAAACCTCTCTTTTTGCCACTGCCTCGGTCAGCCATGATCTCGATCACTTCAGTTTTCCCATACTGTTCAAAACAATCTCTTAGATGATGTTCTTCAGTGTCTTCTTTAATGCCACCAACAAAAATCTTTTTCACAGTTAAGTGGGCACCAGGTCTTTGAGAATCTTCTCTTGAGACAGCCCTCTTTGGTTCCACAACTCTTCCATCCACCTTGTGTGGCCTTGCGTTCATGGCTGCATCCACCTCCTCCACAGTGGCATACGTGACAAACCCAAAACCTCTGGAGCGCTTGGTGTTTGGATCTCTCATTACCACACAGTCTGTAAGCATGCCCCTTTGCTCAAAATGGCTCCTCAGACTCTCATCGGTTGTTTCAAAGCTCAGACCTCCCATGAAGAGCTTCTGCAGCTGTTCAGGCTCTTTGGGAGACTCTGACTTAGACATGACAGCAGTGGGAGGGGAAAATTTAACAATGCTTACTCGGCAGCATCCACGAGCAGAAAGGTCTTCTCTAGGATTTTGAGAATTTCTGTCTGGCATTTAGGTTTTTCAACCATTTTGAGTTTATCTTTGTGTATGGTATAAGAAAAAAGCCTAGTTTCATACTCCTGCATGTAGCTGTCCAATTTTCCCAGCATCATTTATTAAAGAGATTGTGCTTTTTCTATTGGATAGTCTTTCCTGCTTTGTCGAAGATTAGTTGACAATAGAGTTGAGGGTCCATTTCTGGGTTCTCTATTCTGTTCCATTGATCTATGCATCTGTGTTTGTGCCACTACCATATTGTCTTGATGATTACAGCTTTGTAATATAGCTTGAAGTCTGGAATTGTGATGCCACCAGCTTTGTTTTTTTTTTTTTCAACATTCCTCTTGCTAGTTGGGTTTTTTTTCTGATCCCATGAACATTTTAGGATTATTTGTTCCAGCTCTGTGAAAAATGTCAATGGTATTTTGGTAGGGATTGGATTGAATGTGTAGATTGCTCTGGGTAGTATGGACATTTTAACAATATTTATTCTTCTAATCCATGAGCGTGGAATATCATTCAATTTGTTTGTGTCTTCCTCAATTTCTTTCATAAGTGTTCTGTAGTTTTCAGAGTACAGATCCTTTACCTCTTTGGTTAGGTTTATTCCTAGGTTTTTTATGGTTTTTGGTACAATTATAAATGAGATCAACTTCTTAATTTCTCTTTCTTCTGTCTTATTGTTGGTGTATAGAAATTCAACTGATTTCTGTGCATTGTTTTTATATCCTGCCACGTTGCTGAATTCCTGTATGAATTCTAGCAATTTTGGGGTGGAGTCTCTTGGGTTTTCCACATAAAGTATCATATCATCTGGGAAGAATGAGAGTTTGACTTTTTCTTTTTAATTTGAATGCCTTTTATTTCTTTTTGTTGTCTGATTGCTGAGGCTAAGACTTCTAGTAGTACCATGTTGAACAACAGTGGTGGGAATGGGTATCCCTGTCCCCTTTGATGAAGCATTAGTATCCAAAATGACCTTAGAGGAAAAGCTCTCAGTTTTTTCCCCATTGAGAATGATATTTGCTGTGGGTTTTTCATAGATGGCTTTTATGGTATGAGGTATCTTCACTCTATCCCTACACTCTGGAGAGTTTTAATCAAGAAAGGATACTGTACTTTGTCAAATGCTTTTTCTGCATCAATTGAGATGATCATATGGTTCTTGTCTTTTCTTTTATTTATGTGATGTATCACACTATTGATTTGTGAATGTTGAACCACCCTTGCAGCCCAGGAATAAATCCCACTTGGTAATGGTGAATAATCCATTTAATGTACTGTTGGATCCTATTGGCTAGTATTTTGGTGAGTATTTTTTCATCAATGTTCAACAGGGATAATGGCCTGTAATTCTTGTTTTTGATGGGATCTTTGTGTGGTTTTGGGATCAAGGCAATGCTGGCCTCATAGAATGAGTTTGGAGGTTTTCTTTCCATTTTTATT
Source organism: Zalophus californianus (assembly GCF_009762305.2). NCBI lineage: Eukaryota > Metazoa > Chordata > Mammalia > Carnivora > Otariidae > Zalophus > Zalophus californianus. The sequence goes on from NC_045595.1 coordinate 179,243,480, forward strand.
TTTTGAAACAGCTTCAGAAAAATAGGTATTAATTCTTCTTTAAATGTTTGGTAGAATACTTTGGGAAGCCATCGGGTCCTTGACTTGTTTGTCAGGAGATTTTTGATTACTGCTTCAATTTCCTTGCTGTTATGGGTCTGTTCACATTTTCTATTTCTTCCTGTTTCAGTTTTGGTGGTTTATACATCTCAGGGAATGCACGCATTTCTTCCAGATTGCCTAATTTGTTGGCATATAGTTGCTCATAATATGTTCTTAAAATTGTTTGTATTTCCTTGATGTTGGTCATGATCTCTCCTCTTTCATTCATGATTTTATCAATTTAGATCCTTTGTCTTTTCTTTTGGTAAGTCTGCCTACTGATTTATTAATATTATTAATTCTTTCAAAGACCAAGCTTCTAGTTTCATTGATCTGTTCTACTGTTCTGGTTTCAATTTCATTGATTTCTGCTCTAATCTTTATTATTTCTCTTCTCTTGTTGGGTTTAGTCTTTATTTGCTGTTCTTTCTCCAGCTCCTTAGGTGTAAGTTTAGCTAGTGTATTTGAGATTTTTCTAATTTTTTGAGAGAGACTTGTATTGCTATGTACTTCCCTCTTAGGAACACCTTTGCTGTATCCCAAAGGTTCTGAACAGCTGGATTTTCATTTTTATTAGTTTCCATGAATTTTTTAAGTTTTTTAATTTCCTGGTTGACCCATTCATTCTTTAGCAGGATGTTCTTTAGCCTCCAAGTGTTTGAGTTATTTCCAAATTTCCTCATGTGATTGAGTTCAAATTCCAAAACACTGTGGTCTGAAAATATGCAGGGAATGATTCCAATCTTTTGGCATTGGTTGAGACCTGATTTGTGACCCAGTATGTGATCAATTCAAAACAGTGTGGTACTGGCACAAAAATAGACACATAGATCAATAGATCAGAATAGAAAACCCAGAAATGAACCAAAAACTACATGTCCAATTAATCTTTGACAAAGCAGGAAAGACTATCCAATGGGAAAAAGACAGTCTCTTCAACAAATGGTGTTGGGAAAACTGAACAGCAATATGCAAATGAGTGAAATGGGACCACTTTCTCATACTAAACACACAAATAAATTCAAAGTGGATTAAAGATCTAAATGTGAGACCTGAAACCATAAAAATTCTAGAGGAGAACAAAGGCAATAACCTCTTGACATGGGCCACAGCAACTTCTTTCTAGCTATGTCTCCTGAGACAAGGGGAACAACAATAAAAATGAACTAGTGGGACTTCATAATAAGGGAGATAAAAAGCTTCTGCACAGTGAAGGAAACAATCAACATAACTAAAAGGCAGTCTATGGAATGGAGAAGATATTTGCAAATCACATATTTGGTGAAGGGTTAGTATACAAAATGCATAAAGAACTTATAAAACTTCACACCTAAAAAACAAATAGTCCCATTAACAAAAAGGCAGAAGACTTGAATACACATTTTTCTGAAGAAAACATACAGATGGCCAATAGACAAATACAAAAATGTTCAACATCACTCATCATCAGGAAATACAAATCAAAACTACAATGAGATATCACTTCACACCTGTCAGAATGGCTAAAATCAACAACAGAAGAAATGACAGGTGTTGGTGAGTATGTGGAGAATGGAAACCCTCTTGCACTGCTGGTGGGATTGAAAACGGTGCAGCCACTCAGAAAAACGGTATGGAGGTTCCTCAGAAAATTAAAAATAGAACTACTGTGTGATCCAGCAATTGCACTACTAGGTATTTACCCAAAGATTATAAAAATAATAATTCAAATAACTACTGAATGCAATCTATAGATTCAATGCAACCTCTATAAAATTCCAATGGCATTTTTTTTACAGTACTAGAAAAATGTCCTAAAATTCATATGGAACCACAGGAGACCCCAAAAAGCCAAAATAGTCTTGAAAAAGAACAAAATTAAGGCATTGCACTTCCTGATTTGAAACTGTATTACAAAGCTACAATATATGAAATGGTGTGATACTGGCATAAAAATAGACATAATATCAATACAACAGAATAAGGAAGTCCAGGAATCAACCCATTCATATATAGTCAAGAGATCTACAATAGGGTGTTAAAAGCACACAATGGGGAAAGATAGTATTTTCCACAATTATTAATAAAATGTTTATCCACATGCAAAAAAAATGATATTTGACCCTTATTTTACACCATACAAAAAATATCAACTCAAAATATATTAAAGATTTAAACATTTCAGGTAAGACCTGAAACTAAATCTCCTAGAAGAAAAATAGGGGAAAAGATTCATGACATTGGTCTTGGTAATGATATCTTTACTATGACACCAAAAGCACAGACAAGAGAAACAAAAATAGATAAGTGTGACATCAAACTAAAATGTTCTTGCACAGTAAAGCAACCAATCAATAGAGTGAAACAGCAACCTGCAAAATGAGAAAAAATATTTGTAAGCTATATATCTAATAGGGATGAATCCCCCAAATATATAATGATTTATTACAACTCAGTGGCAAAATAACTCAAATAACCTGACTACAAAATGGGCTAAGAACTTTGATAGATATTTCTCCAGGGACACAGAAATGGCCAATAGATATATGAAAAGATACTCAGTGTCTCTATTCATCAGGGAAATTAAGTCATAACCATAATGAGATATAACCTCACACTGGTGAGGTTAGCAACTATAAAAAGAAAGAGGAAAGAAAGAAAGAAAGAAAGAAAGAAAGAAAGAAAGAAAGAAAGAAAGAAAGAAAGAAAGAAAGAAAGAAAGAAAGAAAGAAAGAAAGAAAGAAAGAAAGAAAGAAAGAAAGAAAGAAAGAAAGAAGGAAGGAAGGAAGGAAGGAAGGAAGGAAGGAAGGAAGGCAGGCGGAAGAAGGAAGAAAGAAAGAAAGAAAGAAAGAAAGAAAGAAAGAAAGAAAGAAAGAAAGAAAGAAAGAAAGAAAGAAAGAAAGAAAGAAAGAAAGAAAGAAAAGAAAGAAAGAAAAAGGAAGGAAGGAAGGAAGGAAGAAAGGAAAGAAGGAAGGAAGAAAGGGAAAAAAGAAAGAAAAGAAAAAACCCAAACCCAAAACCCAAACCAAAAACTACATGTATAGGCCAAACTGTGAAGAAATTGTAAACCTTGTTGCACTGTTAGTAAGAATGTAAAATGGTGCAGCCATTATAGAAACCAGTATGGAAGTTCCTCAAAAAATTAAAAATAGAACTACCATGTGATCCAGCAATTTTACTTCAGGGTATTTATCTAAAACAATTGAAATCAGCAATCTATAGATTCGGTACAATCCCTATCAAAATACCAATAGCAAGGCACTATATATCAAAGAATCAGAATACAGCAAATAAAAGACATGGTAAACAATAAAATAAAATGATAAATAAATGAAACAATTGAAATCAGTATCTTGAAGAGATATTAGCAGTATCATATTCAGGCAGCAGTATTTGTAATAGACATATATGGAAACAATTGAATATCCATTGATGAATGACTACAAAAGAAGAAACTACTTAAAATAGAATATTATTTGACCTTAAGAAGAAGGAAATTCTGCAGTAACAAATGGATGATCCTGTGGGGCATTATTTTATTGAATAAGCCAGATACAGAAGGACATATATTGCATGATTCCATTTATATGAGGTATCTGAAATAGGTAGACTTATGGAAGCAAAGAGAATTGTAGTTGCCAGGGGCTTGGGGGAGAGGAAATGGGGAGTGGCTAATCAAAAGATACAAAATTTTAGCTATGCAAGATGAATGAATCTTAGAGATCTGCTGTACATTTTGCCTATAAGTAGCAATACTATATTGTATACTTGAAAGGTTAAGAAGGTAAATCTCATGTTAAGTGTTATTAGCACAATAACATTTTTAAAAATGTTATTGGATATATAAAAAAAAATTTTAATTACCCGTTGTCTTTCTATATAAAACATTTCCTCTTACTGGCAGTACTTTCTTGAAGAACTTTTTCTAAAAATTATAATGTTTGTATAGATTGCAGACAATCTAATCTCTGGAAATGTAAATATAGTATGAAATATTACAAGATAAATAAAGCTAAACAGTAATTAAAGACTATACTTAAAAAATAATTATATAGTTGTTTTATTGTTAAACTATTGTTAAAATGAATGTTGCTATATTTGCTGTTATTATGGTAAGATTAATGTCATTAAAATCTATAAAATATACAGTCTTGAATGTTCTTAAAGTCTATTTATTATTTTACTGGAGTACTTATTCAATATCCATTATGTGCCAAAACTTTGTAGTAACTTTGTTTCAATGCCTAATCTTGATCTATTCAAAATATTCTGTCTCCACAATATCACAAACACATACCATATATATTCCCACTTCCAAAGCCTAAGTTTAAACTTGACAACACACTGAAGATTGTGAAAAACATTCCAAGCAATGTGGAGAATATTTATGCATGTAGAGATAATGTATGAGCACAGAGCTCTATTAGATGAAAAGCCATTTCTTAACAATCTTTGAGTTAAATCTAAATTATATCTTTAAAAAGAGAAAACCAAGTAGATTTTCACCAAAATGATTGAATACAAGCAATTTTCATTTTTATCAGGTCCTTAGCAATTAAAATAGCAATTGGATTTCTTTGTACATCTTGATTTTTATCCTCTCAAGTGTAGGTAGTATGCTTTATAGGTCAGTGATATCGATTATGACCAAGGTGATTATAACACATAAAGTAGAGGCAGAAGAAATGATGGTGAAATAAAGAATGATGGATGCATAAGTATACTTGTAAAGTACATAAACTAGTTGTTATTACATAAAGCAATAGGTTTTAAATAGTTTTCATGAGTTGTTTATTAGGCTAAATGTGTGCTTATAAAAGTAAGTATAACCAGTGTGACATCTTTCTAAGAGGAGATCCTATCACCAAAAACATTTCTGTATGTAAATTATATAATCTGTGAGAATCAAGTCACAGACCCATGCTGTAGCTTTAAATCATTATCTAGTAAAATAAAAAAAAAAGATAATCAAATGATGAACTATTGTCTGTATGTTAAAAACATTTCAAATAAACATGTTGGCCACTCAGTTCATCTGCATTATTCATTTGTGCATTTTTAACTTTTTGGCAATATGTGGTAACTATATGAATGATTTTTGCTTATTTCATGAGAGTAAATAATTATTTAGAACCCTATAATTTGACAACTTTAACTTTTAACAACTCTGTCCTATTTGATTTTGAAAACATATCTTTGTTGTGGTGTGATTCTTTTCTACAGAGAATATTTTGAATGATGTTGTCTATCTATAATTATTAATGCCACAAGATGCCTCTTCATTTACTGTAATTCTACAACATTATTTATATTGATTTCTTTGGATACCAAGTTTTTATTTTATTCTAAAACACCATAAAAATTAGTTTTATTTTATAGCTAATGACTTTTAACTGTACATTTAGTAAAATTTTGTTCAGAGAATCTCACAAGAGGAATATCTTACATTTTTAAGAGCTATTATTTCATCTTGTAATCAATAAACCTTGTCTACAGTCTTTTTTTCCTACTAAATATAATTTTATATTAGCATTGTTTTACAAACCCAGGATGAAAACTATAATGTAAATGGTTTCTCTAATAATATGGAAACTTTGTGATTTTAATTTTTGTTTTATATGTATTACTATTAATGTTTAAATGTAAGAAAGCCTTGAAATCAAATAGAATATTAACAAAGTAGATTGGAGAGACCATCTAATTTGAAATCATTCTGTATTGGACTCTGCAGAAAAATACTGTTGATGAAGTATTAAAAGAAAAATACCATTTAAAAAATTGTAGGGCATACCATTTTTATGTCTTCAGTAGAATTTCTTTAAAATTTGCTATGGTAATAGTGCCTTATATTGACATGATATTTTGTGTTTTTTTTATGTTTATAAGTCAGTTCTGGGTAAAGTGCTTCTTTTAATTCTCATAGGAATCCTATTAATTTTTTTAAATTTTGTAATTACAGAAGAGGAAACTGATGTTATCAAATGGATAGATGACTTACTGAAGATTACACAGATGGCAAGTGAAAGATACACAATTCAAAGTAAGACCCTCAATTTTCAGTCCTGTGGGCTTTGTGTAAAACATGTCATATTCCATCCCAAGGCATAGAACATATATAAGGGTACAGAAATTCTCAAGTCTTTCGTACTATATCTGCCATTTGAGTTTACATAAAACACTGCCATGTTTATTATAACTACAGTTAGTAAATGTATACTATATTCCTTCATATCATATGCTTTTGATCTGTCTTGCTGAATTTCTGGAGATTCCATTGAAGTTTTTTTTTCCTTTTTGCACCTTTGTTTAGGTTATAATATATTCAACATTATATGTATCTTCTATATTAAATTTTAAAATATTTGAGCAGATCTACTTATAAACTAGTCCTTTTTTGACAAATTTTTGGAGCGACAGATGATATTTTTTCTCCAAGTCATTAATATATTCTAAACTTGCAACTGTATTTTCTAAAGATTAACAATTAAAAATGACCTTTTAAATTCTTAACTGGTAAAAATATAACAAATATTTTTGACATATAACAGGAATGAAATAAGAAAATCTCCATCATAATCACAAATGTTTATACATTCGTTTACAATGCCAAGTGACTCTTTATCATGCCATAGATAACTTGATTCTTTATTCTTTACCAGCTGGAGTCAAGACATGATATGGTAAGGTGATCCAAAGCTTACAAAGAAACTAGTTAGAGGCAACACCTAAATGCTGTCAGAATTAAACACGTAAACACAATAAATTGTTTTTATTTTTTTCACAATAAGTTGATTTTAAATGAGAACCTAAGAATATTTTAGAATAGCCATATATATATAGAGAGAGAGAGAGAGAGAGAGTAAAGCTGTCTTAGGACTAAGACAAGAATAAATGCAAAAGAAAAGTGTAATCAATCAATCAAGCCTATTTGAAGATATAGCACATTAATAGGTAAGTGGTTTTCTTTAAATTGCACAATAGTAATCTAAAGAACTAGTGTTTTCTAATGGTAAGGACAAAAAGAGAAAGCATCTGGCATAGTCAAACTTTGTATTATTGAAAAAGTCTGTTCAGTTGTATGGCAAGAATGGTTCACCAGATTTAATTAGGGCTCATTAGAAATACTTTTCAATATGATCCTTCTTCCATGTATCTTGTGTATCTTGAAATAGTCTGTTTATTAATTAGATCCCAAGTGACTAAGTCCATAAAAATACTTCCACAGACAGATAATGATTCTGGACACTGGGAGTATGCACATTTTATAATAAGTTAATAAATGTGCATTTTGTTTTAATGAAATGGCTACCATTTAATGATAACCATAGGCCAAACCCCATACTATATTTAAGCATCACCTTATTAGATCATCAAAACGAATTTATGAGGCCCAATCACTGAAGTGAAAAATGAGCCTGAAAGAGGTTTGGAAATTTACTTATGGTGATACAACTCTTATGTATCTAACACAGAGGCTATTTGATCTTTATTATGTTAGGTTATTATAAGAAACCGTGCAGTGAAGCTCATTTCATACTTGTTTGAAGTAAAATGTTGAGAGGCATCTTTACAAGTTGTAAAATATCATCTTTTAGGTGTTGTTAGAAAAATTTTTCCTGCTTCAGCCACCCAAATAATCTCTCTTAAATAAATTAAATGACTTGCTTTTCGTTCTTTGGACTTTTAATCATTAATCTTATTGTGTTTCAGAATCATGTTTGTGAGATACATTTTTGTTGGTAAGTTTGAGCTTGTCATTTTGGGAGAAAGTTTGAAAACATTATATTATTCATTTTCTATCACTGTTGATCCAAATATTTATGCATTATTGTCTTTCTAACAAATTCTGTTTCACTGAATTAGGAGTCATTCAGTCTATAGTGGAATTAATTCATGATGTCCCCTAAATTAAGTCAGGGTAGAGTCTAGCTGTCCAGGTAAGCAATTCAGACCTGTCATTTAGGTCAGCTTCACCTATCCTAAATTCTAACATCTGTATCTTGTAACTAATTAGGAGGGATATTTGTGATATTGTACATGCCATAGGCATTTCTATGTCTTTCTCTTCTTTACTGTCTTGTAGAAATAAATTATGGTAAATAATTTTGGCCATCTCTATGGCCATCTCTGAGTGAGGAGGTAATGCACTGAATTGTATTTCCCTAAATTCATGTCCACCTGAGACCTCAGAATGTGATCTTTTTTGGAAATAGGGTCTTTGTCAATGTGCTTAAGTTAAGACGAGGGTATAATGGATGAGGGTGGACCCTAAATGCAATGAACTGATGTCCTTATAAGAAGAGTAGAAATGTAAATATCATAAAAATATTATCCAGAGGTGCCTGAATGGTTCAGTCAGTTAAGCAGCTGCCTTCAGCTCAAGTCATGATCCTGGGGTCCTGGGATCGAGCCCCATGTTAGGTTCCCTGCTCAGTGGGAGTGTGTTTCTCCCTCTCCCCCTGTCTCTCTACCAACTTGTGCTCTCTATCCCTTTCTCTCTCTCAAATAAATAAATAAAATCTTAAAAAAAATCCATATTACCTTCTTCTTAGAGGGTGAACTAGTGGGGAAGCCAAATCATAAGCAGAAGGTGTTTAATGAACATGAGCTGAGAACATGGGTGCTACAGAAATTAATAAAATATTTGATTGAATGAAACTATGGTGGGCAGCCACATCCATTCCACAAGAAGAGCCTTGTGAATTACAAATGAACATTGGAAGATTGTTTTGAAATTTTCTTTCTGTGGATGATGCTAGAACAGGGAATACCAACTTTTAAACTTTCATCTTAATGATTCTTTTGTTCAGTGCTCGTATATCTGGCCAAATCTACATTCTAAGAAACATATTCTTTTTTGGAATGTTAATACACTTAACATGTAAAATTTCATTCTTAGAGGTCCAGAAATATTTTAAGTTACCTTGTAGATCTTCATGCTGGTCCATTATACTGGTTCTAACAATTAATATAATAGAGAAAAAATATCCTGTTGATTTCTCAGGTTTTGATAATGCTTTATAATATTCTTAAAAGAATTATAATATAGTCACCTTATAGAAATATAGATGATAATTGAAATTACAGAGAATCAAAAATTAGGTAACCTTAATTTCTGAGGAAATTTAGCTCTAAGACCTCTATGATTCTAAAATAACCATAGCAATATTGATAATAGTCTTGCTTCTATTTTGTTCAAAGATCCAAAAATGATTTCCTGTTTACTTTTCCTTTTCAACTAGTTTAATGAACAATTCAGTCACAGTGCTCACTAATGTTATGGAATCTTTGGAAATTTGCTATAATAATAATAATAATAATAGCAAATTTGGACTAGCGGTACTTCCTACACTCATACATTCAGAGAAAAGGAAAAGACTTTGAGTCAGGAGAATGATGACCTATTACCAACAAATACAGTGATGTGCAGCTTTTATTTCTGCCATCAGAAAAGACTGCAACTTCCTGCTAAATGGCTTTGTGTTCAATACTCATTTGCTGGGGTGAGCTGTGCTATAATTAGAGGTATCACTAAATCATTATCACATTAGACCACTTTCTAGTGCCCTATCCAACCCTGTAGGGCAATTCCACCTCTCTTTTGCTGGTGGAGAGCCACCATAATTCCTTGCAAGACAGTGCTGCTCAGTCTCCTACTTGAAAACACTCTGAAAAGTGCTCTCTAATAGAAGGAAAATTGGATACTTGAATGTGGGATGCTTCCTGATCAGGAAAGAGAAAAAGAAAACCTTCAAAGGAACTTGAAACAGCTTGGGGCAGTCTCTCATTACTCAGTTAGAGGGCGTGTATGAGGAGATAACGGAGTGGGGGAGGCTGATTTTAAGTAATTTTGGGAAAAGCATGTAAGTAAAAGGTTTGAGTGTTTTGGAGTGGGAACGGTTCAGTACCTGCTGATTGAAAGGCTAAAAAAATAAAATAAAATAAAAAGAATTAGCTGCTAGGACAGGGCTTTGTCTCCAACGGTAAGAAAGAAAAGCAAACTAGATGGCGCAAGTTTATTTTTGCAGCACCTCCCTCATCTACTACGTATTTCCACAATTAGAATGCTTTTCTATCATTTCATTCTATAATCTGGGCTGCCTCATTTATACATTTATCCCAAAATTTCTATCTTAAAATTGACCCCCCTCTTCAAAGCACCAGAAATCAGAATGCAGTTGTCAGAGTAACTCAAGTAAGGGGCTCAGGTTTGATAAATATAAAAGTAATATGACGTATGTAAGGTGGCATAATATTTTATAAATAAGATTGTACGGGAATGAGAAAAAAGATACATTAAAACCCAGTACCACCACTGAATAGCTCCTGTGATTCTCAGTTTTCTTATATGTAAATTAAAGTTATTAATACTAGCCCTTTCTGCTTCATAGGAGTGATATAAGGTACAAATGATCAAGGTAAAATAAGCCTTTTTTAAAATTCAAAATTAGTATGTAAAGATGAGCTACTGTGCTGGTAAGGAGGACAGTATAATTATATCTAGTACTACAACAAACTTTTTTAAAAGGATATAAAACATAGAGATACTGATTAACATAGAATGTGTCTAATGTACAACATATTTTAAACATTTTCAGCGTGTTTTCACCTTTATAATGTAGAGCTCACCTCTGTGTTAAGTCCCCGCTGACATTTTCAGTATTTCACCATAGGTTAACGGCAGCATCTTTGCTGAATGGTTGCCCTCCCTTATGTACAGATGTTGACTCATCTGGAGTGAATGCACTATAAGAAGGAGAATTGGGATTTTAATTTACTAAGCAGGGAGGCAAATTATGTCATTAGCTGATAAGCAGTTAAGCAGAAAAGTAACAGAAGTAATCTTGTAGGGAATCACATAAAACTTAAAAATATTTCTGTGACACAATTTCTGAAGTTAAGATAGCTATACTGTGCACAGACTTACTGAATTAAATTTCATGGAAAATGAAAAACACTAGAACCTAAAATTTTCCAATGTTTTGAGATTTTATCTTTACTTTTTAGAATGCACTTTTTTTTCCCTTTTAACAGTTTATTTTCTTTTTGGTACCTGGGTGGCTCAGTTGGTTAAATGTCTGACTTCGGTTCAGGTCATGATCTCAGGGTCCTAGGATAGAGCCCACACTGGGTTCTACATTCAGTGGGGAGTCTGCTTGTCCCTTTCCCTCTCCGTCTACCTCTCCCCCAACTTGTGCTCTCTCTCTCTCAAATAATACAATCTTTAGAAAGAAAAGTTTATCTTCTTTCCATATGGCCAATTTTTTAGGACAAACTGGAAATTTATTTCATCAATTATTATAATAAACTAAAACAACTCTTCATAGGGCAGAATTTACAGGGAGAGGGAAGATGGTTTTAGGAGAGTTTTACAATAAAGTAAGTAGAAGCTAACATAAGCTATGGGGTATCATCCCTTGAAGAATGTGGCCTCAGTCCTGGTTGTAGGTAACATGGCCATGTGTGGTTTGAATAATTATACTTGGTATTTGCATAGGCCAGAGGTTTTATTGTTAATATTCAGGGAGATGTAGAAAATTATTGTTCTAATAAGGTTACACATGGTGAATTACTATTACAAATTCATACTATATTCTCTTTAAAAATCAAGGTGCTTAATTTTAAAAATGTCCAGTATTTTAATATTCTAACTATATTTGAATTATTTTTTATTATACTTGAAAAATTCAAGATGGCTCTTCATGTTTCCTTCTAAATGAAGCTTGGTGTTTTCAGTCTTTAAACATCATTGGCCTGAAAAGCACCATCATTAATAACTATGTGCAGTGTTCTAGAGCAGTAGTTAGACATTGAAAAGGAGAACCTGTAACTAAGAACTCATATCAGTGGTTGCTGGAGAATCACTGAAGACTGCAAAGAATTCAAGGGAAACACCTGCACTCATTCTGATGTTATTTTTATTTAGTCCTATCTTACTCCAGAGATCAGAAAATGATGAGAAATACAATTGCTTTGGAGCTCAATGTCACAGAATTCTGACCCTGAAAACTAAGGGCTCAAGTTCTAATGAATGTGTGTGTCTCTCCGTGTTCTATTAGCATTATTTAGGACAATTGATATTTTCTAAATAGATGACAATAAGTTAGTACAGGAAACTCATGATGGCAATTAATTTTTGTTTTATACAGCAGATGTTTGCTCAGTGCCAAATAAACCTGTTCAATTTACCCCATGTCTTAATGTACCCTATCTATTATTTACATGTGAGCACATGTACCACTGAGAAAAGGAATAGCAAGGGCATGGCAGGGGTATATCAAGACATCTGGTGAGGTGATTGCTTACAAAATCATAATTCTTGGCTGCAACTCAAGACAGAAAATAATTCAGAAACAAGACCTTCTCTGTGTCTTCCTCTGTCTTCATTGCCTTGCATGTAAGAATTTATATTGTAATCTCTCTGGTTATCAGTGCAGGTATCATATATTTTTTGATCAAACACATTAGGAGAATATGGGACAATACAATTAATATTTATTTACTTATTCTAAATATCATCATTGTAATAAGCATGCATAACTCACCAAATACTTGGTAGAATTTATACATTAAGTAAATTCTTCATAAATTTGAGAATTCAGTTTCCAACTAGTTAGTGCAAATAGTTTTGTGGGTTCCCTTCTGTATGGGTGGTAATTACAATATGGGCGTAACCTAATTTAATTGAGCAATGGAATCTAGAGCTTACACATCAGAAACTGTAGATGAATAGGTGGAGATATCAAAGAAATGATTTTTTTTTAAACAAAACCCTTGAGGGAATTATAAAGGAAGGATAATAAAGAGATAATACGCTGAACTTAATTATTTTTAATTTCTTTCTCTGAGCTGCTAGCTATTTCTTCCACCTGGTGTAACTACCTCAGGATTCCTTCAAGTCCATGCCAAAATGATTTTTTTTCCACCCTAGTCAAAACAGAAGCACAAACAGAGAAAATACCCATTAAGAATTTTTGTTTTTTTAAAAATTAACTTCTCATAACATTTATGACCCTAATATGTAGAGAATCTTGTGCTCAGCACTATGAAGGGTACAAAGACATCATCCCTATCTCTTGGAGGATATGATGCAAACATATGAGAACTCGAGTATGATACAGGCCATGCTATCTGCAAAACAAGAAGTTGTTGTTATCAAGAAGGGAGCTGTTCTTTTGATAATAGACCACAAAGATTTGAAGAAAAGGAATTTACAACATTTAAATTTGGGTAGGAGAAAAAATAAAAGAAATTTGAGTGGGAGAGAGGGACAAATAGGGCTTAAATATTGTACTGGGGCTTGGACAAGTGTAATAGTGGTGGCACTGCATTAAACTTGTCCTGCATGAATCCTAGGTCTTGGGTTATCCAGAAAATGATTAAGTTGTGTCAGCTAAAGACAGCTGGAACAGAAATTAAAAAAGAACACATAAACAAAAAACTACAAAGCTCTCTAAGTCCTACAAGTTAAAAATTTTGTCCTAGATTAATTCTGTCATTAGACTAGAAGCCTCATTTAACTTAATCTTCCTTTTAGAATATTGCTGCTTTGAATTATGAATTACCAAAGTAGTCAATCCTGATAGCAAAATTTAGAGGAAAATTGTACATTTTTCATTAAGTTGAGAAACACTATCCTCCAGACACTTTCCTCACAAAGCATTAGATCCTACAATAGGTTTTTAGAAGACTTTTTACCTGTATGTCTTAACTTTCTAATGTAAAAATCATATACATATATCTTCAATTTATAGGCTTAAGACTGCTTTGTTATTAAGAGAGTTAAGACTGTACCCTAACTTTTCAACTTGTTTTGAGTCAAGCAGAAATACTTAATTCAACCAGAGGATGTGAATATTACATCATCTTTAAGTAAAGTTTTATTAGCTTATCCAGAATGGGAATGCAATGCAATATACCTTAATTTAGACTAGCCTTTCTAAAAGCATGACAATCCTTTAATATATGGTATTTTGAATATTCTAGGTTATAAAATTATATTTGGTTTGTGGGGGGTTGTGATTATTCATTTCACTGAAAATTCATCATGCAAGCAATTTTGAGTTGTTGTAACTGATCCAACAAAGGCCAGTATTGATTGTGATATGCAGATTTGTAAAACTTGTTTCAACATGATATAGGTTTAAAAAGTCTTTTTATTTTATTGTTATTTTTATTTTTCATTTTACCAAAGTACCTGGTTAATGGAAATTTTGAATCTAGCAGAAGTGAATCAGTTTAACATTGCTGAGGCATTTCATGTTCTGTGCTGTGATTTTTTATCTCCCCAAATGGAAAGAGCTTCAGTGAATATTTAGTTTGGCAGAAGTGACTACAGAAAGGAACTCTTAGTGAAATTGATGGAGACCTATACTATCAGTGTTATTTTCATTGAAATTCAGAGCATGGACAAGAGCACCAACATACATGTCTTTCTTATAAAGCAACTGTCACCCTATTACTTTTCAAAAATCTGGTTTTGATAATTCTCTTACTCTTTATAAGAATAATGGTAAAAAATTGTGTTATTTGCTGTGCTGTTTAGTTAAAAAATTTAGAGTTTGCATCATGAATACTTAAATATTTTATTTGAAAAATGACTATATTGAAAAATTTTTGTTTCTGGTTCTACATGAATGAAGACTCACTAGCAGAAATCTCTGTGGAAACCAGTGCCAGATTAGATAGGAAAACCTGAACTATAATTGATGGATTAGTTGAGGCTCAATGTGGACAACTCTGAAAGTTAAAAAGACTAGGGGACCCAGTCATAGAGGGCCACACAATTCTATGAAATTTATTTCCAAGAGTTCCACCATTTCTTGCAGTGTATATGTGGGAAAAATCCCCTCATGTCCTGGCAAAGGGAAGGAAAAAGGACCATTTTGAAATACACCAGAGTACTCTGTTCTCATTAATAAGGCCTGCCCTTGGGGGAAACTAGTTAACCAGAGCCTATCCTTCTGGAGTATTATCAGAATATTACTGACCTAAGGAAAGAGAAATATCCAACTTCATTCAACTCTAGCATCCCAAGTGGGAAAAGGGAAATTCCTAACACCAGACCACTCTAGATATTCTTTCCCATGTAAGGGGGAATCAGAAACTGAGAAATTTTTGTGATTTTCACAGTCCAGAGGCATAAGATCCCTAAGAGACTAAGACCTATTCCTAGGACCATTGGATGCTTTCCCTCATCCAACATCTTACCACATTAATAAAGGCCAGCAGGTTCTTTTACCTGGTACATCGTGTCTAGCTATGAAGAAAAAAAATTACAAGACATACCAAAAGGCAAAACCACAATTTTAGGAGACAAAACAAACATCAGAAGGATGTTTGAATTGTCAGATCAGGAACTTAAAACAACTTTGATTAATATGCCGAGGGTTCCAATGGATAAAGTAGACAGCTTGCAAGAACAGATGGGCAGTGTAAGCAGAGAATAGAAATTTTAAGAAAGAACCAGAAAGAAATGCTAGAGCTAAAAAACGCTAAAACAGGAATGAAGACTTCCTTTGATGAGTTCATTAGTAGATTGGGCACAACTAAGAAAGAATCTCTGAGCTTGAGGATATCTCATTAGAAATCTCCAAAACTGAAAAGCAAATCAAACAAATAATGAAGGAAAGAAAATAGAATAGGATATCCAAATGCTGTGGGACAATGGCAAAAGATGTGACATGCATGGAATAGGAATATTAGAATGATAGAAAGGGACAGGAGTTTTTTTTTTTTTTAATTTTAATAATGACTACAAACTTCCCTAAATTAATCTCAGAAACAAACCACAGATCTATGAAGCTCAGAGAACACCAATCAGGATAAACACCAAAAAAATAAACCTAAGCATATTGTTTTCAAATAACGGAAAATCAAAGAAGGAGAAAAAAAATCCTGAAAAAAAGCTAAAGGGGGAAAAACACCATACTTATTTTTTTGTTTCAAGTTTTATTTAAATTCTAGTTTGTTAACATATAGGGTAATATTGGTTTCAGGAGTAGAATTTAGTGCTTCATCACTTATATATAACACCCAGTGCTCATCACAACAAGTGCCCTCCTTAATACCCATCACACATTTAGCTCAACCCCCACCCATCACCCTCCATCCACTCTCAGTTTGTTCTCTATAGTTAAGCGTCTCTTATGGTTTGCTTCCCTCTCTCTTCCTTTTATTCCTTCCCTTATAAATAAATAAAAATAAGAAATAAATAAAAATAAGAAATAAAACAGATTTGTTTTATTTCTTAAATTTCACATATGAGTGAAATCATATGGTATTTGTCTTTCTCTGACTGAATTGTTCACCTAGCATGGTACACTCTACATCCATCCATGTCATTGCAAATGGCAAGATTTCATTTTTTGATGGCTAATATTCCAGTGTGTGTGTGTGTGTACATCACTTCTTTATCCACCCATCAGCTGATGGACATTTGGGTTCTTTCCAAGTTTGGCTATTGTTGATAAGGCTGCTATAAACATTGGGGTGCATTGACCCCTTTGAATCGGTATTTTGTATCCTTTGGGTAAAATATCCAGTAGTACAATTGCTGGCTTGTAGGGTAGTTCTATTTTTAACTTTTTGAGGAACCTCCATACTGTTCTCCAGAGTGGCTGCACCAGTTTGCATTCACTAGCAGTTTAAAGAGTTCCCCTTTCTCCGAATCTTTGCCAACATCTGTTATTTCCTGCATTGTCAAATTTAGCCATTCTGACAGGTGTGAGGTGGTATCTCATCATGGTTTTGATTTGTATTTTCTTGATGTTGAGCATCTTTTCATGTGTCTGTTAGCCATCTGTATGTCCTCTTTGGAAAAATGTCTGTTTGTGTCTTCTGTCAATTTCTTAACTGGGTGACTTATTTTTAGGGTAAAGCCATCATTCTTAAATAGCAACAAAGATAAGAGTTGCATCTTACCCCCCTAAGAAACCATGCAAGCAAGAAAAGAGTAGAGTGTATATTTGAAGTGCTGACAGGAAAAAACAAACAAACAAACAAACCTGGAATTCTGTACACTGGAAATTTTTCTATCAAAAATAAAGGAGAAGTAAATACTTTTCAGATAAACATAAATCAAGAGAATTTTTTTCCAGTAGACATACCTTGTAAGAAATATTAAATGAAATATTTTAGAGAGAAGGAAAAAATATAGGCAAAAACCTTAGATCTATATAAAGAAAACACATTAAAAAAGGAAAAAGTGAAGGTAAAATAAAAACTTTTATTTTTTTATATATATGGTACATACATAAGCATATATAATCAAATACATTATTGCTATTAGTATATGGTTATGTGTACTTATATATAAGTGAAATGAATGAAGTAATTACACAAAGGATAGAAGGTAAGATTATTTGTTATTGTAAGGTGCTGACATTACCCATGAAGTGACATAGTGTTACTTGAATATGGACTTGTATTAGTTGCAAATGTGTATTACAAACTCTAAGGCAACTACTACAAAAAGTAAAATAAATAAATAAAAGTAACTAATATGTGATGAAAGGAGAGAAAATTATATAAAACACTTGATTAAAACCCCACAAGGCAGGAAAAAAGTAGAAGACAAAAGTAAGAACAAAGAAAAAAATATGATAGATAGTAATCCAAATATATCAATAATTGCTTTGAATGTCAATGATCTAAATGCATAAAAGACAGAGATTGTCAGAGTCATTCAAAAAATGCTACCCACCTATACGTTGTCTACAAGAAGCCTGCTTTAAATAAAAAGACATATAAATTAAAAGTAAATAGATGGAAAAAATATGCCATGCTAACACTAATCAAAAGAAAGCAGAGGCTAGGGCGCCTGGGTGGCTCAGTTGGTTAAACTACTGCCTTTGGCTTAGGTCATGATCCTGGGGTCCTGGGACCGAATCCCACATTGGGCTCCCGACTCAGCAGGGAACCTGCTTCTCCCTCTGACCCTATCCCCTCTCATGCTGTCTCTCTCTCTCTATCTCAAATAAATAAATAAATAAAATCTTTAAAAAAAAAAAAGAAAGCAAAAGATATATTAATATCAGACAGTGCAGACTTCAAAACAAGGAAAGTTGTAAGGGACATAAAGTTATCAGAGACATTACATAATGATAAATGGGTCAATTGTTTAGAAAAAGTAACAATCCTGAACATGCATATTTCTAACAGAGTGTCAATCTATGAGTGTCGAAAACTGTTAGAACTGGAAAGAGAAAAAGATGAATTCACTATCATAGTTCAACACCCCTCTATCAGAAACGGACAAATCCAGCAGCCAGAAAATCAGTAGGGACACAGTTGAACTCAATAACACCATAAACCAAGTACATCTATAGACTACTTCATCCAACAAGAGCAAATACACATTCTCAAGCTCATATGGAACATTCACCAAGATAGACTATATACTGGGTCATAAATCACACCTTAACAAGTTAAAAATAGAAATCATACAATATCTACTTTTATTTAGTTAGTTTTTAAGTTTTTATTTAAGTTCTAATTAGTTAACATAGAGTGTAAAATTAGTTTCAGGTGTACAATATAGTGATTCAGTACTTCCATACAGCACCCGGTGCTCATCACAAGTGCACTCCTTAATCCCCATCACCGATTTCACCCATCCTCCCACCCACCTCCCCCCGATAAACATCAGTTTGTTCTCTATAGTTAAGAATCTGTTTATTGGTTTGCCTCTCTCTTTTTTCCCCTCTTGCTTGTTTGTTTTATTTCCTAAATTCCATGTGTGAGTGAAATCCACAATGGAATTAAACTAGAAATTAGTAACAGAAAAGTAACTGGAAAAATCCCCAAATATGTGGAGATTAAACAACATATTTCTAAGTAACACATGGTTCAAAGAAGAAATCTCAAAAGAAATTAAAAAATAGTTTGAACTAATTGAAAATAAAAATACCCCAGAGGAGCAAGATGGTGGAGGAGTAGGAGACCTAAATTTTGTCTGGTCCAGGGAACTCAGCTAGTTATCAGACCATTCTGAACACCTACAAACTCAACAGGAGATTGAAGAAAAGAATAGCAGCAACTCTCTGAATAGAAAAGCAAGCACTTTCTGGAAGGTAGGATGTGTCATGAAGTGAATCCCAGGTGATATATGGGAAGACAGACAGCAGGGTAGGGAGACTCCGTCAACTGGCTCCCGGCAAGTGACAGAGCAGTGGAGCACAAAATCACAACTTGTAGAAGTCGGCTCAGCTGAGGGACAGCACTCCAGTGGCTAAGCTGGGGGTGGAACCCTCTCTGGGACAGTGTGGTCTCAGGACCCTCGGGGTCACAGAAAGACCTGGGGTGCCTGAGTGTGGCAGAACTCCCAAGTATCAGAGCAGGGAAGCTGGATGCAAAGACAGAGCCAAGGAGCAGGCTTTCAGCTTGGTGTTGCCATAAACCATGATCTGCAGGACAGTTGGGCCACTGCTCTTGGAGCAGGGACCTAACAAGCGGCATATCTGGGGAGAACGCCCTTCCTCCCCTGGGAGGAGCAGCGTGGGAGTACACCACAGGAATCTGCTGGGCTTACTCCAAACCGGGTTGTGTGCCAGAGGTAGAAACGCTTGGTCACGGGAACAAAAGCTCCCAAGAGAAAACCTGAGCAGATTACTTAGCCCAGTGCCCGTCAAGGTCTGGTCAGTTATGGCTCTGGCAAAGACATTTGAGAATCACTGCAACAGGCCCCTGCCCCAGAAGATCAGCAAGAACAGCCTGCCAAGACCAATTTTACTGATCAATGACAAATGCAGAACTCTAGCACCAGGGGAATACAGCACAGAGAATTCTTGTTTTTTTTCCCCATGATTCTTTAGTCTTTCAAAGTTAATTTTTTAAATTTTCTTTTATTTCTTTTTCTATTTTTTTGAATTTTTCTTTTTCCCTTTTTCAACCAACATCTTATCAATCCCTTTTTTAAACATTTTTATTTTTCATTTTTAGAGTCATATTCTATCCCTTCATTGTAGTTAACCTTATTTTTGGTATATATATAAGTTGTTTTTATTTAATTTCTCTTTTTTCTTTGTTCAACCAACTTCTTATCAATTCCTTTTATAATATCTTCTATAATTTTCATCTTTACAGTCATATTTCATCCCTTCATCATATTTACCCTTATTTTTGTATACATATATATAAGTTTTTCTTTCTTTAAAATTTTGGGAGGCAGTTTCCTCTAACAGATCAAAATACACCCAAAATCTAGTGTGTGCCACTGATCCATTCACCAGTCTGATCATATTTGATCATATTCTTTTTTTTTCTTTTACTTTTTTCTTTCTTTGTCTTTCTTTCCCCTGGTTTCAGGTCTCTTCTGATTTGTTGAGTGTATATTTTCCTGGGGTCATTGTTACCCTGTTAGCATTTTGTTCTGCCATTCATCTATTCTCCTCTGGACAAAATGACAAGATGGAAAAACTCACCTCAAAAAAAAAAATAAAGAACAACAGGCACTACCGACTGCAAAGGACCTAATCAATATGGACATTAGTAAGATGTCGGAACTAGAGATCAGAATGACGATTATAAAGATACTAGCTGGGTTTGAAAAAAGCATAGAAGATACTAGAGAAACCCTTTCTGAGAAATAAAAGAACTAAAATCTAACCAAGTTGAAATCAAAAAGGCTATTAATGAGGTGCAATAAAAAATGGAGACTCTAACTGCTAGGATAAATGAGGCAGAAGAGAGAATTAGTGACATAGGAGACCAAATGAAGGAGAATAAAGAAGCTGAGAAAAAGAGATAAACAACTACTGGATCACGAGGGCAGAATTCAAGAGATAAGTGATACCATAAGATGAAAAAATATTAGAATAATTGGGATCCCAGAAGAAGAAGAAAGACAGAGAGGGGCAGAAGGTATATTGGAGCAAATTATAGCAGAGAACTACCCTAATTTGGGGAAGGAAACAGGCATCAAAATCCAGGAGGGACAAAGAACACCCTGCAAAATAAATAAAAATAGGTCAACATCCCTACATCTAATAGTAAAACTTTCGAGTCTCAGAGACAAAGAGAAAATCCTGAAAGCAGCTCTGGACAGGGGGTCTGTAAACTACAATGGTAGAAACAATAGATTGGCAACAGACCTATCCACAGAGACCTGGCAGGCCAGAAAGGACTGGCATGATATATTCAGAGCACTAAAAGAGAAAAATATGCAACCAAGAATACTATATCCAGCTAGGCTGTCACTGAAAACAGAAAGAGGGATAAAAAGCTTCCAGGACAAACAAAAATTAAAGGATTTGCAGACACAAAACCAGACCTGCAGGAAATATTGAAAGGTGTCCTTTAAGCAAGGAGAGAGCCTAAAAGTAACATAGACCAGAAAGGAACAGAGGCAATATAAAATAACAGTCACCTTACAGACAATACAATGGCACTAAATTCATATCTTTCAATAGTTACCCTGAATGTAAATGGGCTAAATGCCCCAATCAAAAGACACACGGTATCAGATTGGATAAAAAAACAAGACCCATCCATATGCTGTGTGCCAGAGATTTATTTTAGACCCATAGACACCTACAGATTGAAAGTGTGGGGGTGGAAAACAATTTACCATGCTAAAGGACATCAAAAGAAAGCCAGGGTGGCAATTCTTATGTCAGAAAAATTAAATTTTAAACCAAAGACTATAATAAGAGATGAGGAAGGATACTATATCCTACTTACTTAAAGGGTCTATCCAACAGGATGATCTAACAATTAAATAGCTATGCCCCTAACATGGGAGCAGCCAATTATATAAGCCAATTAATAACAAAATCAAAGAAACACATCAATAAAAATAAAATAATAGTAGGGGACTTTAACACCCCCCTGACTGAAATGGATAGATCATCTAAGCAAAAGATCAACAAGGAAATAAAGACTTTAAATGACCCACTGGACAAATGGACTTCACAGATATATTCAAAACATTACATCCCAAAGCAACAGAATACACATTCTTCTCTAGTGCTCAAGGAACATTCTCCAGAATAGATCACATCCTAGGTCACAAATTAGGTCTCAACCTGAGATTGAGACCAAAAGACTGGGATCATTCCCTGCATATTTTCAGATGACAATGCTTTGAAACTAGAACTCAATCACAAGAGGAAAGTCGGAAAGAACTCAAATACATGGAGGCTAAAGAGCATCCTACTAAAGAATGAATGGGTCAACCAGGACATTAAAGAAGAATTAAAAAAAATTCATGGAAACCAATGAAAATGAAAACACAACTGTTCAAAATCTTTGGGATGCAGCAAAGGCGGTCCTAAGAAGAAAGTATATAGCAATACAAGCCTTTCTCAAGAAATAAGAAAGGTCTCAAATACACAACCTATCCCTATACTTAAAGGAGCTGGAGAAAGAACAGCAAACAAAGCCTAAACTCAGCCAGAGAAGAGAAATAGTAAAAAATAGAGCAGAAATTAATGAAATAGAAACCAAAAGAACAGTAGAACAGATCAACAAAAGTAGAGCTGGTTCTT
Organism: Zalophus californianus; assembly: GCF_009762305.2. Taxonomy (NCBI): domain Eukaryota; kingdom Metazoa; phylum Chordata; class Mammalia; order Carnivora; family Otariidae; genus Zalophus; species Zalophus californianus. The sequence goes on from NC_045595.1 coordinate 179,266,027, forward strand.
TGAAAGAATTAATAAGATTGATAAACCCCTTGCCAGCCTTATCAAAAAGAAAAGACCCAAATAAATAAAATCATGAATGAAAGAGGGGAGATCACAACCAATGCCAAAGAAATACAAACAATTATAAGAACATTATAGAGCAACTATATGCCAGTAAATTAGATAATCTGGAAAAAAGTGGATGCATTCCTAGAGATGTATAAACTACCAAAACTGAAAAAAAAACGGTGGGTTGCTGAAGTGGTGGGGGTGGGAGGGATGTGGTGACTGGGTGATAGACATTGGGGAGGGTTTGTGCTATGGTGAGTGCTGTGAATTGTGTAAGACTGTTGAATCACAGACTTGTAATTCTGAAACAAATAATATATTATATGTTGAAGAAGAAGAAGAAGAAGAAGAAGAAGAAGAAGAAGAAGAAGAAGAAGAAGAAGAAGAAGAAGAAGAAGAAGAAGGAGAAACAGAAGAAGAAGCAGAAGCAGAAGCAGAAGCAGAAGCAGCCTCTTCGACCTCAGCCACAGCAACATCTTCCTAGAAATATCGCCAAACCAAGGGAAGCAAGGGCAAAAATGAACTATTGAGACTTCATCAAGATAAAAAGCTTTTGCACAGCAAAGGAAACGGTCAACAAAACCAAAAGACAACCGACAGAATGGGAGAAGATATTTGCAAAAGACATATCAGATAAAGGGCTAGTATCCAAAATCTTAAAGAACTTATCAAATTCAATATCCAAAGAACAAATAATCCAATGAAGAAATAGGCAGAAGACATGAACAGATATTTTTCCAAAGAAGACATTGAAATGGCCAACAGACACGTGAGAAAGTACTCAACATTGTTCGGCATCAGGGAAATCCAAAACAAAACCTCAATGAGATACCACCTTACACTAGTCAGAATGGCTAAAATTAACAAGTCAGGAAACGACAGATGTTGGTGGAGATGTGGAGAAAGGGGAACCCTCTTACACTGTTGGTGGGAAGGCAATCTGGCACAGCCACTCTGGAAAACAGTATGGAGGTTCCCCAAAAAGTTGAAAATAGAGGTACCGTATCACCCAGCAATGGTACTACTGGGTATTTACCCCAGAGATACAAATGTAGTGATCCGGTATGGGTACCATGATGTTTATAGCAGCAATGTCCACAATAGCCAAACAAGATGTCCAAATAGCCATCTTGGAAAGAGCCAAGATGTCCATCAACAGATGAATGGATAAAGAAGATATGGTATATATATACAATGGAATATTATGCAGCTATCAAAAAACCAAAATCTTGCCATTTGCAATGACATGTACGGAACTAGAGGGTATTATGCTGAGAGAAATAAGTCAATCAGAGAAAGACATGTATCATATGATCTCACTTCTATGAGGAATTCTTAATCTCAGGAAGCAAAATGAGGGTTGCTGGAGTAGTGGGGGGTGGTAGGGATGGGGTAGCTGGGTGATGGACATTGGGGAAGTTATGAGCTATGGTGAGTGCTGTGAATTGTGTAAGAGTATTGAATCACAGACCTGTACCTCTGAAACAAATAATACATTATATGTTAAAAAAAAAAAAAAAAGAAGATAGCAGGAAGGGAAAAATGAAGAGGGGGAAATCGGAGCAGGAGATGAACCATAAGAGACTATGTACTCTGAGAAAGAAACTGAGGGTTCTAGATGGGAGTGGGGTGGGGGATGGGTTAGCCTGGTGATGAGTATTAAAGAGGGCAGGTATTGAATGTAGCACTGGGTGTTATATGCAAACAGTGAATCATGGAACACTACATTAAAAACTAATGATGTAACGTATGGTGATTAACATAACATAATAAAATAAAAAAAACACAAATTACCAAAATTTGTGGGATGCAGCAAAAGGAGTGCTTAGAGGAAAATTTATGGCATTGAATGCATATGTTAGAAAAGAAGATCTCAAATCAATAATTTTAAGTTTCCAATTTAGGAAACTAGAAGAAAAAAAGAGTAAATTAAATCCAAAATAAATAGAAGAAAAGAAATAATTAGAATTAGAGCAGAAATTAATGCAATCAAAAACAGGAAATCTATAAGGAATTCAACAAAAGCAAAAGTTAGCTTTTTGTAGCCATCAATAAAATTGGTATGTGTCTAGCCAGGCTCACTAAGGAAAATAAAAAAGAGAAGACACAAATTATTAATATAAATGAAAGAAGGGACATCAGTATACCCTATGGACATTAAATAGATAACAAAAACATACTCTGAACAGCTCTCTCCCCACAAATTTAATAACCTGGATGAAATGAACCAATTCCTTGAAATTCATTAGCTTATCAAAACTCACATAAGAAGAAATAGACAATTTGAATAGGTCTATAGCTATTAAAGAAACTGAAACAGTAATTAACCTTTCTAAAGCATCAGGCCCAGATGGGCTCACTAGTGAGTTCTTCTAAATATTTAAAGAAATGAAACCAGTTCTCTTTTACAAGAGGACAGAAGTAGAAAGAATACTTTCTTACTTATTCTATGAGGCCAGCATTACTGTAATACAAAACCAAGGAAATACATTACAAAAAAAGAAACTGCAGACCAATTTCTTTCATGACTATGGATGCAAAAATCCTCAACAAAATATTAGGGAATTGATTCTAACAATGTATAAGAGGAATTGCATCCATTACTGATGTGATTTATCCCAGATATGCACGGCTGGTTCAACATTTATAAATCAGTTAAGGTAATCCATCACATCAACAGGTTAAAATAGAAAAATTACATGATCATATCACTAGGTGCAGCAAAAGCATTTGGCAAAAATCGAACACACATTTATAACAAAAACTCTCATTAAACTAGGAACAGATAGGAACTTTCTCTACTTGGTAAAGATTATAAAAACCTACAGGTAACACCATAATTAATTGTGAGAAACCTGAAGCTTTTCCATTAAGATCAGGAACAAGACAAGGATATCCTCTCTCCTTTTCAACATCTTTCTTTGATTCTATCAACTACTATTTTAATATTAAAATTAATAAATTAACAAATTTTATTAATTTAATTTTGTAACAATAACATTGTTTCCCTTTGTGAATATTTACACTTTTAAGAAATGTTTATGTAAAAATCAGTAGACACACTTTCTTAGCATATCTTTAGTCATCTTTTTTTTTTAGATTTTTTTTTTTTAATTTTAGAGAGACCACATGAGCTGGAGGGGTAGAGAGAGAGAAAGAGACAATCTTAAGCAGACTCTTTGCTGAGCATAGAGCCCAATGCAGGGCTTGATCTCAGGACCCTGAGATCGTGACCTGAGCCAAAACCAAGAGTCAGACACTTAACCAACTGCACCACCCAGGCGCCCCAGCTTTAGTCAACCTTTAGGGAGGCATGCTGTATAGCCAGTTAGGAGGGGCTGGGGACTTATTCAGCATCCCTGTGACATCTACATCCCTATTATGAAAACTGCAGGAGGAATACAAGTAATTGTCTTCAAGTTAGTTCTGATGAGAAGAGCAAGGAAATTGTGACATAAAGTTCAAAATTTCAAGGGCCCTTTCCCCCATATCTTTCTTATTTTTTTCAAAACCTCACTTTATACCAAGGAATTCATTTTAATCTAAAATGTTCATAAGATGTTTATATTCAAATCTACATTTTACTTCACCTATAAGTCAGAATGATAATGGAGCAATCTCTTTGACTTTGCTTCTACTCTAGTTTTAAAATTATGAACATTTGATTATTATGCAGAGATTTTATTTCAAAAAAACTATTTTTAAGAAATATTGGAAATGTTCAAATAGGAACTTCCTTCTCCTTTATTTAAATTTTAGAGAGAATGAGAGGGGGTGAGAGGCAGAGGGAGAGAGAGAATCTTAAGCAGGGTCCACACCCAGCACAGAGCCTGACACGAAGCTTGAACTCAAGATCCTGAGATTATGACCTGAGCTGAAATCAGGGGTCAGATGCTTAACCAACTGAGCCACCCAGGCACACCAGGAAGTTTCTTCTAAAACTGATAAGTATTAATTACTTAAAAATCAGGCAAGAAATAAAAAGAAAGATCTGGAAATAGGAAAAAAATATCCTAATTGCATTGAAAAATGAAAATATTTTATATCACTAATAAAATAAGCAATTTATGTGTATAAAGTACAAAATGAAACATTTCTACAATACAGTATTCAATATAAATATTTTAGCTGTATGATGAATTCATCTGTTTTAATATAGATGAGTTTAGGTTATTTATGATCAATTTTATATTATTAGAAACAAAGCTAAAATAAACATCCTTTCCATATACCTTTGCATACTTCTCTGATGACCTCTTTAGGATAAATTTTTGTAATAAAAATTCTGTAAAAAATAGTAAAGGGACATATAATATTTAAATGTTAAGCATATTACCCATTGCCACCTGGAAGGTTATACCCAATTATACTCATATCAATTATATGATAGAATTTTTGTATTCACAAGATCACAGCAGTATTAATTATTTTCTCTATATAAACTGGCATGTGTAAAAATGGTTATATTTTGGATTTATTTGATTATCAGGAAGATAGAATAATTCTGCTTTTATTGGCCATTTCCTTTTTTAAAACTGACAGTTTTCTATAAGAGTACTTAAAATATTAAGGATATTTTCCATTATGTTTTATCCATGTGGCAAAAATATTTTTTTATTTTATGATTTGTTTATTTTTTCCAGCTTTATTGCAATTTGACATATAACATTATATTATTTTGTAAGTTTAACGTAATGTAATCAATGTAATGATTTCATTTATATATATATATATATATATATATATATATATATATATATATACATATATAGTAAAATGCTTACCATAATAAGGCTAGTTACATCTTTGATCCCACATGTTTTGTTGTGGGATGGTGAGAATTTTGTTGTTGCTATGGTGAGAATATTAAATCTCTCATAGCAACTTTCAAGTATATGATACAGTATTGTTAACTGTAGTCACCATGCTGTACATTTTATACCTGAAACTTACCTTATAATTGAAAGTTTGTACCCTTTGACCAACATCTCCCTATTTTTTCCACTTCTTGGCCCCTGGCAACACCATTGTTCTTTTTGTTTCTGAGTTTGATGTTTTTAGATGCCATATATAAGTGAGATCACACAGTATTTGTCTTTCTGTGTCTACAAGGCCCTCAAAGTCCATTTATGTTGTTAACGGTATAATTTCCATTTCTTTTTTTTTTGTCCTGAAGAATATTCCAGTGTGTGTGTGTGTGTGTGTGTGTGTGTGTGTGTGTGTGTGTGTGTGTGTGTGTCTATCTCATAACTTTTTAGTTGAAAGACTGTCAGCAGGAGAGACTGAGGTATATAGTATGTATGCTTGGAAATTAAAATGCCCCTTCTCAATTTTTATTTTGGAGAGTTTTCTGGACAGTGGGGAAGTTTTTCATTTGTCCTTATGTCCTGGTCTAGATAAGTCTTAGGCAGGTTTAGTGTCTCTGAGTCACAGAGATAGGCCTTTCTCAGTGATCTGCCTGCCCCCTTTGCAGTGTTGGGATATCACTAATCATCTGGTATCAGGAGAATTTACTGCCTCTGCTCCAGGAGTTATAGGTCCCCATATTCCTCCACTTCAGTTTTTCTTTCCTCAACAACAGTGGCTCTCCATCTGTGACCAAAAAGAGAAAAAGTTTGCAGCCTGACTCCCAGGGGCTTAAGAGTTTTCTTTTCTCTTCTCTTCTTCCTTCCTCTCTCCTTCGCTTCCTCCCTCCCTCCCTTACTTCCTTCCTTTCTGTGTTTTTTTCCTTTTTTTTTTTTTTAGGGGAAAAGGTTTGAGCAGAGTTCCTGTCTTTTCCACACAAGCAGCACTTTCCTCTCTCCCAGACCTGTATCACTGAGAGACACTGTCTGATTTTCCATTCTACCCTCATATTTCTTATGAGTACCTCATGAAAGTCCATGAAGTAGAATCTGAGGAGAGAGGCACAAACCCCACTTGTGTCTGTGGCTCCCTGAGTTTCTGTACTATCATGAACGGCAACATTTAGCTCTTAGCAATTAATGAAAAAAATGTATCTGAATTCTTATTCATTTGCATTGCAGTCCAGTCTTTGTTCTATTGTCACAGTTGTGCCAGTTTTCTCCTCTAAGTGAAGGCAGGAACCTCAAAGACTATTTGGGTGTCCTGCAACCTTAACTCTCTAATGGGTTTAAGACAAGTTTTGATTTTGAGATTATCTGGCTCTTACTGGTTGTTAGATTTGAAGGAACACTTTTTCTTGCTTTCTACATCCTAAGAGTAAATGAGAAGTAACCTTTTAGATATATTTTAAAGTCCTTAATTGCAGTTTCCAGATGGCATACATTTGTCATTTGAACTTTGGAGGAACATTTGGAGGCTTAAGTGTCTCTTCAGGACACCAAGAAAGAATTGACATTTATTTAAGGAACCAGACATCATGAAATCATTCCCAAGGATAATTTTGGTTTGCCTTTATACCCAACCTGAAAAATGGTCTTCAAGTCTATACAGCTTGCCCCTTAGGTAAACTTAATATTTCTTTACATTTGGGCCACTGTTTAATTCAATGTTCTCCAATGCCAACATCTAAAAAAAGTTCCAATTGGAAATTATAACATGTTATAGTAGGAAGCAAAACTAATATTGCTATTTGAGTCCCACTTTTACCAGCTATTAGAAGGCAAGTCTCCTAATTTTTCTCATCCTCAGCAAATATAGGTAATCATTTCTATTTCTAGGGTTGTGGAAAGGATGGCAATTGTACATATGCCCAAGCATTATAAAATGTAAAGTGCTATAAAGTAGTATTTTTCAGACATAAGATATCTAGAAAATTTTATTTCAAATCTATTTCAGGAGAGCAAAAAAGTAAAAGTTATATGAAACAACATCGGTAGGTGCATTTTTTATTATTAAACTATATCACTAGTTAATATCTTCTTTATGTTGAATACTTCATCAACAAAAATAAAACACTAATGTTTCTGGTGTATACCAGTGTATACTTTTTCAAGCATATAGAAAAATTTTCAGTTACAAAACTGGTATTGAAGAGATACTTTCTAATATATACCAATATTTTGAAGAGAAAAATAATTCAAAGTATAAAATGTTAATTTACCTTCTTTATACCAGGAACTATTATAAGTATATTGCATGTACTTGAAAGGAAGCATGGAGTACCTGGACCTTCAATGTTGGAATTAAAACAAAAGTGAGAACAGGGTTAAAGGAACCAACAAGTAATGGTAAACTACTCAGAAACTATTAAAAATAATTATATCTTAATACCCCTTAGGTCTGCAGAAGCAAAAAGAGAAAGTAATAATCTATATCTGCTGAGAGCTTTAGTCTTGAAATAGCAGCCATGTTACAGGAGCTCTGGTTAGGTGGAAGATTGGGGCCACCACCAAACTACAGGCCCCAGTGACCCCAAAAGAATAAACACACCACCTGTTTCTCCTCTCATGCTTTAATGTCCTCTGAATGAATCCTATTGTATCAAAGCAAAGGGAAGCCAGATTTCAACAGACTACAGACGAACAAGTTGGTGGAGATCGGCTCCTGTAGTACAAAACAGGGCAGAAAAGAGCCAAGAGTGGATCTGGACAAGCAAGCAAAAAATATCCAGCTTGCTGTGTTTATTAGTTACTATTTCTTGTTCAACTTCAGCTGCTTAATATGCACTGCTAATTATCTATGAACCCCCTTCTCTCTAATAATCTAAGGAAAAGATTATCTCATCTATATTGAATGCTCATCTCAATAAGTAATCAATGGCCTTAATTCCCCAAAATTTCCTCTCAAATATTCTTAGTCTAGTCTAAGTTTGTAGTTAAGACTTTGAGAACTCCTGCAGTCCCAGCTGGGAGCCATAAACCAGTCTACTCTCCCACTTCCACGCCAGTTCACCTGTTGAGGATGCTAGATCACTTACTTGGCACCTTTGCAAAAGTCTCTTGTTTTTTGTAGGTCTCCATGATGTGGAAATTTAAGATAGTAATGCAGAAAAAAAGAATTATTTCTGCCACTAGTCATCAGTCTGTGACTGTTTTGAATACTTCCCTATTTTTGGAGGACTGAGTTCTTTATAATTTTATCTTTAATGATTTTCCTATCCATATTGTCACCTGGTTCATGTCCAAAGCTGTTTAAGGAAAGAGGTAAAGATCTAATGGGTCCCTTTCTGTTCTTTTGGGATTGGGATACATACAGATGATGCTGTGTGCTGTATGTGGGAGTTTGTGCCATCCTACTGTGCCTACTTTTGGATTTATGTCTGTTGTTAGGGCATCACTCCATGGAGATAAGTTTAAAGGAACCAAACTAACCATTTTCAGATATCAAGTAGGAAAATAAAGAAGAAGGGACATAATGGAATAAGACACCTGACTGGAAAAAAAAAATGAGAGGGAAAAGAGTATCATTACTAAGGCAACAAAAGATAAGTTGAAATATGAGAGCTACTACATTCCACTCAAATTTGGATTAATATTTTTCACTGGGTAGTGAGCATTTTCCTAAAGGAATAGACTTAAATGTGGACCTTGAACAACTGAACACAAAAACATTTTCTTTGTCCTGAGTCAAACTTACTTTGCTTTTTTAATACCATAAGGAAAAACAGCTTGGATTTCAAGCTGATTCCTTAAGCAGTAGAGCTGTATAAATCTTTATGTAAAAGATCTCATGTCTCATTTGATTTTGAAAATGGTACAGTTAATAATCAGAACTCTATTTATTAAAACTATAAACTGAATCTTATAAAATCTGTGCTTGACAAGAATTGTGTTTAAAAAAAATATTCATGTGGAATATTTCCCAGATTATCCATCTGTGTTTCTAATTTATTCCACTAAGGATAAAAATGCCAGGATTGTAGAGTAGGAATATGATGACTGAATTCATGAGAAGTGGTTAGACTAAATTTGATATGAAATAATTATGGCGGATGCCCCTTCAAAAAAATCTGGCTGTAAATGTATATAGCTAAAAATAGAATTTTGGAGTTAAGCTTTCTAGAAGCAAAACACACGGAATATTATTTTATGAATTACAAAATACAATGGGGTGACAGGATTATCGTTTGAAATGACTGCTTCCTCCAGGCAGCAAAAACAGGTAACAAAAACATCAGTTGGAAGGAATCATAAATCACGAATTTCTAATAAAATTTGAGGCTAATAACTATAATAAATACTGCAAGTCCTTCATGAAGTATATACCTTAAGTGGGAAGGAAACGAGATAACGCCTGTAATTAAAACACGATGGCATCTTAATAGAAAAAAAAATATTTAAGAAATTCAGTTTCACCAACTACTCTTGTATAATTCAGAGTTTCTATTTATATCTGTAAACCATGGTGACAAAAAGCAGTGTAACCTATTTTAAACTAATCTATAGTTGCATCTAATTTTGATGAACTCCATGAATAGGGTTTAATGCCCAAAGATTATTCGAGTATGTGGTTTTACCTATGATAAAGCCTCATAGCATGTGAATTAAGCCTCCTGATGTTCTATTAGGGAAGTACTTAAGACAACTCAGCTTTTGTAATTGTGTTTGAGGTTTTAGGACACCTTTGGTGATCTGTTTCCAAGAATGTTTGATGAAATAGTATGATTAAATGTCTCTAAGAATATTTCTGAAATATATACTTGATTTATGTCTTCTGAAACACTTAGTTTAAAGTCTACCCATTAGGGAAAGAAATATATTATTTTAAAGCTCATTAGCCATAGTGCAAGTAAGAACACATAAAGCAATTAAAATATGTTTAGTTCAGTGCACCTGTAAGTAGAAAAAAGTTTCAAGCATACTCTTATGTGCTTTTGGTGTAATAACAATAAGAGAATCACACTAAATTATCTAATTTTTATTCATGCATGCCTAGGTAGGAACAGGGCTTGAATTAATTGTCCATAGATTTTTCGATTGGATCTAGAAGGGAAGGCCTGTACAAATTGGTCCCAAAAGAATCAAAACCATTGTTATAGTTATATCATAATTACAGTTCACTTGAATATACCTTATAGAGAGAACTGTTCTTTTTTGCATGTAAGAAATATTTGCATATTGAGTACATTGCTGTTTTCATTCTTATTACATCATTATGCTTTTCTCTGAGTGAATTCAAGAGGTAAAAGATTTATATTTTTTTCCTTTTCCTCATTATTTTAATATGTAAATGTTTTAACTTTAATTGAATAATATTTATTTTGTAATATTCAAGGATAGCATAGACATAGAGATTAGGAAAATATTTTCAGAATATTATAATAAAATCAATTTAAGTAAAATAATTTCATCTTAATGAGCATTCTAAAACTACATGACTATAAGGCAGCTTTTCTGGATCTGGTGAATGAATTTGGCTGTAGGGATTATGGTCAGTTACTTTGGTCACAATAAAGATATAATGAATTGTTACATATTATGTTATGTAACATATATATTATTTAATATATATGGATGTGTATATATGTTAAGTATATGTTAATATGTTTATATATCAAATATATGTACAGATATATTTAAGGAAACATAGTATTTAATATACATGATCAAAATATAACTTCTCTTATAAAAAATTATAAAATTAATGATCAGCCACTTTTCTGGTTTTCAAAATGTGCAAAGATCTGTCATAAAACAACCTGACCATTAACACCAAGTTTAAACAAATAAAAATACTTTATGTAAGAACTAATGTTATCTTTATAGATCATTGAAAGTTGTTTTTTTTTCCCCCAGGTCTCCCAATGTTAAGAAATTAACTTCGCATTAAAGCTTGGAAGTCAGTTATTATTTATAAAAGAAAATGTTCTATGGGAGCAAAACTACTAACAGTGGAAGGGGTAATGAAAGTAAGTGCTCAGAAGAACAATTGTCTCTGTAATAATACTTGGAATGATAATAAAAATGTGAGTACTTATGGCAACCCTTAGCTGTTACCTCTAGGGACATCATTTTACTTGTGGAAAAGAAGAATTATCTTTTCAAGCTAATAATCCTAAAATACAGAGAAGGTCAATCAATTAATTGGGAAAAGAAATAAACACTGATTACCAATAGAAAATTTAGAGGTAATTTATTTTATGTATTCACTACTGGCATTTACTGTGAAGCATCTTAAAGAAGGAATGTTGAGATATTTATATTGGGATCTAATTAAAACAATTTTATAAGTCACAAATAGAAATTTACCTCACATTTGTATGAAATGTTATGAGGAATGAGAAGAATCAAGAAAATCAAGTTGGTTTTTGAAGAGTCACATGCTAACAAAGTTATCATTTAAGGTACATTATTTTTACTGTAATTACCTTATTTTATTCTTGAAATTTAGTAATGTGTGTTCCAGAACTTAAGACATTTTATTCTAAGTCTAGAGATAGCACAGCAGAAGAAAACAAAAATCCACTTTTCTAAAACTTCATGTTGAGAAAGGTTCATGTGAATGTGTGACTACGAGAATCAGTGTATGTGGACTGGTTTGATACAAGTAAACTGCATCCTGAATGCATATAAACATATGGAAAAGCTAAAGGTCTGTGACAGAATCTATAAGGTTTATAAGCCAATAAAGGGAATTGTATGATATAAAAATATAAGATGACATGGTGTTATAACTGGAGAGACTTAATACAACTGATCCGACTTCTTTTTTTCTTAATTATCATGTCAAAAATAGAATGTCAACAAGTATTCATAGCCTCTCCCACATTTTACAACTTCCATGTGATTGGCTGAGAAACATGATGTGATAAATTTTGACAATGAGTGGTAGATAGAATGATGTGTATTAATTACAGGCCAAAAAAAGAGCTGGGCACCTGGGTGTCTCAGATGGTTAAATGTCTGCCTTCGGCTCAGGTCATGATACCAGGGTCCTGGGATGGAGTCCCACAATGGGCTCCCTGCTCAGTGGGGAGCCTGCTTCTCCCTCTGCCTCTCTCTCTGTCTCTGATGAATAAATAAAATCTTAAAAAAAAAAAAGAAAAAAGAGCTGGTACATACCTCACCAGTTGTTTCTTCTCCTGATTCATAGATCCAGGTGACTAGATGTTCCAGAAGGTGTAAGTGTAAAAAAGTGACGCTTATATGCCTAGTGTCCTGTGTGATTATGTGGAGTGCAGCCGCCAGGCAAAATTGTAATGGATAAGTAGAATGAAGAAGACCTGAATCTTTATTTTATTAATCCACTGCAATTTTAGCAATTTTTTTTTTACTGAGACAGAAACTTATCTTATTCTTACCAAAATATAGATGAAGAAATAGTGATGGGAAAATAAAATTATGATTTACCTTTTTTCAATTAATAGATTATCAAGTAATTAATCAGGAAAAATGATGTTTTCAAGAACAACCTCAGTATATTTTTCCACACCAAATAGTATTTTTATCATTTTTTAAGAATGAAAAGCTTTAAAAATTAAATAATCATCTTTGCTACTCATAGATGACTTACTATAATGACTTTTTGTTTCATGCTTTGGAGTATTTTTACCAGGATGCAACTGACTCTTTACCAAATTCTCCTCTAAATTGAATTATTTTATGTTTTTTGTCATTTTTATTGAACTAATCCTAGATTCTAATTTTTGAGGAAAAAATGGTAAAGTCAGATCATAACCTCTGTAGGAAATCAGAAATACTTGTTATTAATAAATAATTAAATATTAATTAGTATTATTAATAATTTTATGTTACTTATAAATTTAAAATAATTTGTAAAAGGCATGAATTAGCTTCTAGTTATTACTTCAAAAACGTAAGCTACATACTCTTTAGGAAAGATGAGAATATTAAAGATACTCATAGCAACAGCACTGGAGTCAAATGATTTCATAAATATTTACTATGGTTTTCTACTATGCCCAAAATAAATGGCTTTTGAAGTGAGGCTAAGGCGTTTAATCATTCTGAAAGCCTATTTATTGTGTACATATCACATAACAATAGAGATGATTTCTATTATAAGTGCAAACCAAGACACAAAAACAGATAGTTTTCTTCCCTGTGAGAGTTTGAAATCCATGCTACTCCTTCATTTCTTGAGACTTTTTCCTGTGTATGGAGGGAATTTTCCAGGACTAGTGTGTGAGAAAAATTACTGGGATCCCCTGCAGCCAGAAAGTCAAGCAATCTCATATCCTTGAAAAGACAATGAAGATGAATTCCGTGATAAAACCTATTCCTGGGGATTGGAGGTGACAATTGTAGACTACACAAATGGTTGTTGCTGCTTTCTCTGGAGGTTAGGGTAGCAGCTATTCTGTAAACCTTCAGTGGAGTTGACCTGCATGTCTAGATTTTGTAAGGCAAAGTAATACCTAAATAAACAAGATCTTAAAGAATGGATATAATTTCTATGTAAATTGGATATCATTGCATGATATTCTTGTTATTTGTTATGTATAACTAAAGAATTATGTATGCAGCAATAAGGAAGGAATGATCAATAAAGATGCCCTGCACTTTGTCTAAAATTTGTCTATAAATAGATATAAGTTGAATAGACAGTTCTTATCACACGCTGAATTTGATGCATAATGCAAAAGCAACGCATATCTTGCTATACTCATGAGAAAGAATTTTGAAGGTTTGTGGTATTGAAGTTATGGTGGGGATCTCCTTTTAAAAAAATGCCTTAATGATTTCAAGATGTAACAAAAGCAAAATCAGCAGATAACTCACACACAAAGTTTTCTCAAAGATTATAGCTCTTCCTTATGATTGGTGAAATTCAAAATTACTTATTAGGATTTCTTCATTACTCAAAAAGCTTTTAGGTTTGGCAGAAATTAATTTGTAATTTAAATTAAAGATAACTTCTGATGACTCACAAGATTCTGAATGTTCTTTTTAAGAGCTTACTTGATAGCAAATCAAGATTTAGGTATGTCTTTCTTCTGAACCTTTTTCCTCCAGTGTTTTCCTTTTATGTAAGACATTTCCCTCAAGTCTTTTGCCAAATTTGGATTGGTATTTTTAAAATGACTTTATTGAAATCTCAATTGTGACATTTCTCCACGAAATGTGTTATTAGAAAGCAGTAGAGAAAAAAAGCATTATGGTGTTCACAGTAATAAATTATTTAATATTGAAAAATAAATCTCAATTTTTTATGCTGTATTTGTTTCAATTGAAAGTTCCATGGGTGGAATATAGCTCCCTTTCTTTGAGTTATTCTAAACTCATTTTCATAATTTGCCCATACATAATACCATAATGCCCAGGGGACTAGCTGATGGACATTGGAGAAAACATTAAATAAACCCAGATCTCACTCCACTTGCCCACAACATGACCACTGTTGCCTGTATACTAGGGTACCAGCCAATTCTCTGCTCATCCTCACCCCTAGTGCAAGGTGAAACTCTATCATGGGAAAACAGATTTACAAAAGCAGAATATTATAATAACATTTCTGTATATTTAAATAAAAATGAGCCTTCATTGGGTCTCCTGGGTGTCTCAGTCGGTTAATCCTCCAACTTTTGATTTCTGCTCAGGTCACGATCTCAGGGTCATGGGATCGAGCCCCACATCAGGCTCTGTGGCTCAGCACACAGTCTGCTTGTCCCTCTCCCAACCCCCCGTTTGCAGTCTCACTCGCCCTCTCTCTTAAATAAATAAATAAATAAATAAAATCTTTAAAACAAAATATGCCTCCATTAACTAAATTCAACTTATTATGAACTTACTGTATTCCTGATGTCTCCTAAATAGTTCTAAAATTTATCCTTCATTTACTGTCTACTCTTTGTAATATTTGTCTTTTTCTTCTGAACTATTGCCTCTGACCTCTTCCTAACTACAATTTTGAACACATCACCTTTCTGTCATAATCCTCCATGTTGCCAAAAAAGAAATCACTCTAAAAAGTAATAAGCAAATATGATCTTTTTTTCTTCTTACACTTAAAATTTTTAAATGGTTCCTGATTCATCTAAAGTAATGCCAAACTTCTTAGTATATACACCATCACCTCAGTTTTTCCAGGGTAGCTCCTTTTGTCAACATCTAAGATACCTGTGCTTAAGAGCACTAACCCAACTGCCCTTACACATCTGTGGAATTTACTGGGCAACCTGGTTGAAGGACATCTAATTACACTGTTATCTCCCCACTTCTAGAAGACAATCATACTCATTTTCTTATTAAATGAGAAGATCCCAGTATTTAAGTTACATTTTTATTTGCTATCTTGCATATTTGAAACAGAGTACAGCATCCAGGTGGCCTAAACCACATCCTTAGAGCGATGCCAGGGATATATATAGCTAATCTCTAATACAGAGTTTTCAAGTGGTAAATGTGGCTACAGATGAAAAGTAAAGATGCTTTCAGGTTGTGGTGAGTGAAGACCCTGGCACCAGATCCTCTGGAGACCAGAAGCATTTAGGAAAAAATGAAATGGAAAAGTAGGACCAATCAGTGCCTAACATGTTTTGTCACTGAATTTTAGCCAGGCTTCTAAAGAAATATTAGTGAAGGCTGGGCCATGAAGGTTGATGTGTAAGTTCATATCTTCTGACACAAAATTTTCAATGGAAACCAAATCCATTTTTTAGATAAAATGTCAGCCCATGACTAGTAAGTACAGGCTGGATAAGACACCCAGGCGGACAGCTGATGACTGGGGACTGTTTCAGAACTGCCAAAATTTTTTGCTATCTGTGGTTGATCAGCTTTATACCAAAAACTACAAATAATTTTGAGGAGCCCAGCTGAATTTCAGGGAGAGAGGACTGGAATTGTGATTCAAACACAGTAAGAAAAGAATGTTTCAGACTGAGGAGTGGAAAAGGGTCAGGAAGATTTTTAAGTGTCGATTACGTGAGATTGCTTGAGAATTACCTGCTACAACTGTATAGTCTCTAAGTGTGTCTATTTGCTTGCCAGGGATCTGGCTATGTAACAAATGTACTCGCCTCCTAAATAAAATATATTGTAAAAGCTTCTGATTTTTTTAATTAAAAAAAAAAAGAAACTGGTGATCAGGTCACTGGAAAAGAGAAATCAAGACTAAAATAGACAATAAAAAGTAGCGTAGCCTAGTTTTGTTGGGAAGCATTTGCAGTCTAGTATTGCTAAACAACCTCAGGCTTGATAAGTGGCCTGAGAGCTGTGAAACTTTCACTGCTAATACAATTAATCCAAGTGGAGTGCGATAAAATAAAGACTATAGATAATTTTTAGAAGTAGGATAAAAAGGTTTTAAGGAAAACACAAGTTGAAATTCAAGGCATGGAAACTGATGATGAGAAGATAGGTCTAGGCAGCTTGGTGTCTTGGCCATTCCTAAATCTATGGAGTTGGGAAGCCCAATGCCTGATCCTAATTACCGGAAGCTACAAGGCCAGCTCACATTATCTATCTCAGTAAGAATATTTGTGTATTTATTTGCTTATCTATTGAAATACATGCACTTTACTTATGATGTGTTGCCACAAAGAAACTGCTTTAGAAAGTTCTGTTACTGAATAAAAACTGTTATAGGATCTGTCTCAACTTTGTCCTGGAGCTTCCTTCCCCGATCTCCCTCCACTCTTACATATATTATCCCAAGTGAAGTTTTAACTAAATAGAAAGAGGTAGACATGTTACACTCACCATACCCTCAGATGTTCGCTAGAAAATTGAGAAGTGTTTCTATCTCTTGAAAGGGATGTATCAAACTAGGCAGGGGACTGAGCTAAGAAGAAAAATTAATAGGGAAGCTGTGGGATAGGGATAAATATGGTATTATTATTTTTGAATTTCTAAACTTGGTGTGTAGGGGTGTATGAAATAGGAGCAGGATCTTACAGCATTACTAGATCTCTCTCTCTCTCTCTCTCTCTCTCTCACACACACACACACACACACACACACACACACACACACACATTATGGGGTTTCAAAGTTATTGACATTGACTCTGCTGTTAGAACATGCATTCACACAGATTCTCCTTCTCCTCTACTATATACCTCAAAATCAGTCCTTGGCACTCTTGCTTTCTCTTTTTGTATTCACTTTGTAAATTAATCTGTCTAGTCTTACGGTTTTAGGCAAGCTTATTTAATATTCATAGTCTAATGCCCGTATTTGTGGAAAGCATTGAAGGTATGCCCATGTGTTTATAAATATGCATATTATGGTGGCAAGTCATCTTCCACATGGTACATCTTCATCTGCCAGTTACCTTCTTCTTGTTGTTAGGTATTATAACATCCTGAGAATTCCCTGAATACTGTTTTTGCTTTCTTCCAAATACTGACTCTTTTTTCCTCTAGGATCTTCCCTGGGCTGAGGCTATTTTCTGATTGATCCAAGAATACAATGAATGCCCCTTTTGCCCTTTGCCATTACACATCGTCAGGCGCAAACAAATCAGTACATATTCCTGAATCACACAGAACCCTTCAGCTTTATTCTCCATTAGGTTCAAATTCTTGTAAGATGGCTATATGATGGGGAATCTATGCTGTTCTCTTATCTACCATAGCCTCTTTCAATGTCTCAGTCTGACTTCATGGAGCTTTATGCCAATCTGCTTTTTAGAATTGACTATTGTTGAGTTTACTCTTCCACTTCATCAGGTAGGTTTGTTTATATCAATAGCAAACGCAGCTCAGGCTCAAGTCAGATTCCCTAATGTGGCAAAAAACAAGCACTTGACACCTTTATAATCTGTGATATCCTACCTGTTTAATGATAATAATTCTTATCTAGAAGTTATATTCTAAAATAGTCTTATAAAATCTAAAGTATTTTTTCTATAAATAATACTAATTCACATTCAATTTATATATGTACATATGTAGGTATGTTTGTGTGTGGGATATGTGGGGGGCAGAAAGAGAAAATTAAGAGCATCTAATTTAAAATTTGAATGACTCACTGCCATTAAAGATAGTTTAAAAGTTTGCAAAATATGTGGTAGTTTGTTACCTAAACCTTAATAAAAATCGAAATTTAATTACAATTTTGTATCATATACAGCGTTCATGGTTGCATTCTAGGTATTCTGAGTGTTTAACAGATATAAATTAATTTTCTTCTCATTTTTGTGGTGTTTTTATTTGATTCTCTAAAATAGAAAATATCTATTGGGGAAATTTGGCAAAAAGACTGCAATTCAATCTAACAAATGAGGTCATGATGTTAATGAAATATTTTATTCAGTAGCTGGCAGTTTCAATATATATTTCTAGTTCATACAAGATAACCCATCCAAACAATAGATAGAGCCATTCCAAATATTTTACATCTAAATAGCAATCCAAATAAATCTGTCATATAAAATCATGCTGTTGAGATCCCGGTGGAGCCTATTGCTGTTTTAAAATT
This sequence comes from Zalophus californianus, assembly GCF_009762305.2. Classification (NCBI taxonomy): domain Eukaryota; kingdom Metazoa; phylum Chordata; class Mammalia; order Carnivora; family Otariidae; genus Zalophus; species Zalophus californianus. The sequence continues at coordinate 179,284,365 of NC_045595.1, forward strand.
AGGCACCTGTTTATAAAAATGCATCAAGCCAGGACACTTAACCAAAGTAATAACAGTCTGTTGATATGTTTTTAAAAAGTAAATGCATTTTTGATTTATTGGTTTTCCTGATTTCCTTTGCTTAAGGAGTATTCTACTTGCCAGTCCCATAGTATTTTCTGAGAGTCGGACTTATAAATAATTCTAATTCACTTTTTCTTTTTATGTGGTTGTGTTTATTTAAAGGGAGAGATATGTTGATTTAAAAAAAGGAAAATGCTTGAATTCTAGTAGGTCTTTGTTTCAGCAACTTTTCTACTATTGAATCCTCCCTTTTGCTGAGGAGGAAATTTTACATTTTGCCATGTATATGAATCATATCATAGTGAAAAAATTACAGGTAACAGTCACCAAAAAATTCCACTCATAAAGACACACAGACTGTGAATGGATCTTCACTTATATGCCTCTATGATTTTATATCTGCTCTTCTTATTCATGAAGCCTAGTATGTTATATCCGAGAATCTATTTTTACAACTGGGAGTATTAAAGAGAAGAAGAATAATTAATTTAAATATCATATACCATTCTCACCCACTAATTCCCCTAACTGCTTCCCACAACACACACAAAGTACAAAAAAATTAAGAATAATGAATGAAGAATGAAGTTCCTAAGACTGTGTAGCAGGCCTTAGCCTGGAGTCTCCTCTAAGTCTTCCACATGTACTCCATCCAAACATCCTCTCAAAACAGTGCATCTGTTTGCTCTCCTTCTTGCATGCAGTCTTAGCCACTACCTATATCTAAGAAAATCACTTTTTGGGAAAGTGTCTCTATCTCTTGAAAGGGATGTATCAATCCCTTATTTAATATTCATAGTCTAATGCTAATGAAGATGGTTCTACTTCAAAAATGGAACATCATTTTCTAAGATACATTCTTTTTAGTTTCACATTTATTTTAATTTTTTTTAATTTTATTTTAATTCCAGTGTAGTTAACATACATTGTGGTATTAGTTTCAGGTGTACAATACAGTGATTCAATAGTTCCATATATTATTCAATCAAGGGAAGGGTGCTCTTAATCCCCATCACCTATTTCATCCATACCCCAAACCACCTCCTGTCTGGTAACCATCTGTTAATTCTCTATAGTTAAGAGTCTGTTTTTTGGTTTGAATATTTTCCTTTGCTCATTTCTTTTGTTTCTTAAATTCCACATGTGAGATCATATGGTATTGATCTTTTCCTGACTAACTTATTTTGCTTAGCATTATACAGTCTGGATCCATCTATGTCGTTGCAAATGGCAAGATTTCATTCCTTTTTATGGCTGAATAATATCATATATATATATATATATATATATATATATATCTCACAAATCTTCATTTAACAAAGGAGGCAAGAATCTGCAATGGGAAAAAAAGAGAGTCTCTTCAACAAATGGTGTTGGGAAAACTGGACAGCAACATGCAGAAGAATGAAACTGGATGACTTTCTTTCACCAAACACAAAAATAAACTCAAAATGGATTAAGGACCTAAATGTGATACATGAAACAATACAAATTCTAGAAGAGAGCACAGTCAGTAATTTTTTGACATTGACCATATGACATTTGAATATGACATTGGACATATCTTTCTTGATATGTCTCCTTTGGCAAGGGAAACGAAAGCAAAATTAAATTATTGGGACTACATCAAAATACAAAGCTTCTGCACAGCAAAGGAAACAACCAGCAAAATTAAAAGAAAACCTACTAAATGGAAGAAGATATTTGCAAATGACATATCCAATACAAGGTTAATATCTAAAATATGTAAAAAGCTGATACAACTTAACACCCAAAAAACATATCCCTTCAAATTAATGTTTTTATTTTCTTTGGGTAAATACCCAGTAGCACAATTACTGGATCGTAGGGTAGTTCTATTTTTAATTTTTTGATGAACCTCCATACTGCTTTACACAGTGACTGCACCAGTTTGCATTCCCACCAACAGTGCATGAGTGTTCCTTTTTCTCCACAACTTCACCAACACTTGTTTCTTGTGTTTTTGATTTTAGCCATTCTGACAGGTGTGAGGTGATATCTCATTGTGGTTTTGATTTGCGTTTCCCTGATGATGAAGGATGTTAAGCGTATTTGTCTATTGGCCATTTCTATGCCTTCTTTGGAAAAATGACTATTCAGGCCCTCTGCCCATTTTTAATTGGATTATTTGCCTTTTCATTGCTGAGTTGTACAGTTCTTTATGTATTTTGGATAATAACCTCTTATCAAATACATCATTTGAAAATATCTTCTCTCATATACTAGACTGCCTTTTTCGTTATGTTGGTTTACTTTACTGTGCAAAAGCTTTTTATTTTGTGGTATTGTCCCAATAGTTTATTTTGCTTTTGTTTCCCTTCCTCAGGAGACATATTCTAGAAAAATGTTGCTAAAGCCAATGTCCACAATATTACTGCCTATCACTTTTTTTAAGGAGTCTTATAGTTTCAGGTCTTACATTCAGGTCTTTAATTCATTTTGAGTTAATTTTTATTTTGGTATAAGAAAGTGGTCCATGTTCACTTTTTGCATACATCTGTCAAGTTTCTGCAACATCATTTATTGAAGAAACTGTCATTTCCCCATTGTATATTCTTGGCTCATTTGTTGTAGATTAATTGACCATACAGGTGTGGGTTCATTTCTGTTCTTCCTCTTCTGTTCTATTGATTGATATATGTGTCTATTTTTGTGCTAGTACCATACTGTTTTGATTACTATAGCTTTGTAGTATATATTGAAATCTGAGATTGTAATGCCTTCAGTTCTGTTATTTCTCAAGATTGCTTTAGCTATTCAAAGTCTTCTGTGGTTCCACAGATATTTTAGAATTATTTGTTCTGTGAAAAATGCTGTTGGTATTTTGATAGGGATTTAATTGAATCTGTATGTTGCTTTAGGTATTATGAACATTTTGACAATATTAATTCTTCGAATGCATGAGCATGGTATATTTTCCATTTGTTTGTGTCATCTTCAATTTCTTTCATCAATATTTTATAGTTTCCAGAATACAGGTCTTTCACCTCATGGGTTAAATTTATTCCTAGGTATTTTATTCATTTTTGTGCAATTGTAAATGTGATTGTTTTCTTAATTGCTCTTTCTGCTACTTTGTTATTAGTGTATAAAAATGCAAAAGATTTATGTATGTTAATTTCATATCCTCCAACTTTCTGAATTCATTTATTAATTCTAATAGTTTTGGTTTGTTTTTGTTTGTTTTTGGTAGTCTTTAGGGTTTTCTATATCATGCCATGGGCAAATAGTGGCAATTTTATTTCTTCCTCACCCATAGGGATGACTCTTGTTCATTTTTCTTGTCTGGTTGCTGTGGCTAGGACTTTTCAGTACTATGTTGAATGAAAGTGAGAGTGTATAACCTTGTCTTGTTCCTTAGAGGAAAAGCTTTAAGCTTTTTCCCATTGAGTATGGTGTTAGCTGTGGGTTTTTATATATGACCTTTATTATGTTGAGGCATGTTTCCTCTAAACCTTTTTGTTGAGAGTTTTTTTGATGAGCAGATGGTGAATTTTATTATGTGTTTTCTGCATTTATTGAGATAATCATATGGTTTTTATTTTTCATTTTCTTAATGTGATGTATCATGTTGATTGATTTGCAGGTATTTACCATCCTGCATCCCTGGAATAAATCCCACTTGATTGTGGTGAACGACCTTTTAAGTATATTGTTGAATATGGTTTGCTTATATTTTGTTGAGGCCTTTTGCATGTGTGTCCATCAGAGATATTGGCCTGTAGTTTTCTTTCTTCTTTTCTATTTTCTGTTTTGTTGTTATTGTTGTTTATTTGTTTGTTTTTAGTGTCTTTGTCTGGCTTTAGTATCAGAGTAATGCTGGCCTTATAGAATATTTGGAAGCTTTCCATACTCTTCTATTTCTTTGGAATAGTTTGAGGAAAATAGGTATTAACTCTTCTTTAAATGTCTGGTAGAATTCAACTTTGAATCCATCTGGTCCTGGTCTTTTGTTTTTTGGGAGGTTTTTAATTACCGATTCAATTACGTTACTAGTAATTGGTCTTTTCAGATTTTCTGTTTCTTCCTGATTCAGTTGTGGAAGATAGTACATTTCTAGGAATTTATCCATTTCTTCTAAATTGTCCAATTTATTGGCAGATAATTTTTCAATGCAGTCTCATAATCCTTTATATTTCTGTGGTGTTGGTTGTTACTTCTCTTTCATTTCTGATTTTATTTCTTTGAGTCCTCTCTTCTGAACTTGAAGGAATGGCCTTGTATAGGGATGTCCCCTGTGTAGACTGTTATAGACTGTGTGTGCCTGGCCTTTGGCTGGCTGGCTGAAGCTGGAGCTTGTGTGAGCAGGAGGTCCCAGGACATTGGGAATGCCTTAGGGTATGGCTGGAACTGAAGTGGGCATGGGCCAGGGAGTCCTGGGTCTCTCTGTGTGGAGGATGCTCTGGCAAGACAGCTGAACCTGAAGTGGGTGCAAATTGAGATCCCAGAGTTTTTTGTACACAGGTAGCCCTGGCAGGATGATTAGAGCCAACTTGAACATGGGAGGAAGGGGGGAAGGGACCCTAGGGTGCTTTGCATAGGAGGGTACCCTGGCAAGTCATCTGGAGCTGAGGCAAGTGTGAACCTGGGGTGTACTGGGATGCTTTGTGCTTATGTCACCTTGGCGAGATGACTGAAGCTATAGTGAACACTGTCCAGGGATGTCCTAGTGTGCAGCTCACTGGGGCCAGCTTCCTGGGAAGGCTGGGGCTGGTGTTGGCTAGGAGCCCAGGGCCTGCTAAGGCAGCCAACTGCCTAGGCTCCCTAGACCTTGCACCTGTCTGCAATTGTCAAGCCCTCCAACCCTAGAGAGAGTTCCAGCAGTTCCCCCACTATTTGGCAGAGCTCTGAGGCTCATTCCTTTATATTCTAGTTGCACTTTTTAACCACAGCTTTTTCTCCTGTGACGCAAGGCAGACAAATCTCTTCCCAGTCCCTCAGCCTCACCCATACCTCCACCATATTCACTGCATAGGGGTGAGTTTCTCCTTTTATCGTGTCTCCATCTTCCTGATGTGCTCTGTGTGATACTTCTTTTTTGTGTAGAGCTATTTAGTCAGCACTCTTCTTCAGGAAGAACTGAGGTCTATGTCTAGTATAGTTTTGCTGTATCTGTGGAGGAGATGAATCCAGAGTCTTACCACAGTGCCTTCTTCGACCTTCCCCACTATCTATCATCTTTTATGAAAATGCATTTGGTCATTTTTAGTAGCTATTACTCTGATAAGTTTTAATAGCCACAAACCAAAGGAGTATCTTATGTTTATCTGTTGGGTATCTTAGTTTAAAGACATGGTATATAAAATTATAAAGTGTAGTATGAGGAAAATAATAATTTTAGAGAAACTTGATTTGCAAAATTTACATTGTACCTATTCATTTTCATTGATTCTTTTGCTTCTCCCATGCCTCCAATCCTCCTAAGTTTTTTAAGTAATTTTTTTTTGAAATTGAGAAAGCGTTAATGTTTCTCTTCTTCAGATACATTCAGAATTCCCCTATAGATTCCCATAAACACCAACATAATGATCTTTAAAAGAGACAAGCAACATGTATTAAGTGTTTCATTCCACCTACTTCCTTACCCCCATGAGGCCCTTTACCAGCTTTTCATTAGGTTGCCCTGATTTCTTTTGGACTCTAGATACATGGTTCAGTGCTCATTTTCATGGCTGGACTGATTCACATATTTCAATATAATTAACAACAATGAAAAGTAGTGCCAGACCAAAAAAAAAAAAAAATCCTCACTAGTAAAATACATCATTGGCACACATCTATATTTAATGAAGTTTTAAGTGGGTTTCTTTCCCTAAAATCTAAGCCACCCATAAACTTGTTTAGTGATGCATTTGAGAAGTTATTATAGCCTAGGATGAAGTGATTATTTTTTGCTTATTGTATGAAGTGTGCATGTTTCCAATCCACAGGAAGGTCACCTTGGTGAAAATATTTTTAACAGTTTGATACTAAATATTAGAGTTAAGATGCTATATTCCTTTTTTTATTACAGAGCACAGTAGACCAAGTATGAATTGATAGTCTAAATGTCATTTCATTATTATTTAAAGATAAGACTATTATGCTATATTAAGTAATATATCACACACATTTAAATATTAACCTACATGAATTATTTATATCTGCTAGTGGAAGTCTTTACATAGCTAAAATGCAGAAATTAGAAATATTGGAGATAAAACCCTGAGAAATTAGATATAAAAAGTATTAGATGAGCAATCTCTATTTAGAATTCACAGTCGTTACCTACATTTTCCAGGCCAGATGTAAGCTTTCTAAAACTTAATACATTTTAGGAAGCTATTTCAGTTTAAACAGATAGAGAATGAGAAAGACAGAGACAGAGACAGAGGTGGGGCGGGGGAAGACTCTCATGAATGCCAGGATTTCCTCAATGTAAAATAAAAGTATGAATGTAAATTTATAAGGAATTTCTTCACATCTTAACCTAAATTTGGCAGCTCATTATCCTGTGATACTGTTTTGGCAACCTGAAATGATGAAAGATTTCAATAAAATTGTGTGCGCTGCTGAGAGCCTCCAGGTCTATTAAGTAATTCCTCCAACTAGCCAACCAGCATCACTCATCTTACTGTTAAATTTGTATTTTAGATATGAATAACCATGATAAAAATATTAATAATACTCCTTACTGTTTTGATTGCACATTCTTAAAGGAGACTATGTCTAAGTAAGCAAAAGAAAAATTTTATCACAAATTATATTCTAATCCTTATAGATCCCTCACCTCTATTGAGCCACAGACAATACTTATTAAAAAAAATAGAAATGAAATATGTTTGGATTTTATTTGTGATTTTATATATAGTCTATGTGAAATTAAGTAAGTTTGCTAACATTTTGTCATTTAGTACCTTAATTTATTTTTATCTTGTTTAGATCTCATTATAATATTTTACTATTTTTAACTGATCCTAATTTAGCAAAAGTTAAGATTTAAAATGATGTCTTATTTTTTTTTCTTATTTTATTCATGAAGAAGTTAGAACACTCAGCTTAGACCTTATTCCCAGGGTAACTCATTAGAAAGCTTGATACGACTGAAAAAATATATCATTTATTTTTATGGTTCATTTATAGCCCTTCAAAATATTTGCAATATCTTGGAACATTTTTCAATTGACAATCTTTTGTAGCTATTTTAACCTTTAAGAGGATGACATGGAGTAATTATATGTAGCATTATCATAAATTTATAATATTTGACCTTTAATTTTAAGGCAAATATACCATGAATTTGTGTTTACACCCTTATTATTTTATGGATATATATTTCCTCTCTTCCTAAACAGAAATTTGTTATAGGTCCATGGGGGTAGAAAATGAAAGCTTCAGCTAGAAAATTTCACATTTGATTTCTTTTGAATCATTTTGTATAATTTTTCTAGTATTTTAAATGTTTTCTCTTCCTAGTTTAAAATAATATGGAGCTGAAAGTCTAAGAGTCAACACTTGAAAATGATTTAAATTTATGTCTCTTGCTGAATATTATTATTTTCATTGGTGTTTCTCTTTTTCTGATATATTTGTTAAAAAACGTTCTTGTCCCTTTTGATTGAAATAGCTAACATAGTCTATTATTACCACCTTTATCTTTTTCCTGCATGCCATAATTGGTTCTTTATGGTTTAGTTCCCTTTTCTTATGTACTTTCATGTTGACCACTTTATTTTTTAGGTTCCTTTCCTTTAAGCTGTCTTTTATGAAGTCTTTTGTTGCTTGTGTTCTTACAAAATCCATGCCACATCCCACTTCCATATTATACATATTTTATTTTAAAAGAATCCGTGATAATTTTAAGAGTCTTTAAAATACATAACTCAAAAAAACACAAATGTACATTTTAAATGTATCCTATAAATTTAATTTATATGCTGTTTGTAATACTTAATCATTTAATATTTTGACATGAATTTTATTTCTTCTGTAAATATAATTTATTTCTTTTTTTAATATGACTTATTTCTTTAGTATTCTGTACAAACTATTTGCAACTGAATATTATGAAAGAAATTAACTCTATGAAATTTGGCTAAATAACACATACTTTGTTTTACATAGAAAAGACAATGAATTTAGACACAATCAGTAATTGTTATGGGAACAATCACTCAAGTATAATTCTTGATTTGAAAATTATCTTTATTTTAACGTTTTCCTTTTGTTTATTATAACTTGGAAAGACAGCAATTATGCACAATTACTTGCAATAAAAGCAAAAGTCAATTAAAACCAGGGGGATTATTTCTATGGTTATTTGTTTTGCTTAAAATTATCACTCACAACTTTCAAATAAAAACTTTTATCAGAGAAATTTAAATTTTGTTCACATTTAAAATAGGAAGATATTATAAATGAAATATATTTCTTATCAGCTTTGCAATAATAGTTTTAAGACACAGTAAGAGAAAGTTGATATTTTATTATTTTTTCTTTCAAGTTTTGTAATTCAGTGGAATATAAAATTCATTAGAAAAGTTAAGAGTTCAGAATATTAGATTGGGTCAAGAATTAATTTTCTGTAAAAGAGTAAAATTGGCACACAAAGGAGAATACCATTTTAAACACAACCATGAATTTTGCTTATGATATTTTGGCATTTTATTTTATGTAGTAATGTTTTATTTGGCAGCTAAAGTCACACATTTTTAATATTTATATTGTAATAAAAATTAAATCTAATTTTAAATTTTGGGAATAAAACATGTAGCATAATGGACATTCTTTCTAATGCTGTTTTAAAATTTAGTAGTGTTTTGGTTCACATTTATCATTGCCCTGGAACATTTGGCATGTATAAATGGCCTTATGTTTTATTATACCCTCTTTAGATAGATAGGAGATTTAGAACAATTAGTTCCTTTGCTTGTTTGCATATGCTACATATTGTAGACAGTATTAGAGGTCTACCATTAGCTACTCATTTTTAGTATAGCTCCTCATCGGTATCTATGGTGTCAGAGGTGGCAGATGTTATCATAACTACTTATCAGTTTCTTCTACCTAAAATCTAACAGTGTTCTGGATGTTATTATTAAGCATTTATTTAGCAATTCATATTTTACAAGTCCTTCAGTCACACACAGGAACTATGGTTGCTTTGTGATTTCTGAAATTATCTGAAAAACATACATTTGAAACAATAGTAATTTCTAAATATAGTGAAATGTATTTAGCAGGAGAAAATAAATGGGTCAGATATATCTGACTGTACTTTTTTTCTGTTCTGTTTGACTACTTCCCTAATGTAAAACCTTATGACAGAACCAACACTTTAAACTGCTTTATGTTGCATATAGACCTACCAGGTATTATAATCTGCCATTTAGTTCTTCTAGTCAACTTTTCAGCTTCAGAATTTTTATTTTGGTTCTTACTTCTGTCTCTTGGCTTATTTCTCTGTTTGGTGAGATATCATTCTGTTTGGCTCTGTGGGGGAAAAAAAGTATTTTAAAGATTTATTTATTTATTTATTTATTTGAGAGAGAACGTGCAAACTGGGGGGGAAGAGCAGAGGGAGAGAAAGAATCCTCAAGCAGACACCCCACTCAGTGCGGAACCCAACACTGGGCTCGATCCCAGGACCCCAAGTTCATGACCTGAGCTGAAATCGAGTTGGATGCTCAAAAGTAGGCACCCCTCTTTGAAAAAATTTTAAATAGATGTTTTGAAGATTTTGGTAAGTGCAATATTTGGGTTTCTTCAGGGAAATTTCTATGAATTGATTTTTTTATGGGTTTAAGCCATATTTTTTGTTTGTTTCTCTATATGTCTCATAATATTTGTGTTGAAAACTAGACATTTTGTATATATAGTGTGGTAACTGGAAATAAAATTCTTCTCCTTCCCAGTTTTGTTGTTGCTGCATATTGTAATGTTGTTCATTCAGAGACTTTCCTGACCAAATTCTGTAGTCTCTATTTTTGGTCACATGTAACTTCTGAAAACTCTGTTCCATTTAGTGTAGTGGTCAGCTAGTGGTTGGGCAGAGATTTCCTTAAATACCTGGAGCCAAAATAAAACCCCCCAGTGTTTTTTTGCTAATCTGTGTAAGTGTGTGTGTTAGGGCATGTCTTTAATATTCAACAAGGTGATTTAAATCTCTACCTTACCCTTTATTTCCTGCTTGCACAGTAATTGAATGTTAGCCAAAGGTGAGCATTTAAGGCCTTCCCATGTCTTTCTTAAGCATGTACACAGCTCTAGGCATACATCTAACTTTCTAGATTCCCAAGAATATGTTGGAGATTTTCAAAGCCCTAACTCCCTAAAGCATCTCTTCCCCAGAATGTCTCAAGGTTTTGATTAGTCTGTTGCTTGCTCCGGTTGTTATCCATTGCTCCAGGCAGCAACAACAAGTACATGTCTATATATGTTTTCCTGAAATGCTCCCTAAATATTAATCTCAAAAATTGGAGTGTTTGAATTAAGTGAGATAAAAGCAAGCCCCTGAGTCTTTCTTGCATGGAAAGAAAGGCCAAAACAACCACACTTTTCTGTATGCGAATAGGGTCTGTTCTGCTCTCTGCAGTATTGGTACCTATACTTGAAGGGCTAGCTGTTTCTTTCAATGTCACCACTGAGCTGGAGAGTCAGAGATGGACCAGAGTGGCTTACAAATGTACAAAGCTCACCATTCTTACTGAGATAGAGATTTTTTTTTCTTGATTAAGCATTCCCCTGGTTGTTGCAGGCTTTAGCTTAGTATCTAGAGTTATGAAATAGTTGTGACAGTTTTTGCATTTTTTGTTACTTTTATGGAGAGACATATATTAAGAGTTCTTTATTCCACCATTCTTGCTGATGTCACACCTCTCTCTTTTATCTTTGAAAGTGGTGAATGTTTACAGAGAAGATATTAGGTTTGATTTTCCATAAATATTGCTTGGTATTTGATTATTGCTTAAGAAATATTCCTGGCACACTTATTACTCTATTTCATTATGCTTCACTATATATGTTAAAAAGTAACTTAGAAAATGCTCAGTTTAGTTACTCTTAACTCTTGCATATAGAATATTTTATTTCAAGAGATTTACCATTGTGAAACTTCTAAATATAAACTAAGAAGCTTTATGCTCCACTCTGTAGATTGTTTGAAAGCTACTTGTGATGGTTAATATTATGTTTCAACTTGATCCAATCATGGTGTGACAAGATATTTGGCTAACCGTTATTTTTGGGTGTGACTGTGAGGATGTTTCTTGATGTAATTAACATTTGAATTGATTGACTCTGTAAAGCAGTTTGTCCTTCCCAATGTGGATGGGCATCATCCCATCGGTTGAGGGCCTGAACAGAACCAAAAAGTTAGAAGAAGGAAGAATTTGCCTCTTCCTCCCTGATTACTTGAACTGGGACATCAATCTTTTCCTGCACTCAGTGGTCCTGGTTCTCAGGTTGTCAGACCCATTCTAGAATCTATATCACTTGGACCCCTCGTTCTCCCTTCTAGTTCAGAACGAATTACACTACCAGCTTTTTGGTTCTCCATCTTTGCAAATGGCAAATCATGGGACTTCAAAGCCGTTGTAATTGTGTGAGCCAATTCCCTAAGATAAATCTCTTCCTATGTGTGTCCTCTTAGTCGTTTTCTCTAGAGAACCATGATGAATGTACCACATTGTGTGGTTTTGTGGTTAGTATAAATTTGTTACATATTAGATAAGGTTCTATTTAATTTTGCTTTTAAATGGCTGAAATCAAACAAAATATTTTAAGATTAGTGGTCTCAGTTTGGGTTCCCCAAATGTAGACTTTGAGAAGAGGATTGGTTGCAAGCAGATTATTTGGAAGGCTATGCCAGAATGCACTTTTAGAAGTGAGCAAATGAGACAAGAAAGGGAGGAAAGCTAAAGAAAGATATGTATGAATGAGTTGTTGGTGTGGGCAACTGGTGTTCAATCCCACTGGAAACCGTCTGTGGGAAACATATCTCAGAATCATAGTGAATTAGTGAGGTAATTAAGATATTTATCCACCAACACTCAACACTCATTTTTTTATGATTATCCCTGGTGCATTAATCCCCTGAAATTTATGAACTACTTGAAGTTCAGGCAGAGCATACTCTAAAGGATGAGTACACTTTCAGGGAGAGTCACTGCAAGTTGTTACCTTTTATTGGAACAATCTGTTGTTAGTAACTTCTGAGATAGAACAAAGGGAAATGGGTGGGCTAATGGCATTTTCAAAACTGTGATATAAGAATAGAAACATTCAATATTACAAGTAAGATATGATACATAATAACTTTCCTTTTGAACAGTTTTCCCTCAGTGACATCTAAATCGTTATCTACAAATCTGATGAACCAAGGAAATTAAAATTAAAAGAGACCTTGATAATATAATTAAAGTTAATTTGATTCTAGCTATAAAACCAGTTCAGGAGGTTCTTGCTAGATAGTCAGTGTTAAAGTTCACCATGTGGGAAGAGTGAATACAATTAAAATGATATTCACACTTCAATTTAATTATATAACCAAATACTTCCATCAGATAACACAAAGCTTTCTAGTGATATACAAATAATTCTAACATTTCTATTTCATAAAGCTTCAAATTGCCTTACCAAACTAAAGTTGAAGAGAGCTTTAATTATAAAATTTAAAAACTGATATTTTCTTTTATGGTTAATGGAAAAATATTTATTTTGGCCAATGGAATAAAAATTATAATCACTATAGTACTGAAAGATCAAGACAAGACAGTAACACATTTTTTAATAAAGAGATGTTATGTAAATGTGCTGCCAAATAATCTGCCTTCAAGAGATAATTTACCTCATAAAGATTAATAACCCATTTTTTTAAACAAAGATGTATTTTATCCCTCTTATCCCTCTGTATGTTTGATTCTTACAATAGTGTTTTTCAGGTGTTTATATTTTAGTTAAAAAATGGCTTTAATCATACTCTTTCCTCATGGACCTCACCTTAATATTTCAAACTCAACTAAGAAATTGCAACAAAGATATCAGGGGCAAAAAGAACTTTCTGTTCATGTGTTGTTTCTTTGTTTTCTTTTTGCTTTTTCTTAAATTTGCTGCTGTGCTCTAGACTAGAAATTCCAGGACAGAACAGTGCAGCGTTTCTCCCTATAGTCTGTCATGACTTTCACCTTCTATGAAAAATTAGTCACTCAGATATTATAATGAGTTCAAAATTTGTTATCTGTTGCAAATGATCTGTCTTCACATAAAATACCTAGTTTTGATGGAGGATACTAAGTTCGTTAACAGATCAGAAAATTTCCAAGTAAAACAAATTAAGTCTGGATTTCAATGGATCTATATCATTACTTGAATACTGTATCAAAAATATACTTTCAAATTAATTTCCTCCCTATTGTTCTATTTTAGTCATTCTTTTCACCCTAGTCCTTCCCCATACTTACCATCTAATTTGAAGTACTGCTTCATAACATCTGTTGACATGTTTTTGATATAAATTTATATAGCTGAAGTCCTTAGATATTTGTTATTTCTTCCAGGCCACTAGAATCATTAACAATGGCACATTGAACAGAGGCCTTTGTTTCGTAAGAACTGGATTTTCTGTGTTTCAGATCCAGATCAAACCAAACCTGGTAATGGCTCCTTTCGACATATTCAAATAAGTACTACTTCTTAATAATACATATTCATATTCAAATAAGTACTACTTCTTAATAATACACATTTGAAATTTTGATGGCATTGTATATGTGAACCCAAAGGTTTCTGGCTGGGTTGATCATACACTTTGGGTTCTTTGGAATAGTACCTAATAACACCTGTTGTCATGATGCACTACATCTTTAATATTGTTAATACATTAATATTATCTCCCTTTCACTCTCTAATGTATACCTCTTATATGATTAATTATGTGATTAAGCCAATTTTGGCAGATTTACTCAAGATGCCATTTAACAAAAGAAAATCTGTTGGGGATAGAAATTGTATCATTCACTTCAACAGGAAATATATGGTGCACTCATATTAGGATAATCTGAAGATAGATTAATAGTGAGAGTGTTTAAATGGGGAATGCAATGTACAGATACAAAAAAGAATAATACAGTACAGGAGTAAGTAATTGTAGGATTTGGGGCTCTGCTTTATCACTGTTAGGGATGAAGAGGATATAGAGGGGACATTTCCAGAACTTTGAGACACAGAATCTTATGTGGAAAAGGATACCTGATAGGAGGAAATCTTTGGTTGAGAGACACAAACATGTGAGAGAAACTCCTCAGAGGCAAACAAAGAAACTGGGGAAAACTAAATAAGAGGCAAGCAAGCTGAGGACTTAGTAAAGAACTGACCTGATTCCTCTCCTTTTTCTATTTTTTTTAAGATTTTATTTATTTATTTGACAGAGAGAGAGAGATAGTGAGAGCAGGAACACAAACAGGGGGAGTGGGAGAGGGAGAAGCAGGCTTCCCGCTGAGCAGGGAGCCCGATGTGGGGCTGGATCCCAGGACCCTGGGATCACGACCTGAGCCGAAGGCAGATGCTTAACGACTGAGCCACCCAGGCGCCCCCTCTCCTTTTTCTAATATCCTCTTGGTAGTACCAAGAGGATATTAGAAAACCAAACCCAAACAGCAGCCAGAGGGCAAGATAGCCAGTTGCTATAAGTCTAAATATGTCAACCTCCCACAGCACATGGGAAATATTCAGTAGAATTTACCAACCTTTAGCCTTTAGCTTGTACTCTTATCCTTTGTATGATTTAAAGAGTAAGCCCCCAACGGGGGGGGGGGGGACACAAATAATTTTGTTACACTTCCACTTAAATTCTAAATTATTATCTACCATCAGTGTTCTTCTCTATTGGTGTATACAGGGAAAATACATTATAATAATATAGTATTTACAATCCTCACTTTGTAGTTAGTAAAAATGAATTCATAGCTGCCTTCTTCTATTCTCAATTCTGTTTTTGTTACATTCCACCAGCATGTTTGTGAATAAGGATCTTCATGTATTTGGTTGATCCTCATCTACATTCTTTTAGGATAAGGGTTCTTGGTTGTCTTGTTATTGTTGGGTCAATGTATTCAGCTGAATTATTGAGCACAGAAGTAGAAAGAGGCATTCCAATGAATCCTTTAGGTTCCAAATGTAGTCTTCCTTGTTCCAGTGGTATAACATTAACCCAATCTTCCTTATCAGGATCAAGTATTCTCCCAATACAGATGTCCTTCTTTGTTGGTACATGAAGAACCCCAAATAATCAGGGAATGATGTTGGCTCCATGAAAGATGTGTTTTTAACCTATGCATAGATTTCATTTAGTAATCATATAGAGAATCATAGTAATCATCATGGGAAGGTTGGGATTTGGGGGACATAATACACATAGGAAATATCTATGCACAATGAACCCTCCAAACCTGTATAGGAATTCATTGATTCTTTCTCTTGTTGTTAAGGAGTGTACACAAAAAGATCTTTCAGGCTTTACAGAAAATAGTTACTTGGTGCTATAAACTGAAAAGAGATTCTGAAGTTGGGAAAACAGTGAATGATGTTAGAATTCTGACCATACATATCGGAAAGATACCACAGAAAAGACTAGACATTTATTTGAAACTTCAGGCCACATTTTAGGAAGATTAAAAATAATAATAAAAAATAAATCCCTAGAGCATGGTGTCCCAATCGGTATTATTGACAATTTAGGCCAGGTAAATGTTTATTTTAGTGGACTTTCCTGTGCATTTTAGGTTCTTTAGCAGTATCTTTGGCTTCTACATTTTAAATGTCAATAATATCTCTTCCCTAAGTCACGACAATAAAAAAAAAAAGTTTGCAGACATAGTGAAATGTTTACTTGCTGTAAATTGTCTCTGATTGACAACCACTGCCTGAGAGTAAGGGCTATCATTAATTGCCTTATTTAATGAATGAGTTTAACAACAGACTGGATACCATAGAAGAAAAATATACTGGACTTAAATAAGGATATGAAAGAAGAAATCTCAGAAGAAATTTGAAATTATTTTGAACTAAATGAAATGAAAACAGAAGTTATCAAAATTTAGCACATGCAGTGAAAATAGTGCTCAAAGGGAAACTTATAGTAGTGAATGCATATGAGAAAAGAAGACCTAAAATCAGTAATCCAAGACTCTACCTTAGAAAACTAGAAAAAAAACAGCAAATTAAATCCTATGTGAGCAGTAAAAGAAATAATAAAAATTAGAACAGAGGCTAATAAAATTAAAAACAGGAAATCAATAGAGAATATTAATGGAATAAAATCTAGGTCTCTGAAAAGAACAATAAAATCAGTAAGTTTCTAGCCAGATTAACTAAGGAAAAAAGGGAAGGACACAAGTATTAATATAAGAAATGAAAGAGAAAACATCACTACAGACAATATAGACATTAAAAGGATAGTAAAAGAATGCTGTGAACAACTCTATGCCCACAAATTTGATAACCTAAATGAAATAGATCAATTCCTTGGAAGACACAATATGCTAAAACTCACATAAGAAAAAATAGATGACCTGAATAAGCCTATATCTATTAAAGAAAAATACCTACTAACAAATCTAAGATCATCAATAAACCCAAGTGGGACAAAGAAAACTATCTTGAGCACAACAGGATTAAAATCCTGGAAACAAAAGATAAAGAAATATAAGAAGCCTGAGGAAAAAAAGGACAAATTATTTAAAGGGAGAAAGCAAAACGAAGGACAGCTGGCTTATTGGATACAAAGAGGCCAGAAGAAGATAAAAAAATCTTTAAAATGCTTAAGGAAAAATAAATTCAACCAACATTTCTATATTCAATGAAAATATTCTTTAAAAATAATTGTAAAATAAAGATATATTCAGTTAAACAAATGGGGAGAATTTGCCCAGAAGAAAAACACTATAAGAAACATTACAAAATATCTTTATGAAGCCAAAATAGTAACACTGCATTTTAAGATTTATAATTTTGTACACATATAAAACATAATAGCATAAAAACAAAAGAGAGAAAATTTGTTATTATATACTTCATGTATGTATATTTTTAAAGGTCTCTAATATATATTGAAATGGTATAACATTAATTCATGGTATGTATCAATGAGTTAAGAAAAAAGTTTACTTTAATCTGTAGCGTATCCAGTTAAAATATAAACCAGGAGGTATAGAGTTAAGAAGCCAATAGATATGAAGAAATAAAATGTTAAAATATAGTTACTTGGTCTTTGAGAAAAAACAAAAACAGGAAAAGAAGAAAAATGAAAAAGGATGGCAACTTTGAAAATGAATACTAAAGATCAGGTTTTAATGACCTAACAAAATCATTAACTATATTAAATGCAAATTATGTAAAAACAAATGAAAAAGCATATACTTCAAATGGTATATATATAAAAAAGCAAGATCCAACTATATGTTATTTATAAGGGACACATTTTAAATATGTAAAGGTAAAGGACTGAAAAGTAAGTTGGTAAAGATGATATGTCAAGCCAGTGTAAATTATAACAAAAATATGGGATGGCTATATAAATATTGGAAAAAAAATAGCCTTCAATATAAGCAATATTACAAGAGACGAAGAAGGAAATTTCTTATTAATTTGTCAAGAAGATATAAAAGTTCTGAGGATGAATTTACTTAATAATAGTGTTTCAACATTCATGAAACAAACATTTACAAAAGAAAGGAAGAATAGATTTAAATCATTTTGAAAGTTTTAAAACTCCATTTTCAGCATAACACCCTCCAGTTCCATCCACGTCAAAAAGAAAAAGAAGAAGATAACAGGAGAGGAAGAAAAGGGGAGTATGTCAGAGGGGGAGACGAACCATGAGAGATGATGGACTCTGAAAAACAAACTGAGGGTTTTAGAGGGGAGGGGGGTAGGGGGATGGGTTAGCCTGGTGATGGGTATTGAGGGCACGTTCTGCGTGGAGCACTGGGTGTTATGAACAAACAATGAATCATGGAACACTGCACCAAAAACTAATGATGTAATATATGGTGATTAACATAACAATAAAAAATTAAAAAAAAAAAAAACTCCATTTTCAGTAATTGATAGAACAAGTAGAATAAAATATCATAAACATAAAGATTTGAGAAACATTATTGAAAAACTTGACCTTGACATTTATAGATCCTTACAACACAGACCTGCAGAATTCATATACTTTTCAGGGGCTTATTAAACATTCATCAAGACAGAACATATGCTTTGACATGAAATTTGCCCCACTAGATCTCAAAAGCCTAAAGTCACATCATCTGACCAACAGAATTAAGTTAGAAATCTGTAATAACTATCAATAATAAATAATAGATATCAAGAAAATTCCCAAATTATTGGAAAATGACAATATGATCTTGTGTAATCAGGAGGAAATCTTCGTGGGCATTACTAAAGGGTTTCATGAATGGAAATGAAAATACAACATATTAAACTTTGTGACATACAACTCAAACACAGCTCAGAAAAGAATTTGTGCTTTTAACTGCACATGAAAAACAAAAGTTTTTAAGAGAATTAAGCATCCATCTTATGAAGCTAAAGAAAAGGGGAGGATTTAAAATCTAAGTAGAAGGAATGGATATACTACAGATATAAAAAATAACAGAAAACAGAAAAAAAAAGCACAGGGAAACCAATGAAATGAAGCATGACTCATCGAATATTTATTTTTAAAAACCTAATTCTGATTTAAAAAAAAGAAAGAAAACACAATTCACCATCAGCAATAAAATAAAAGGAAAATACTACAGATTTTACAAACATTAAAAAAATAAGAAATTATTATGAATAACATTATGTCAATTAATATGGAAATTGACATGAATTTGCCAAATTCCTTTAAGAAACAATTCACAGAAACTGACAAAAGAATGAAAAATATGAATAGCCTTCTATATGTATTTTAAAAATGAACTTAATTAAAAATATTTAAACTCCAGGTTCACTAAGTCTTACCAGTGTTTTCTACACATATTTAAAGAAGAAATACTATTATTACCAAAATTTTTTAAAGATTTTATTTATGTACCTGATAGAGAGAGAGACAGTGAGAGAGGGAACACACGCAGGGGGAGTAGGAGAGGGAGAAGCAGGCTTCCCGCTGAGCAGGAAGCCTGATTCAGGGCTCAATGCATGGCTCCATGTGAGGCTCAATCCCAGGACCCTGCGATCATGACCTGAGCCAAAGGCAGATGCTTAACGACTGAGCCACCCAGGCGCCCCATTACTAAGTTTTTTTTCCCAACATTGATAGGAATAAAAAAACTCCCTACTTGTTTTATGAGACCATCATACACATAGCACCAGAATCAGATAAATACATTCAAAGAAAGGAGAATTATGCATTTATATTCATATGTTCATATTTTCCATCATCATAAGATTTAAAAGTCACCAATGAAATAGAAATCAAGTGTAATGTGATAAAAAAGACACTATGTCATGAAAAATGAGCTTATTCCAAAATGGAATTTTCGTTAAATATTTTTTAAAAATCAATTAGTTAAATATAGGATAATTATCATATGATCATCACAATAGATACAAAAGTATTGAGCAAAGTTTGACATTAATTGATAGTATCACATATGAAAATGTAAGAATGAACAATTTCCCATAAGTTTGGAAAGAAGATATACACTTTGACCACTTTTATGCAATAGATCTAGGTTCCTAACAAATGTAATAAAAAATAAAAGACATAAACAGTGGAAAGGTAGATGTAAAAATCTTTTCAGACCTTTAATAAATTTTTGTGTGTATGTATAATTTTAAAGGAATCTATAAAACATGAATAAAATATTTTAGTAACTAAATTTAGCATTGTCAGAATATATGACATAAATATGTAAAAGCAAATTGTGTTTTTATACATTAGCAATTTTAAAATTTGAAAACTTTTTTAAACTAATTATACTAGCATCAAAAGTACTTTTAAAATAAAGACAAATACAAAAAAAGATGCACAAGATTTCTATAATGAAGACAAAAACACAACAGTGCTTTGAAAAAATATAGGAATAACCTAAATAAGTCAAAATATATAATAGGATAATTGTTTGGAAGAGAAAATGTACTAAAAGGATAATTCTCCCCTTATTGATCTTTAGATTTAATCAATTCTAATAAAATTCCCAACAGGCATTTTGTATGCAATGATAAACATATTCTATAATTTATTTGTAAATACAAAGGATCTAGTATAATCAAACTATTTCAAAAAAGAAAGAATTTTAGGACTTACAATACCTGATTTTAAGAGTTACTATAAAACTACAGTAATCTTGACATGAGAAGAGAAAAGTATGATGAAACATAATATAGAGTTTAGAGCTAAACATATAATTAATTTTCAGTAAAGGTCCAAAGTAATCCAATGGGCAAAAGGAAAATATTTTCAGCAAATGGTGCTGAAATTACTGGCTAAACAAATGTAAAAAATATATATCTCAACCACTATCTCATCTCAAATATAAAAATTAACTGGAGATACCATAACCATAAACATAAAAATTAAACTCTAGAACTCCCAGGAGAAAGCTTATGAAAGTATCTTGACTTTTGTTTGGGTGTCAAAGATTTCTGGACTAAAACAGAAAGGACCTTCCTTAGACAGAAAAGAGTTTAGAGTGAATTTCATAAAAGAGTAAATATCTGTCCTTTAAATAACAATGCCCGGGTCACAGATCAGGTCTCAACTGGTACCAAAAGATTGGGATTATTCCCTGCATATTTTTGGACAACAATGCTTTGAAACTAGAACTCGATCACAAAAGGAAAATTGGAAAGAATTCAAATACATGGAGGCTAAAGAGCATCCTACTAAAGAATGAATGGGTCAACCAGGATATTAAAGAAGAATTTTAAAAAATCATGGAAACAAATGAAAATGAAAACACAACTGTTTCAAAGTCTTTGGGATGCGGCAAAGGCAGTCCTAAGAAGAAAGTATATAGCAATACAAGCTTTCCTCAAGAAACAAGAAAGGTCTCAAATACACAACCTAACCCCTACACCTAAAGAAGCTAGAGAAAAAACAGCAAATAAAGCCTAAACCCAGCAGGAGAAGAGGAATAATAAAGATCAGAGCAGAAATCAATGAAATACAAACCAAAAGCACAGTAGAACAGATGAACGAAACTAGGAGCTGGTTCGTTGAAAGAATTAATAATACTGACAAACCCCTGGCCAGACTCATCAAAAAAAAAAGTGAAAGGACCCAATTAAAAAAAAAAAAATCATGAATGAAAGAGGTCAGATCACAACCAACACCAAAGAAATACAAACAATTGTAAGAACATATTATGAGCAACTATATACCAGTAAATTAGATAATCTGGAAGAAATGGATGCATTCCTAGAGATGTATGACCTACCAAAACTGAACCAGGAAGAAATAGAAAACCTGAAGAGACCCATAACCAGTAAGGAAATTGAAGCAGTAATCAAAAATCTCCCAACAAACAAGAGCCCAGGGCTGGATGGCTTCGCAGGGGAATTCTACCAAACATTTAAAGAAGAATTAATACCTATTCTTCTGAAACTGTTCCAAAAAATAGAAATGGAAGGAAAACTTCCAAACTTATTCTATGAGGCCAGCATTAACTTGATTCCAAAATCAGACAAAGACCCCATCAAAAAGGAGAATTACAGACCAATAAGATGGTCTGATGAACATGAATGTAAAAATTCTCACCAAAATACTAGCCAATACGATCCAACAGTACATTAAAAGAATTATTCACCACAAAGAAGTTGGATTTATTCCTTGGCTGCAAGTTTGGTTCAACATCCGCAAATCAATGTGATACAATACATTAATAAAAGAAAGAACAAGAACCATATGATCCTCTCAATAGATGCAGAAAAAGCATTTGACAAAATACAGCAACTGTTCTTGATTAAAACTCTTCACAGTGTAGGGATAGAAGGTATATACCTCAATATCATAAAAGTCATCCATGAAAAACCCACAGCAAATATGATTCTCAATGGGGAAAAAGTGAGAGTTTTTCCCCTAAGGTCAGGAACACAGCAGGGATGTCCACTATCACCACTGTTGTTCAACATAGTACTAGAAGTCCTAGCTTCAGCAATCAGACAACAAAAAGAAATAAAAGGCATCTGAATTGGCAAAGGAGTCAAACTTTCACTCTTTGCAGATGGTAGGATACTTTCTGTGGAAAACCCAAAAGACTCCACCACAAAACTGCTAGAACTCATACAGGAATTCAGTAAAGTGGCAGGATATAAAATCAATGCACAGAAATCAGTGGCAATCCTATACACCAACAAGACAGAAGAAAGAGAAATTAAAGAGTCAATCCCATTTACAATTGCACCCAAAACCATAAGTTACCTAGGAATAAATCTAAGCAAAGTGGCAATGAATCTGTACTCAGAAAACTATAGATACTCATGAAAGAAATTGAGGAAGACACAATGAAATGGGAAAACGTTCCATGATCATGGATTGGAAGAACAAATACTGTGAAAATGTCTATGCTACCTGAGCAATCTACACATTTAATGCAATCCCTATCAAAATACCGTCAACATTTTTCAAAGAAATGGAACAAACAATCCTAAAATTTGTATGGAACTAGAAAAGACCCCAAATATCCAAAGGAATGCTGAAAAAGAAAAGCAGAGCTGGTGTCATCTCAATTCTGGACTTCAAGCTCTACTACAAAGCTGTCATCATCAAGACAGTATGGTACTGGCACATAAACAGACACACAGATCAATGGAACAGAATAGAGAGCCCAGAAATGGACCTTCAACTCTATGGTCAACTAATCTTTGACAAAGCAGGAAAGAATATCTAATGGAAAAAGGACAGTCTCTTCAACAAATGGCGTTGGGAAAATTGGACAGCCACATGCAGAAGAATGAAACTGGACCATTTTCTTACACCACAGACAAAAATAGACTCAAAATGGATGAAAAGCCTAAATGGGAGACAGGAGTCCATCAAAATCCTAGAGGAGAACACAGGCAGCAACCTCTTCAACCTCAGCCACAGCAACTTCTTCTGAGGAACATCGCCAAAGGCAAGGGAAGCAACAGCAAAAATGAACTATTGAGACTTCATCAAGATAAAAAGCTTTTGCACAGTAAAGGAAACAGTCAACAAAACCAAGAGACAACCGACAGAATGGGAGAGAATATTTGCAAAAGACATATCAGATAAAGGGCTAGCATCCAAAATCTATAAAGAACTTATCAAAATCAACACCAAAGAACAAATAATCCAATCAAGAAATGTGCAGAAAGTATGAATAGACATTTCTACAAAGAAGACATCCAAATGACCAACAGACACATGAAAAAGTGCTCAACATCATTCAGCATCAGGGAAATCCAAATCAAAACTTCACTGAGATACTACCTCACACCAGTCAGAATGGCTAAAATTAACAAGTCAGGAAACGACAGATGTTGGCAAGGATGTGGAGAAAGGGGAACCTTCTTACACTGTTGGTGGGAATGCAAGCTGGTGCAGCCACTCTGGAAAAGAGTATGGAAGTTCCTCAAAAAGTTGAAAATAGAGCTACCCTATGACCCAGCAATTTATATACCCCAAAGATACAAATGTAGTGATCTGAAGGGGCACATGCACCCCAATGTTTATAGCAGCAATGTCCACAATAACCAAACTATGGAAAAAGCCTAGATGTCAATCAACAGATGAATGGATAAAGAAGATGTGATACACACACACGGACACACACACACACAGACACACACACACAGAGACACAGGAATATTATGCAGCCATCAAAAAAATGAAATCTTGCTATTTGCAATGACATGGATGGAACTAGAGGGTATTATACTAAGTGAAATAAGTCCATCAGAGAAATACAATATCATATGATCTCACTGATATGAGGAATTTGAGAAACAAGACAGAGAATCATAGGGGAAGTGAAGGAAAAATGAAACAAGATGAAACCAGAGAGGGAGACAAACCATAAAAAACTCTTAGTCTCAGGAAACAAACTGAGGGTTGCTGGAGTGGAGGGGGATGGGAGGGATGGGGTGGCTGGGTGATAGACATTGGGGAGGGTATGTGCTATGGTGAGTGCTGTGAATTCTGAAAGACTGATGAATCACAGACCTGTACCCCTGCAATAAATAATACATTATATATTAATAAAAAAATTTAAAAAAGAAACACTGTTAAAAAATGATTAATGAAACCACACTTGGAAAAGCTATTCTAAGGAAACACATAAGTCCTGACAAATGAATCTTCTTATACAGAATATATAAAGAAATCCTAAGGCTCAATAACAAAATATTAAAAATAAAAAATATATATAAATTATTTGAATATACACTTTACAAAGGAAAGGCAAATAAGCACATGGATTTTTTTCAACATTATATTCATTAGAGCTATGAAATTTAAAGGCACAGGAGATGCAATTATGTATACTCTTTACAATGCCAAGTGCTTAAAAAGGCTGACAATGCAAAACTCTTATATGTTGCTATTAGGAATAATTGATGGTTAAATAACATTGGAAAACTGTAACATAGCATCTTCTCTATGACACAATTCCTAGGTATTCATCCAATAGAAATGAAAACATATGTCCACAAAAAGTAAGTCTGCACAAATGTTCATAGCAGCTGTATCCATATAGCACCAAATTCCCATTATCAGGAGAATGGATAAACACATTGTAGAATATTCATTCAATAGAATATGTACATCAATAAAATGAACAAATTACTAACATATAAAACAACAAGAAGGAATTGATACAGCACTACTATGAGCAAAACGCAGATTCAAAATTGTAAATATTGTAGTATTCCAGTCATTTATAGTTTTAGAACAAGCAGAGCTAAAGTATAGTTAGAGAAATCAGGATAACAGTTGTTGTCAAGAAGCAGAAATTAATTGGCAAGGGATATGAGGAAAATTTGGGGGCTGATGGAAATGTGCAACATCATGAAGTTGTCAGGCAGTACACTTAAAAACATAGTTGACCTTTTTATTTTAGCTAAAATTCCACTATACCAAGTTTGAAATGTTTTGCTAAGAAAATCCTGGAGAAAGCTGGGGAAATATATTCAAGTGTTACAGAATTCAATGAAACTCCTAATTCGAGAAGAACATAAAATACCATCAAAATATTTTAGCGTTAATTCTTATTGAATTACCCTTTTTAAGTATATAAAACTAATTTATTGTACAGAAAGTTAGTTAACTAGAGATATCTGTATTTATTTCTCAGCTGGTAAAAAATATGCTAAGAATCATAAATAAAAGTTTATTTAAAATCATTAGCTTTGGGGTACCTGGGTGGCACAGTCAGTTGGGCATCCAACTCTTGGTTTTGGTTCAGGTCATGGTCTCGAGGTCATGGAGCCCCACAGTGGGCTCTGGGCTCAGCTTGGAATTTGCTTGAGTTTTTCTCCCCCTCTCCCTCTGCCCTTCCTGCCCATTCTCAATCTCTCTCTCTAAAATAAATAAATAAATTAAAAAAAATCATTAACTTTAATGTGCTTTCTAGAAATACATATACATAACACACAGTGTCATATATATTGTATTTGCGGTATAAAAATACGAGTTTTGATAAATCTTAACTTGTTAAAAAGGAAAAACAGAAGAAAACTGCATGCACATTCATCAGTGATATACTATCACAAAGGTCTGAGCACACCAGTCTTCGACTGGTATAAGACTTTATACTAGGATCCAATGCTGTCAGTTTTCGGTAGTTTTATACTATGAACTTAAGTAATTACTCTAAGGCTACCACCATCCCCAGTCAACCAAGGCAAACAATATTTAGTAGCAAAATAACCAACCGTGCTAACTTAGAGCTGCCACCAGTATTTTCGGAAACCACATTTTATGATGTCTACATGTATTCATAAAATCACCTCCTTTGTTTAACCATATTTATCCATAATATTTTATTCATACCAACAAAGTATTATTGGTAGCATTAAAGAATACCCATTTGCTCTTAAATTGATTATATTTTTGATATTTCTATTTGTGTCCCAGAGACATTAAAATAAGCTCTAGAAAAAATATAATCTCTTTACAAACCTTTTTTTTTTTTTTAAAGATTTTATTTATCTGACAGAGAGAGACAGCAAAAGCAGGAACACAAGCAGGGGGAGGGGGAGAGGGAGAAGCAGGCTTCCCACTGAGCAGGGAGCCTGATGCGGGGCTCAGTCGCAGGACCCTGGGATCATGACTTGAGCCAAAGGCAGACACTTAACAACTGAGCCACCCAGGCACCCCTCTTTACAAACCTTTTAGAAACTTCTTTTTTTTTTAAGATGTACTTATTTATTTTAGAAAGAGAGAGGGAAAGAGAATGAGCAGGAGATGGAGAGGAAGATGGAAAGAGAATCTAAAGCAGACTCTGTGCTGAGCACAGAACCTGCCATAGGGCTTGATCTCATGACCCTGAGATCACAACCCAAGCTGAAACCAAGATCCTATGCCCAACCAACTGCACTACCCAGGAGCCCCAACCTTGAAGAAACTTCTAAAAAAGAAATTATTCTCAATACTTAAGTTATATAGTTTTAGTGTACTTATAAGGAAAATAATAAAGACCATACAATTAAATAGATAAAAATATTAATCATAAGAAAATAATTGTCCATGTAGAACAGTAAAGTTGTATTTATAACTCAATCTAACTTTGCCAGATAAAACTTTCTTCTTCATTTAGGAAATTTCAAAACAGGCCCACAAGAACTTCACAATTTAAGGTGCTTCCTCTAAGTAGTTTATTGCCAAGTAGATGCTTTTAAATACATTCAATACAATCAGATATGTGATGGGATACATAAGCTTTTTTGTGTTTTTTTTATTTTACTTTTTTTTATTTGAATATAGTTGACACAGAATGTCACATTAGTTTCAGGATTAGATGTATTTGTTCATTTGTTTGTTTTTTCCCACACATCCCCTTACCCATTTCCCCTCTGGTAACCCTCTGTTTGTTCTCTGTTGTTAGGAGTCTGTTTCTTGGTTTCTCTCTCTCTCTCTCTCTCTCTTTTTCTTTGTTCATTTGTTTTGTTTCTTAAATTCCACATGAGTGAAATCATATGGTATTTGTATTTCTCTCACTGACTTAATTCACTTAGCATTATATACTTTGGCTCCATCCATGTTGTTGCAAATGGCAAGCTTTCATTCTTTTTTATGACTGAATAATATTGCATTGTATGTGTGTGTGTGTGTGTGTGTGTGTGTGTGTGTGTGTATATTTATTTATTTATTCATCCATTCTTCTATTGATGGACACTTGGGTTGCTTCCATAGTTCAGCTATTGCCAATAATGCTGCAATAAACATAGGGATGCCTGTGTCCCTTTGAATTAGTGTTGTTGCATTTGGGGGATGAATACCCATTAGTGCAATTACTAGACCATAGGGTAGTTTCATTTTTAACTTTTTGAGAATCCTCCATACTGTTTTCTACAATGGCTACACCAGTTTGCTTTCCTACCAGCAGTGCATGAGGGTTCCTTTTTCTCCACATTCTCACCAACACTTGTTATTTCTTGAGTTTGATTTTAGCCATTCTGACAGGTATGAGGTGATAACACATTGTAGTTTTGACTTGCATTTCCCTGATGATGAGTGATGTTGAACATCTTTTCATGTGTTTGTTGGCCATCTCTATGTCTTCTTTGGAGAAATACCTGTTCATGTCTTCTGCCCATTTTTAATTGGATTATTTGTTTTCTGGGTATTGAGTTGTACCAGTTCTTTAGGTATTTTGGATACTAATCCTTTACTGGATGTCATTTGCAGATATCTTCTCCTCTTTAGTAGGTTGTCTTTTAGTTTGTTGATTGTTTCCTTCACTGTGTAGAAACTATTTATTTTGATGTAGTCCCAACATTTTATTTTTGTTTTGTTCCCTTTGTCTCAGGAAACAGATCTAGGAAAACACTGTTCTGGCCAATATGAGAGAAATTACTGCCTGTCCTCCCTTCAAGGATTTTTAAAGAACTCACATATAGGTCTTTAATCCAGTTTGAGTTTATTTTTGTGTATGGTGAAAGAAAGTGGTCCATTTTCATTCTTTTGCATGTAACTGCCCAGTTTTCCCAACACCATTTGTTGATAGATATACTTTAATTGCATAAGCATGGAAACTAATCTAGAGGAGCTCTTGGGAAAGACTTCCTTTTGGAGAAGGCTTGCCAGATTTAACAAATAAAAATACAGAATGAATAACATTTTAGTATAAGCATGTCACAAATAGTATATGGGACATACTTGTACTAAAATATTACTTCTTGTTTATCTGAAAATATTATACAAATTTTACTAGGCATCCTGTATTTTTTCTGACAACCTACTGAGGAGGTGAGTCAGCAGTTGAGTTTGGAGGAAATGAAATAAAGGAGATGTGGGAGACTTGGGTGGCTCAGTTGGTTAAACAGCTGCCTTTGGCTTGGCTCAGGTCATGATCTCAGATACTGGGATTGAGCCCCTGCTGACCAGGGAGTCTGTTTCTCCCACTCCTTCTGCTCCTCCCCCCTCCCCCCATCATACTGTCTTTCTCACTTCTCTCTCTCTCTCTCAAATAAATAAATAAAATCTTTAAAAAAGAAAGAGAGAGATGTGGATCCGAAGAATTAGGAGACTAAACATTTCCTAATGGAAGTAAAACACAGAAATTCCACAATAGAACTTACTCTGAGTAGACAGCAAAATGTAGGGGTGGGGAGTAGAAAATGATAATGGTGGAGACCAAATGAAATAAAGGCTCTGTATGCCCTGGAAAAATGTCTGAATATTTTGCTGAAGGTATGGAGTTAAGAAATCAGGGGATAAATATACTAGTATTTGGAAGATCATTGTAACTACATTGAAGACAAAAGAATTAAGAGAGTATGATTGAAAACAGTGTGGTCACATATGAGCCTGAAACATAGGGGAAAAAAATCATCATGTGCAAAAATGATGCAAGGTGTTTTAAGGGGGATAGAAAGAAGGGAGTATTTATTTATTATATAAATATCAACTAGCTCACTTCAATTACAAACGTTATTGTAGAATAATAAAAGTGAGAGGAAAATGAAGAATTTCTTCTAGGTTTCTTATTTTGGTAAAAAAATAGAAGAAATGTTGCCATTTACTGAGATTTAGAATGCAGGCTAAATGTAGCGTTGAGAGGGTGATAATGAGTTAAGCCTTGGACATGTTGAATTTGAGATGGCTGTACAATTTCCAGAAGAACTACTCAGTATGGATTTGTATATAGGGCCCTAGAATCAGTCGTAGGAAACTATTACTTGCTGAAGATAAACATTTTGGAGGTATTGGCATAGAAATGGTAGTTGAATTCATGGAAGAAGATATAATGTTTCACCATGTATGTATATTGTGAAACATGTTCATCAAAACTGTAAGACAAGCAGTGCACTCCTTTGTATGGAAGTGTTAAGTCACTATATTGTACACTTGAAACTAATATTACACTGTATGTTAACTAACTGGAATTTTTTTTAAAAAAGATATTCACACAGGAGGTAAAAAAAAGATAAGAATAAAAATTTAAGTCCTATGAGATTAAAAAAAGGATAAGATGATTATTTTACAAATATCCTTTACTTTAGTTGTTTAAAATATAAAAAATGAAGGTATTGCATGTTTAAAGGAATAGTATGTATACAAATATCTTAATACCCTATCAAACAGCCTTACAAGGTAGATGTTATGATTTCCATTTTCCAGATAAAGGAAATCAAATTAGTTGAGAATAAACAACTTTTTAAAGATTTATTTATTTATTTATTTATTTGAGAGAGAGAGAATGGGAGATAGAGAGCACGAGAGGGAAGAGGGTCAGAGGGAGAAGCAGACTCCCTGCTAAGCAGGGAGCCCGATGTGGGACTCGATCCCAGGACTCCAGGATCATGACCTGAGCCGAAGGCAGTCGCTTAACCAACTGAGCCACCCAGGCACCCGAGAATAAACAATTTGACTGAAGTTGTGCAGCTAGCAATAAAGCAGAGGGGCTGCAATATTAACTTAAGTCAGTATTGATTCCAAACTTATAGTGTTTTAATTATGTAATTAATTATGTAATTTATGATTTTACTCTTTATAAAGACAGCTCTATTATTAACAGTGTGTTATTTGAAAAGCAATGGACAAACTGAAATAAAATTTTATCTAATGGTTGAATCTAAAAAAATTAAATATAATTCCTGAAAAAAATTGAAGGTAATGGCTTATATATTGTGTATAGAAGGGTGAACAATTAAATATGTCTACATTTAGTACCAGGAAAACACTAAGGATTCTAATTTTTCGTTACCAAATTTTTGATCAAAGAATATGACAGAAATATAGGAATGACATTAATAAAAACAAACTAAAAGAAGCAAATATAAGGGAAATAAATTATGAATTAAATAGCTAAAAAGAAAACAACAGAAGAAAGTCAAATATGTCAACATTGTTTTAACAATGTTCACCAATGGAACTGGATGATAGCACTTTTGATTAAGGTGTCCATTGGTCCTAATTTACATGGTCCCCTCTTGGGTTACGTCTGTTTTTCTAGTATAATTACTAATAGCATCTTTCCAAAATATCGTATGTTAGATGATAAATTGTATGGTCTCCTCACCTATGGGGAGATATCCCAGTGCTTCGCCAGAGTCAGGATGTTGGACAATTAGATATTGTCACACAGCAATATTAGAATCCAATACTCTTTCTCCCTCCCTCCACATTTTCCCATCTATCAGTGGATTTTGCCAATACAGAGATTATTTATATGTATATCTAATATCTCTATTTAAGTACTTCTCTATCTATATTTATCATTTGTTATTTCCTTTATCTTGTAGCTTAATATTCCAGTATCAGTAACTATATGCTTCTCATAAACTAAACTAATTGCTGGATTTTCCACAGATTATTTCCTTGAATTTTTGTAGGACCATGGATTTTGGTGGTATTTTTAATTAAATGATTGACAATGGCACTCAGAATGGTTTAATCTTTAATGACTGTAAATATCCTAAGCAGAAAAGTAGGTCCCCAGTCTGTTTGAATAGCACCCATGTCCTCACAAGAGTCTCAAGCAATTTGCCTTTTCTTTGTGTCTAATGAGAAAAAAAAAATAGAAAAAGGGGATGCTTTGGGCACCTGGGTGGCTCAGTCAGTTGGGTGACTGCCTTAGGCTCAGGTCATGATCCAGGATTGAGTCCCACATCGGACTCCCTGCTCAGGTGGGGAGTCTGCTTCTCTCTCTGACCCTCCCCCATCTTGTGCTCTCTCTCTCACTCTCTCTCTCGAATAAATAAATAAAATCTTTTTAAAAAAAAGAAAAAGGGGATGCCTTGTAAACTCCTCAACAAATAAAGTAGTTCTTAATTATTGTACCCAGCTCTTTGAAAGATATGATACAGAGACTTGGCTGAAATTTCATATATGAACACCAGAAACATAATTAGCGCTTAGCAATTCCTCCATGCTCTATATGGCTGAACAGACACTTTGGTGTAATGCACTTTGGTGTAATGCTTGACTAAAAAGTATTTGTCCTTGGAGGCATTAAGCAAGTGTAGGGAGCGTTTTTGATTATCTCAATGATTGAGGGATACTGGTATTTAATGAGTTGTCAAGGAATGCAGCTTGCAACTGTTCTCACATAAGGATAATTACTTCTTGTTTCATATGTGCTTTTAATGTCCTACCAGTCAGTCACAAAGATAAACAGCATATTTATAATGAACTTCACCTGGAATTTAACTTTCTTTACATATGAATACAATTTCTTCACAGTTGTAAGATACAATAAATTTCCAGGAAATGCAAATGCTAGTAGAGTGGAAAGAAGATTTAATTTGTTTTGTTTGAGAATTTAGTTAGTCTCAATTTTGAGTACTAGACCATGGATAGCAAGTCCTCTGGTGGTATTTGATTTTCTAATAAAGGATATTTGTAGCAATTTATAGTGCATGTATCTGACTATTTTACCATGTCTTCTAATTTTGTCATTCCTGAATATTTACATATTGAAATGCATGTTATTTTATTATAAATGGTTTTCCTCTTATTTCTCTTTTATATTATAGTTATAGTATTGCATTGATCTTTTGAAATTATATTTACAGATAGGTTATATGATCTATAAATTTCATTTCAGACTAATAAAGAAGGCATTAAAATTATTTTTTTCAATAAAAAGATATATTGGGTCTGTGAAAACTACTTCTTCAAAGGAATAGAGGAATCTCTCTGGAAGGATACTGGAGATTTCTGAATCATAAACCCTATAAATTCTGAGGAATTTATACCATAACAACATTTAACAAGGAAATTAACTTGTCACATCATATTCCACTGATAAAGTTGGTTATTTTGTTAAAAGGACTTTGGACACTCTGATTATTGCTGCTCACACCCTGCATATTCAAGGAGACGGGTGGATCTCTTTGAAAAGCTGACACATCTCTCAACATTATCTATATCATGACACTTGGCTGCACCATGCATATACCTTCTTCAGGACTGAAGAACTTATCCAAACTTTTGAGAAGATTCTTGTCTGGTAATCATTAGCTATCAGTCCTCCTAGGAATTGCCAAAACTGGAGATTATTTTTCCTACAGACATGTCTTTTGCTAGGCAGTCTGTTTTCATTGACTTCTAAACACAGGGTATGCAGTCTCAGGTCCCTCACTCCAAGTCAGGAACACTTTGAAGAGCCACCTCAGTTTTGGCATTCCCTGTAGGGTTCACGGAGGGCTTGCACCTGTACCACAAGTCTTACTCTTTGCTCAGTCTTGGCATAGTCCCTTCTTCCCATGAATATTGATCTTATGAACACTAAAATGAATGTCAGCCTTGGCTTTCTGGAGAAGCCAACTTTTGACACTCAGACTCTGGGTATACAGGCATGTTTGAGAAAGAATTACAGGTGTATGAATATTTAGATAAATATGTAGGTAGGTGGATGAATGGATAGATAGATAATAGATGATAGATAGATATAGATAGATAGATTGATAGATAGATAGATGATAGATAGATAGATAGATAGATAGATAGATAATAGATAGATAGAGAGATGATAGATGATAGATAGATCATCACTGTTAAATTGATCCAAATAGTCATATCATTTAATCCCTTCATATTGGAGATGAGAAAACTGTTATCTAGTCTTATGTTATTCTTCCAGAGTCCTATGCCAGTAAGTGGCAGAAGTCCAAGGGTCTAAGCCTCCAAACACTCAAACCAGGGCCTTCTGCCACATAGGGCTGTGGCATTTAAATCCACAATATTACTTAATTCTTTTTTTATTACTTAATTCCTTTGATCAAGTACCTTAACTGTTTCTCAGCTTTCATCACTACTCTGTTTTCTTATTATCCATTATATATGTTCATGTGCAGATCTTTTATTTTTTTAAAAATTTTATTTATTTGTCAGAGAAGAGAGAACACAAGCAGGGGCAGCAGCAGCAGAAGGATAAGCAGGCTCCCTGCTGAGCAAGGAGCCCAATGCGGGACTTGATCCCAGGACCCTGGAATCATGACCTGAACCGAAGGCAGATGCTTAACCGACTGAGTCACCCAGTGTCTCGTGTGCAGATCTTTTTGATAATTGGTTTCATATAAGGTTGAGTCATTTTATAGTGCTGTCATTTTTATTTAGCATTAATCATTTTAAATTTATTTATAAATATCAATAACAGTAAATATATTATTTTATTAATAATATATAAACATTTAATAATGTATTATTATTTAGAGATTATTTTATCCCTTAAAGGGAGACATACTAAAAATTATATATGCCTAACCTCACTTTTACCTTTCTTTCCTTAGAGAAGATCTACCTCATTGTAAACACACATTATAATTGTGTGTTATATGATACACATTAATGTAATGAAATATATTTCATAAACTTTTGCAACCATACTATTCCAATTATTTGTGACTTCAATTTTTCATTTTAACTTCATAGTGTAAAGAAAGTATTAGTTTTCCCTGTTCCTAGGCATTTTTGTATACTCTTCTTGTCTCATCTCTGTTTTTTAAATTTTTTCCCTTCTAACTTCATTTCTGATGTCGTCAAACACGACACTGCTAGAGGGTTGCCCTTTGTCTTTTCATTATCTAATGGAAATGGAAAGGCAAAAACCATAACCACCAAAAACAACCAAAAGCAAAAACAAAAGAAGGGAAGGAAAAAAGGTAAATGAAGCTTATTTTGATGTTATGTGGTATAAAGAAGCCCTTGAATTCTGTCATTATGAAGGTTTTTCAAAATTACCTACTCATTGCAACGCAATATCTGTGTTTGCTCTTAACTTCCCATCTTTTGTCATGAAGCTTATGCAAATATATGCATATTTGAGAAGGTATCAGACAGGCCTTTGGTAATGCCTATTTTCTTCTCTGTATAATTTCCAGTAACATACCTAGCTAGAAAAATAAAGATTAATTATTAAAAATGCAATAATGACACTCTTCAGCATTAGCAAATATTGAAAGAGCAAATTCATGTAATTGATAGACTGTCTGGCAAGGGCATGTGTTATACATGGTTTTGGGATTACACAATGGAATATTATTCAACCACAGTAAAGAAGGAAATCCTACCATTTGCTATAACTTGGATAAAACTTGAAGGCATTATACTAAGTGAAAAAAGTCAGACAGAGAAAGACAAATACTGTGTGATATCATTAATATGCAGAATCTGAAGAACCAAACCCATAGAAACAGAGAATAGAGAGAGGATTACCAGAAACCAAGGGATGGGGGAAATGGGGAGACATTGGTCAAAGAGTACAAACTACCAGTTACAAGATAAATAGTTCTAAGGATCTAATACATAGCATGGTGATTATAGCTAATAATACTATATTATATACTTGAAAGCTGCTAACTGAGTAGATCTTAAGTATTCTCACCACAATAAAGAAATGATAGTTATGTGAGGGGATACAGATGTTAACTAATACTGGTGTGGTAATTATTTTGCAATATATATGTATCAAATCAATATTGCTTACTTTAAACTTACACAATGTTTTTTTTTAAGATTTTTTATTTATTTATTCATGAGAGACACACACACAGAGAGAGAGAGAGAGGCAGAGGGAGAAGCAGGCTCCCAAGGAGCAGGAAGCCTGATGGGGGACTCGATCCCAGGACCCCGGGACCATGACCTGAGATGAAGGCAGACGCTTAACCGACTGAGCCACCCAGGCACCCCAAACTCACACAATGTTATATGTCAATTATATCTTAATAAACCTGGAAAGAATGTGATTAAAAGATAAGCATGGGGGCGCCTGGGTGGCTCAGTTAGTAAAGCAGCTGCCATCAGCTCGGGTCATGATCCCAGGGTCCTCGGATGGAGCCTCACGTCAGGCTCCCTGCTCAGCGAGAAGCTTGCTTCTCCCTCTGCCTGGTGCTCCCCCTGCTTGTGCTCTCTCTCTCTCTTTCTGTGTCAAATAAACAAATAAAACCTTTAAAAAAAAAAGATAAGCATGATAAATGTCTAAATTGGCTAAAAATCAAAGAATATAGGACATTTTTAAAGGAACAAGGTACCAATTTTTCAAGAAAATGTACTATGAGTTGAGGGAAGGAGTATGCTGGCCATGTCCCCAGTCCTGAGCAGAGGTCTGAGATGAGGCCGGGTCTGACCAGAGCTTTAGAGATGCTACTCAGGCTCTCTGTGGCCCTGGGAAGAGGACAGGAAATGCCCAAAGTAGGACTGTATTCTGTTAGCACCAGACACTATCCACAGCCACGGGCAGACTGAGACAGGACAGTGGGTGGCCCTGCTTGGTCTCCACCAGGGCAGTCTGGGGAGGAGCTGGAGGGGGAAACCTCCCTGCAGCTGGTCACTTGAGTGTGATTCTCAAATTCACAATCCTCCTCTGCCCCTCCAGCCCCCTGTAAACATAAGAATGTGATTGTGACTGCCAAGTCCCTCAGGACAAACAACATCCTAATAATCTAACAATCCAAATATTTTAATTTAATTTATAGTATCTTTTATATAGCCTCACTATACATCTTATATTAATTTCTTCCTTTCCAAACATCATTTATCTCAGTCTCTCATAATTTTTATACCTGGGTAATTTTCTTTTTGTCCCTAGTCTGTTTCCTTTTTTTTTTTAAGATTTTATTTATTTATTTGACAGAGAGAGAGACAGCAAGAGAGGGAACACAAGCAGGGGAAGTGGGAGAGGGAGAAGCAGGCTTCCCACTGAGCAGGGAGCCCAGTTTGTGGGGCTCGAACCCAGGATCCTAGGACCATGACCCGAGCCGAAGGCAGACGCTTAATGACTGAGCCACCCAGCACCCCTAGTCTGTTTCCTTTTTAATTCATTGGCAAAATGCTATTAGAGGAATAATGACATACCACTGTAGCTTTATAAGCACTTGTTCATAATTCTTCAATTTTTTTTTAAATTATTTGTTTTAGAATAACTTTTCCAGGCATCCAGACATTCCAATTTTAGAAGAGTCTGGCTTCAAACCTATTTTGTGAAAAATAATTCTAGTCTTAAATATTAAGTTAATATTTGGTGAAAGTGATTCAGCTCTAAGTAGCTTAAATTGGAAAGGGAAGTTTATTGGCACATATAACTGTAAATTATAGAGAAATAGCTAGTTCAGTTATAGTTTGATGTAGTACTCAATCATTACCACCCAAACTTATCTCTTGTGCCATTCCTGCTGGGTTAACATTATCTTCTAGCTGATTAATTTTTTGCTTAAAAAAATGGCTATACCAACAACAAAATTATTATTGGCAGTTATGAGCATTACCTACATTGTCATTGGTATTTTTCAGGGAAAAACAGAATCATGTCCAAGCAGTACCAGAAAAAAAAACTCCCATTCACCTTATCAAATCAATTTATGTCATATACTCACAAATTAATCACCACCATGGCCGAACACACACTATCTTAATGACTTAATCCAATTATGACTGAGTACCTTAACCATGAATGGAATGAATTCTATGTAAATTTCATGACTGAGCAGTTTTCCCAAAGAAAATTAAAGTTACTTTTATCAGGTAAGGATGCTGACCACCAAACAATAGATATGCATTATTTCCTACATTAACTCTATTTCACTCCTCCCAATATTATCTACGCATTGCCTCTTGAAGATTCAGTAAGTATATTCACCCATGTGCTTTACTCATTCTTGCTCTCCCTTCTTAATGTTTTGAAATCATCCTTTTTACATAGCCTAACCTCTTGTCATGCAGACATCTGAAAGGTTGTAGTTATTTGATAATACAATAAGTATATTTTATTTTCCACTTTCACCATTATTTAACTTGTGATGTGTAAATAATCAGTCCCCCATAATTAAAATTTAAAAACCTAAGAACAGGGAACCTGAATTGTTTTGACAGTTTCCAAAATATTCAACCTGATGCAACCCTGTGCAAATTGATACCCAGAAAAGACACTAGTTTTTTATCAGTTGGAATTATTTCAGAAGCCAAAGGAGATATAGAAAGGGTTAAATTTTGTTAAATTATTCTCTTCTTTGGGCCCATCAATGTTATATTTACACAACACATGAAAAATATTAATAGAATATTATTTTAAATAAAAACCTTCTCTTTCGGTACTATTACAAAGACATTTCATTAAGGTTACCAGTTACCTTAATATTTTTTTAATATTTAAATTTTTTTTCAGCTTCACTGAGATATAATTTACATGCACCATTATATAAATTTAAGGTATACAATGTGTTGATTTGGTATACTTATATGTTGCTAAATGATTGCCATACCATTAGTTAACACTTCTATCACTTCACATAATCACTACTTGTATGTGTGTGTGTGGTGAGAACATTTAAGATCTAGCTACTTAGCACCTTCAAAATGTATGATACTGTATTGTTAATTATAGTCACCATGCTGTACATAGATTTTCAGAACTGATTCATCTTATAACTGGAAGTTTTTACCTTTTGACCAAGATCTCCCCATTTCTCCCGCCCCCAGCCCCTGACAACCACCACTCTACTCTCTGTTTCTATGAGTTTGGTTTATTAGAGTCCACAAATAAGTGACTGTTTGCCTCTGTCTAGCTTATTTGGCTTAGCATAATGCCCTCAAGTTCCATGCATGTTGTCGCAAATGCAGGACTTCCCTCTTTTTTTACAGCTGGATAAAATTCCAGTATATGTATATATTACATTTTCCTTATCCACTCATCTGTTTATAGACACATTTTTTCCATGTCTTGATTATTATGAGTAATGCTGCATTGAACTTGGGAGATAGTATTTCATCTTCTTTGGATATACACCTGGAAGTAGGATTGCTGTATTATGTGGTAATTCTATTTTTAGATTTTGAAGAACCTCCATACTGTTTTTCATACTGGCTGCACCAATTTACATTCCTACCAAGAGTCCTAAGGTTCCTTTTTCTTCACATCCTTACCAACACTTGTAGTCTCTTGTCTTTTTGACAATAGCCATTCTAACAGGTGTGTATATCATTGTGCTTTTGATTTGCATTTTCCTGATGATTAATGATACTGAGCATCTTTTTATGTACCTGTTGATTATTTGTATGTCTTATTTGAAAAAAAAGTCTGAATATTTATATTCTGTAAAATTAAATACAGATGCATGCATTATATTTATGTTTTGAAATACTTATGAAAGCAACTATATTTTATGTATTTATATTTGATCATAGGTGTTTTTATAGTAAAATTTTTCATTCATATACTATCTGTATACCATAGAATAGATTGCTTGATAGGAAAATTATTTTCCAGTTTAGAGCTAATATTTTCAGAACATTTCCACATAACAATAGCTCTGAATGTAGAATGAACTGAAGGAAATGAGAGAAAACACTACTGTATGACAGAGACAATTTTACCCCCAAAATATAATTCATAATCATCAACTAATTGTTATTTGTAACACTTTTGAGTACTATTTTCCCTTTCTCTCAAAACAATTAGATATTTACTTTCAGTGATAGCAAATATTTAAACAAAATCAATATAAGTTTAACATAGGAATATATAAATTGTCCATCCTCACAAAAACAAAGCAAAGCAAAATTATCATCTATAACAACAGAAAAAGAAGTTTTCAATCTCAGCATGCTTAAAAGTTAACTCCAGAGGAAACTGAAAAAAAAAATAATTAGCACAGATATGTATAGTAGCTTAGCTCTCTGTAAATGCTTTTTATATGTATTCTATAATATTCACATCTACCAGTATGTGAAGATTGTTACTACCCATATTTTTCAGGCGAGTGCTCAAGCTTAGACAGGTTAACAATATGCCCCATGTTATATATCCCACATATGGAAGAGATGAGCCTCAGGTATTGAAGACTGAATAAGAAAGCCTATTATATTTGCTTATATCAATTTGGAAATAGTTGGATCAGTGTCCTCTGAAAGATCTGTAACTTTCCAAAATGTAAAATTTTATCTTCATTATTTCTTAGATGGAAACTATCTTCTACATATAGGTAAGTGTTCAGGTATGTTTATAATAGGATTTCTCATTTTTAAAGTTTATTCAAATTATCTTAATATACATAACTGATTGAAAATACCTACTGAATTTTTGAAGGAATTTATACTACCTTGAATGCAAATTGCATTATTGTCTTTGACTTTGCATATAATCACAAAGATTATGTAGCATTTATAAAAATCTCTTCAAAAAAATCTTTTCACTGATAATAGTGTTAGTTATCAGTAATGTTTTTGTGTCATTCAAATAGAACAATAATGTTTAATTGCCTTTAGACAGATTTTCTTTTGTATTGCCTTGGATAATTTTGAACCGGTATCCCGGTCTGAAGCTATTCCTTTAATATACTATTTGCACAGATATAGACATTTCTAGACATTTGCATAGACATGTCCAGTTTCCTCAATAGATTTATTTTATGTCTAACGTCAAACACAAAATGTTGATTAGCATATTTTTTTGTTGATCAGAGGCAATATATGATTTCTCAGATCCCCATTTCTGTGCATGACCAGCAACTGGCAGCCCATTACTTCTCTATATATTTCATAATTTTAGTGTAATTGGGTGGCTGATGTCCAATTTCAAAGATACACATTACTCAATGTAATATTTGATGAGGTATAAAGTATTTGCTAATGCCTGATGATTGAGGAAAGTGCAAATATTGTTGTACTATGTATTCTTTCAAAGATGTCTACAATGTAGTAGTTTGAGATAGAATGGAGATGTGTAATCACTGTCAGTAGTGTCACCTTTTTTTAATGATAAAAGACTACATTGAGGATGTTTTGAGGTATAGTAATTAGAAGATTCATTCTGTGTCTATTGATAAGCCATCTTTCATAAATGGAAGTAATAGAACTCCTAGAAATTGAGGTATCTAAACTTTAATTATTTCAGGGGAAAAAGAAGCTAGTGAGAAGCTCATAGAGAATTCAGAAGAGAGTGAAATTAGTGAAGCTCTAATAAAATATATGCTAATTTATATGCTTTTAGTATAAATTTCTCAAACCATGTGGAGCACTGTGAACTTCAGTACATGGGCACATTTTTAAAACTCAAAAGAGAACCCTAGAAATGGTTAAAGTGGTTATATCAAGTATGTTTTATGTTTGAAAAATATATGATTACAGTAAAGAAGTCTAGCTAGAGTTTTAATTTTATCTCATTAGCATATGTAGCTTAATATACCTTATATTCTTTTATCTTTAATGTTTAAGGAAAATTTTTTGGCAATAACCAAGGATATTGACCAAGACACTGCCTTCTTACCTCTGCTTCCTCTTTGAGGGAGACAAGTAGAGAGTCCTGGTAAAGTCATAAGATTTCCCCTACAACTATTTCTGTGTGTGAAAACCCAAGGATCAAGCTTTAGGGAAAGCCTAAATTACTGAGATTATTTCTGCCCGAATACTGGTGAAAGTTGGAAGACAAACTTTCTGATAAAAAGCAATTGCCAGAGATTTTTGTTCTAAATTAAAGGAATTTCATTCCAATACCTTAGTTCATTGCATTAAAATCTATACCTTATACTCTGAAGACTCCAGTGAAATTTTAGAGTACATTTTACTTTTGAGTGGTATCAAGGAAGAAAATAATTATTTTGCATTTGTAAAGAAAATAGACTGAAGGAAGTTCTGAATTTCCTTTCCTAAGACTTTTTGAGTCTTAAAGTAATATCTTTCTAAGTGGCTAGGTAGATTTCAAAAACCCTAGTGGACATGGCTGACAAAGTTGCCCACATGGAAATAAAAACACAATTTGCTTAAATTGCTTTTGAAGAAATGGAATACATGTAATGTATATTATATATTATAATACTTATATATCATAATATGTATTTATTATATAAAAATGTATAATATATACACATAATATATAACACATATTGAATATATACCATATAATGTATATTATTTATGATAGAAATCCACATATTATCATTAACATTAAAGTAAAATGTTTGGGTACAACTGATCCAACTCAGGGGGAACCTTAGAAGATATCCTGTGTTCTGTTTTCACCTGTATCTAGCTCCTCTGTAATTGGCTAAGATTTACGTGTGAAGGCAAGTGGTATTGTCAATTTGACTTTTTAATGTCCAGTGGAATCTATTTTAGCCTTAATATTTTGTATTCAATTAATGAATACATGAAAAATATTGTATATGAAAATACTGTTTTTCAAAAAAATAACTAGAGCAGGGATAGGCAAACTTTTTATGGAAAAAGAGAAAAACAGTAAATATTTGGAGTTTAGAGGACCATAAAGTCTTTGTCACAGCCACTCAGCTCTATCATTATAACACCAAAGCAGCCATAGACAATATATTACAGAATGGATGTGGCTATGGTCTGATAAATCTTTATTTATAGAAACAGGCAGTGGCCCGGCTTTGACCCCATGGGTCATAGTTTGCCAAACCCTAACTAGATAATAAATTCCAAGTTTATGTGTGTGTGTGTGCATACCTATGTATATATAAATATATGTGGGTGAATAAATAAAAAATGTATAATGGATATGTGTATATTCATGTATATTAAAAATTTATATAGTAACTAAAAATAGAGCATTAATAAATGTACATAATTGATCAATATTAAGTAGTTTGAATAATGAATAGCAGTGAAGAATTGGAAACATATTTGTTATGTATGATATATATTTATGTATTATATAAAATACAATGACACAATTGACTAACATATTAAATAAACCCCAGCATGTGCTAAATAAATACTGTGAAGAAAGAAGGACAGAAAAACAAATGAATAGCTACAATAACAAATGAAGATAAGGGCAGGGGTAGAATGGCAGAGAAAGTGAATAAAGAGAAAGGAACTAGGAACAGAATTTAAAATAAAGATGAGTATAGACACTGGAAGATTTCATAATAAATATAATGAAAGTTTTTTATAATAAATAATATTTTTTTTTATTAAGAATAGAAAAGTATACTACTTTTGAAAAAGTAAGAGATTGGTGCATCAAAGTCTCTGTGGTGTGTTTACTGGCTTGAATTATCATCAGTGGCCCATCATTATCATCAGATGGACCCATCAGCTCATCATCAGTGTCCCTTCGTGACCCATCTTTCTGTCTTACCCTGGAGGTTGACTGTAAGGCTTGGAGTGAATGTGGACTTAAACATAGATTTGGCCATGGGGTCAGTTCCCATAGGGTGATATTGGCCCAACAGGAGAATGATTCCTGTAGCCCATGAGGTGGCATTGGGTTCTAAGAGTGAGATGGTAAGTGGTATACAGTGATTGTTAGAGCAAGAGGATGGGGTGTCATTGCATGACAAGGAAATCCGGATGTCACTGAGCTGTTTGAGGTGCCACCACCTGGTGGACCATCATTCCATTACCAGCCAAGTGGCCACCCATGACTCATATCCCCAGGCTTGCAAGCAGAACTGAATGCAGGTGTTTGGCTGTTGAGGCATAGGGCCCCTACAGATGTAGGTATCTACCAGCCGGTAACCTGAGTGAGGGCCATGGTAGGAAAACCATCTATGGGTTTCCCAGGAGGTATCAAGAAG
The DNA here is from genome assembly GCF_009762305.2 of Zalophus californianus. Taxonomy (NCBI): domain Eukaryota; kingdom Metazoa; phylum Chordata; class Mammalia; order Carnivora; family Otariidae; genus Zalophus; species Zalophus californianus. The sequence goes on from NC_045595.1 coordinate 179,327,583, forward strand.
CTGGCATCCATCAAAATGGAGGTTAACCTTTGGTGTGTGCCCATCCCAGGTGGAAGAAGTCGGTGGGGGCACTGAGGCAGGATTGAGGGGGATAAGCTGGAAAGTCCATTTGGCAGTAATGGTGATAGGAGAGTTTGCCCCCCTTGCCTGGCCAGGCAAGCTAGAGGCAGTGAGGAGGAATAAGAGGAATAACACACCAGGTAGCAGAAAACCGGGACTGACTGGGGCCAGGAAAACCATGGTGAAATGTGCTCAAGAGTAGACAGCAGAGGGCCAGTAAAGGTGGGATCTATGACCTTAGGTAAAGGGAGCCATCATGGCTAACCCATCAGCAGATGAAACCCATGGACAAGTAAGTGCAATAATACACCCTAGGGACACTTAATAAGCAATGACAATAGTAAGCCTCTGGGAGAAATTCCAATCAAGAGGGGCAACAGTGTAGAGTCTGACTCCCAAGATGAGGGAAATCATGCCGATGAGAGCCAGGGACCACGGTGAGCAGGTGTCCATCAGTCGGTGGGGTCTTGTGGAAGGTGAAGCCAAGTGGGTTCGTGAAGTCTGGCTGGACTCTCCACTGGTGGGGCTCCTCATCTGAATGATGAGCTTTCTTCACTCTGGAGTGGTGGACCCACGGGGTGACACCTGAGACCTTGAAGGCAGTAGGGGCAGTTGGAACAAGAGTGTGGGGCCCTTCCACTGCAGTTTGAGGGGTCTTTCTTTCAATCCTTAACCCAAACTGAGTCTCCTGTCTGGAAAGAGTGTACCTGAGACCCTAAGGAGACTGGGGCTCTCTCAATGGTGTACTTTTGTAATTTATTTAGGGTGGCCCCCAGGGCCTGAAGCTGCTCCTTTATCCCTTTATCTCCAATCTGATGCAAGTTTCCCAGAAGGCTTCCCAAGCACTGGGGAGGCCGTCCATATATTAATTCGAATGGGGAAAAACCTGATGTCCCGGGCATGCAGCAAGCATGCAGGAGAGCTAAGGGTAAGCAGATCTGGCCATGGGAGGTTAGTCTCCTGACAAAACCCTAACGTTCCCTTGAGGGTGCGATTCATTCACTCTACTTTCCCTGAACTTTGGGACCAGTAAGTGGTGTGGAGTCTCTGGGTGATGTTGAGAGATTTGGTCAAGACCTGTACAATGTCTGCCACAAATGCAAGTCCATTGTCACTATGGATTGTTAATGACAGGCCAAACCAGGGCATGATCTCCTGCAAGAGGACTTTAGCTACTTCCCAGCTTTGCTCTGTCCTAGTCGGGAAGGTTTTGACCCACCCAGAGTATGTGTATACTATTACTAGGAGATATCTGAACCCCCTGATCACCTGCACATCTGTGAAGTCCACCTCTAGATCTTTGAAGGGGGTTGCTCCCATCCTCTGGACACCTGGTGGGGGCCATGATGCAAACCGAGCATTATATTGAGCACATGTTATGCATTGTTCACTCGTTGCTCGGCATAGTGCTGGCAGCTGACTGATGTAGTAGTGCTTCTTGAGAAGGGCCTCTAACATAGTTTTTCCCAGATGAGTGAGTTGGTGCTGTTCTTTGACTAGATGCCCTCCAGTTGCTGTTGGAACAAAAATGTGCCTGTCTGGCATCATTCACCATCCCTTTTCAGTTAGGGTGTCTCCACCTTATGGGATGGGCCACGGCCCATTCCTTTTTCCTTTTAGTGTAACTGGGTGGAGAGACTTCTTCTGGGGGTGTTAGGGTCACGGTGAGGGAAAGGGCTCTGACCATGTCCTCATTGGCTGAGGCCTTGGCTGCCTCATCTGCCAGACGATTTCCCCAAGCTATGGGGTCGTCTCCTTTCTGGTGTCCCTTACAGTGCAGAATTGCTACTTCCTTTGGAAGACAGATGGCTTCGAGGAGTCTCAGTATCTCCTCTTTGTTCTTGATAGCTTTTCCTGCTGCAATTAGGAAGTGCTTTTCCTTGTAGATGGCTCCATGTATATGTACAGTAGCAAAGGCATACTGAGAGTCCGTATAGATGTTGACTTGTTTGCCTTCACCGAGGCACGAAGGAGGTGTTTACCATCTGTTGGCTTTCCTGTGCCTCAGGGTCAAAGGAGTGTATATCCTGTAGGCTTCACATATTCTCTTCTTAGTAGTCCCTGGGGGACTCCCCTGGTTGTTGAGTGACCAAGGACACCTTAGTCATGTTCATGGGTTTCTTAGTTCCTGCCTGGATTCCCTGGAGGAAGCCCTACTGCTATTGGTGGATGTGGGCCTGTCCCTCGGTTGTGGTAAGGTCTCATGCTGGGCATACTTCGGGTGTGGCTATATTAGCCCAGGCAGCAGGATCGATGACTCCTGCTGGTGTGTGCTCTTCCAGGTACTGCCGTGTACCTTTCCTTATTCTCCTCCCTTCCTCTGTGTTAAACAGGGTGCGGAGTAACTGTTGGCAGTCTTCCCAAGTTCGCCAATGAGTCTGGAAGAGGGATTCTATAAGGTCTACCATGACTCCATAGTCTCCTGAAAACCCCTTCTTGAAATTTTTGATCATGGTCTCTAGAAACATAGTTTTACTCTGCCCTGACCCCATAGTGATGTCCCCATGTGTGGTGGTGCAGAGACAGACAAGGGGGGGGTATTCCTCCTGAGATGAGGAGACCAATCAGATGCCCGTCTGGCCGTGTCCCAAAGGAGCTTAGGTGAGGCTTAGCCATAGTGGTCTCAGCGTTGTGACTTACGATCGGAAACTATACTGATGCCTCCATAGACTGTATACCATTCACCACAGAATCGCAAACAGGCCCACTCAGATTCTGTAGGCTTCTGGGGACCTTAAGGTTGCCCGCCCGTGGAGTCACAGAATCAGTCCACTTGAGCAAGCCAGGTCGGACTGCACATTCACTCACGCATTCACACTCCAGAAGTTATTACATTCCCCCCCTGGGAATCCCTACCTGTGAGACCTCTAAGAGGTCTCTGGGAAGTGACCAGGCTCCCATTCCGCCACAATGGGGGTGGGCCTGTCTGGGTCCTGGGGCCCCAGGCCTTACTGGAATCCAATGTTGGGACCAGGCCATCACCTGCCAAGTCCCCTTGAGTCTGGCGGAAACAGCAGAGAGGGGCCAGCCCGAGGTGACAGGGTGGGAGACTGCCAAAAATTAGGCAGGGCACGCCTTCTCCATTATGATCCCTTGTTCTGTCACTGCCCCGCTGTTGCCCCCAGACCAGTGACAACAATGGGCCAGGGCAGTTGGGTTTCCCGGTCAGGGAACCAAATGTTATGGAACCTGGACTGGATCGCCCAATGGAAGAACCAAGTGGCACCTGGAGATCTTGGAGGACAGGAGGTTTATTTAATGATGGCGGGCTCAGAGGAGAGTGGTCCCCAAAGGTCTGAGCCCTGAGCACAAATGAGGGGTGCAATTTATACACTTCTACTTCTGCATACTTGACATTTTTGGCACATGTGTGAAGTGGGGCAGGGAGAAGGACCTGGATTGGCGTGCAGGAAGCAGAGCGGGGAGGAAAATTGAGGAAGACCCCCTGGGCAAGGACTAGGACTCTCTCGCTGGCTCAGTCAGCCATCTTATGACACAGATTTTCCTTATCATTAATAAGGCAATGTCTACCTAAAAGAATATTTTTTAAGATGCTATGGAAGCCCAGGGCAGGTTACCCCAAAATATGTGACAATAGCATAATGATTATTTTGAACTGAAGTTACTTTTTTAAAGTTTTTATTTAAATTCTAGTTAGTTAACATATAGTGTAATATTGATTTTGGGAGTAGAATTTAGTGATTCATCACTTACGTATAACACCCAGTACTCATCACAAGTGCCTCCTTAATACCCATCACCCACTTAGCCCCTCCCCTGCCTACCTCCCCTCCAGCAACTCTCAGTTTGTTCTCTATATTTAAGAGTCTTTTATGCCTTACCTCCTTTTTTTTCTTCCCCTGTGTTCATCTGTTTTGTTTCTTAAATTCCACATATGAGTGAAATCAAATGGTATTTGTCTTTCTCTGACTGACTTATTTGGCTTAGCATAATACACTCTAGGTATTAATTCTTTAAATGTTTGGTAGTGTTCCCCTGGGAAGCCATCTGGCCCTGGGCTCTTGATTGTTGGGAGATTTTTGATGACTGCTTCAATTTCCTTAGTGGTTATAGGTCTGTACAGGTTTTCTATTTCATCCTGGGTCTTGTTTTTTTATCCAATCTGATACCTTCTGTCTTTTGATTGGGGCATTTAGTGTATTCACATTCAGGGTAACTTTTGAAAGATATGAATTTAGTGCCATTATATTGCCTGTAAGGTGACTGTTACTGTATATTGTCTCTGTTTCTTTCTGGTCTATGTTACTTGTAGCCTCTCTCTTTGCTTAGAGGATCCCTTTCAATATTTCTGGGCTGGTTTTGTGTTTGCAAATTCCTTTAGTTTTTGTTTGTCCTGGAAGCTTTTTATCTCTCTTTCTATTTTCAGTGACAGCCTAGCTGGATATAGTATTCTTAGCTGCATATTTTTTTCATTTAGTGCTCTGAATATATCATGCCAGTCCTTTCTGGCCTGCCAGGTCTCTGTGGATAGGACTGTTGCCAATCTAATCTTTCTACAATTGTAGGTTACAGAACTCTTGTCCCGAGGTGCTGGCAGGATTTTCTTTTTGTCTCTGAGACTTGTAAGTTTTACTATTAGATGTCAGGTTGTTGACCTATTTTTATTGATTTTGAGAGGGGTTCTCTGTGCCTCCTGGATTTTGATGCCTGTTTCCTTCCCCAAATTAAGGAAGTTCTCTGCTATAATTTGCTCCAACATACCTTATGTCCCTTTCTTTCTTCTTCCTCTGGGATCCCAATTATTCTAATATTGTTTCATCTTATGTTATCACTTATCTCTCGAATTCTGCCCTCGTGTTCCAGTAATTGTTTATCTCTCTTTTTCTCAGCTTCTTTATTTTCCATCATTTGGTCTTTTATATAACTAATTCTCTCTTCTGCCTTATTTATCTTAGCAGTTAGAGCCTCCATTTCTGATTGTACCTCATTAATAGCCCTTTTGATTTTGACTTGGTTAGATTTTAGTTCTTTTATTTCTCCAGAAAGTGTTTCTCTAATATCTTCCATTCTTTTTTCAAGCCCAGCTAGTAACTTTATAATCATCATTCTGAACTCTAGTTCCGACATCTTACTAATGTCTGTGTTGATTAGGTCCCCGGCAGTTGGTACTGCCTCTTGTTCTTTTTTTTGAGGTGGTTTTTCTGTCTTGTCATTTTGTCTGGAGGAGAATAAATGAATGAGAGAACAAAATGCTAACAGGGTAACAATGACCCCAGAAAAATATGCACTAAACAAATCAGAAGAGACCTGAAACCAATGGAAAAGAAAAAGAAAGAAAGAAAAAAGAAAAAGAAAAAGATTAAAAGAAAAAGAATATGATCAAATATGATCAGGCTGGTGAATAGATCAGTGCCACACACTAGATTTTGGGCATATTTTGGTCTGTTAGAAGAAAGTGCCTCCCAAAATTTTAAAGAAAGAAAAACTTATATATGTACAAAAATAAGGGTAAATATGATGAAGGGATGGTATATGACTGTAAAGATGAAAACTAAAAGATGTTATAAGAGGAATTAAGATAAGACGTTGGTTGAAAAAAGAATGAAGAGAAATTAAAAAAAAAAAAAAGGGAGAGAATGTGATCAGGCAGGAACCTAGAACAAAGCCATACACTAGAGATTTAGAGTATATTTTGGTCTGTTGGAAGAAACTGTATCCCAAAATTTTAAAGAGAGAACAACTTATATATATACCAAAAATAAGGTTAACTACTATGAAGGGATAGAATATGACTCTAAAAATGAAAAATAAAAAAAGATTTTTAAAAAAGGGATTGATAAGATGATGGTTGAAAAAAGGAAAAAGAAAAATTCAAAAAAAATATAGAAAAAGGAAAAAAGAAAATAAAAAAAAATTAACTTTGAAAGACTAAAGATCATGGGAAAAAACCATGAATTCTATGTGCTGTATTCCCATAGTGCTGGTGTTCTGCCGTTCTCATTGATCGGTAAACTTGGTCTTGGCTGGCTGTTCTTGCTGATCTTCTGGGGGAGAGACCTGTCACAGTGATTCTTAAATGTCTTTGCCTGAGGTGGAATTGCCCTGCCCTTTTCAGGGGCCGGGCTAAGTAATCTGTTTGGGCTTACTCTCGTAGCTTTTGTTCCCTGCAAGCTTTCCGTACAGCTTTTGGAGGACAGGAAAGAAAATGGCAGCCTCCTGATCTCTGGTCCTGGAGGAGCTGAGAACTCGGGGCCCCACTCCTCATTGAGCCCCCAGAGAAAAGCAGTCAATCACTCCTGTCTTCCCCCCCATCTCCAACCACACTCTGTGTTCACCCAGCCTGTGACCGAGAGTTTCTATCTCTGGCACACACCCCTTTTGGAGTCTCCAAACCCAGCAGATTCCTGTGGTGCACTCTCACACCCCTCTTCCCAGGGGAGGAAGAGGGTTCTTACTGGATCTGCTGCTTGTTGGGTCCCTGCTCAAAGAGCAGTGGCCCGACTGTGCCGCGGATCACGGTTTATGGCAACCCCAAGCTGAGAGCCCACTCTTTGGCTGCATTTGTGTCGACCTCTGAGAGTCGGGGACCTGGAGTGGCAACGGAACTGAGAAAAAGAGACGACAGTATAGCGAGGCACAGGGGACCCCGAGCTAACAGCCCAAGGCACCAAGGTTTATTTTCCATACTCTTATATACCTTCTACAGCGATATAGATCTATAATGATTTACAGCAGGGGCATAGTAAGGCACATTCCTCCATGTATACAGGATTAGTCAAGCACGTAAGAATCTTTAAAACAGAATAAAGGAACAGAGGGGAGTGCCCAGTGTGCTGTTTACAGGACAAGGGAACAGAGAGGGGAGTGCCCAGTGTGCTGTTTACAGCTGGCTTCCTATCTACTAAACATCTGCTGCGTACTTTAGAACTAACCACACACGTTCCAAGGGCATTTCACTCTGATCCTTTTGGGTTATTTTTAACCCTGCAATCTTGAGTTTTCTCAGAGATCTCAGAGTCTGAGCAAACATGCACCAGTGGTCGTTGTGGCATTCTGTTTCCCACACATTTGCAGCTGACTTCCCTGCTCCGTTACCTGGGAGCTCTGCTGCACTCAGGCACCCCTGGTCTTTCTGAGGGTCCTGAGACCACACTGTCCCAGCGAGAGTTCCACCCCTTGCTTAGCCACTGGAGCAATGTCTCTCAGCGGAGCAGACTTCTAAAATTTACGATTTTGTGCTCCACTGCTCTATTATTTGCCGGTAGCGGCTGATGGAGGCCCCCTCCCCCGCCATCTATCTTCCGAAATATCGCCTCAGATTCACTTCTCCACACATCTTACCTTCCAGAAAGTGGATGCTTTTCTGTTTAGAGAGTTGCTGCTATTCTTTTCTTCGATTGCCTGTTGAGTTTGTAGGTGTTCAGAATGGTTTGTTACCTATCTAGCTGAATTCTTGGGACCAGACAAATTTAGGTCTCCTCCTCCTCCACCATCTTGCTCCTCCTCCCCACTTAATAATCTTTTAATAGTTGTTTATTATCTCCTTCTCCTTCACAAATTCCCATAGAATCTTTTAAATTTAAAATAGTATGTGTGAACACAAATAAGAGTGTTAGGTAATTAGTTAAGCCAGTCATAAAGTGATGTGTTTAATTGCAACAAATATCAACATAAACACACATATGCCCATGCACTCATGTGTGTAAACAGACATACATATGTCACTAAACATCCAGTTTTAGGGACACATTTTCCTTCAGATTTTAAGTAGAATATCAAACTTTTATTCTATACAATCTGAACAATTGCACATATCATCTCCATATTTCTAAGAGTTTTGGGGATGAGAAAATAAGGATGAAGGACTAAAATTTTTCCTGATTGATCCATTCAGCCACCTGCTCTTCTGATGCCAATGATCATTGGCAATATTGTTTCAATAATTCATCTCTAGTGACTGTCATTTTCTCTTATTTCCTTCTTCATGTTCAGGGTATATCTCTTTTCTTCATCCCTCCATAGTGTTCTTGTATATATGAAACATATTGAATGTTTCCGGATGGCAGAGTATAATTACAGGACATAAAACAATTTTAATTTCTTAAAATTTAACAATTTTAAATTCCTCCCATTGTAGAAACATACCTGTACTTTCACATGAAAGAAATTTTGTCCCCTGTCCCTTTATCTTCTTATTGGCTACTTTTCTTATTTTCTTTTATTGTTATAAATTTCCTCATCTACCAAGCACTATACACACAAATCTGCAGCTACTGTGAACAACAACTCCCCAACATGGTTATAGTTATTTTTTAATATGAAACAATATGTATATATGTGTGTGGTGTGTATATATGCATGTATACATTTAAAACATATTTAAATATATGTATGTGTGTATTGTGTATAAAAAATTTACAGATAATATTCAATGTACTTATGATATCAACTCTTCCTGTACATGATGACTAAGGTATTGAAATATTAAGAAGATATAATTAAGCAAAGCAGTCTTGTTTGGTGCTATTTAGATAGAATTCTTTGGTTGCCATAGTCACATTGTATTTTAGTTGTCTTCTCTGTTCATCTTACTATGTATAAAATTTTTCTTTTTTTGCATGTGCTTTAAATTTCAAATACAAGAATGTACCACATCTAAGAGTTTAATCTTTCAACTTCAGATGAAGAAAACCATCTATTCTTATTCTGGGGCCAGGTGAATGATTGCTCTACCATAAGAATGAGGTTAAGATTTTTATTTTAAAAAGTTGATAAATAAGGGACCTTTGCATGGCTCAGTCATTAAGTGTCTGCCTTTAGCTCAGGTCTTGATCCCAGGTTCCTGAGATCGAGCCCCGCATTGGGTTTCCTGCTCTGCAGGAAGCCTTCTTCTCCCTTTCCCACTCCCCCTGCTTTTGTTCCCTCTCTTGCTGTGTCTCTCTCTGTCAAATAAATAAATAAAATCTTTAAAAAAAAGTTGATATATAAGAGAAAAATTAGCTTGAATTAGAATAGACCAAAAGCATATTAGAATGTATGTATCTAAGCCCTACTGTTGATTTTCAGTTACATATTAAAGATAAAATCTGGTGTAATGAACATTAATCATTTTAGTTTTTGCTGCCCTTCCTTCGACTCTTCTTTTTAAGTTTTAGAATTCTAATTTAATTTATTATTATTATATATGAGGATACATTTCACAATCTCATGATTCTTGAGTCTGTTAATTAGATGTTTTAAGAAACTTTGGTGCTATACATCTTCCACAAAAACTATTCTGTGGGATGTTTAGTTCCATTCACCCTATGATTTCATAATTCTCATGCCAGTGAGTGAATGGGAAAAATAATGCAGCTATGGTATTATCTAGGAAAGCTTTTCTTAACTACCAAGGAGGCTCTGTATTTTGTTTGGGTCATGGTTATTTTGGACTCTGCTCATTTGCTCACCCATCCTTCTCTGGGCAAAATGACTAGAAGGAGGAATTCACAACGAAAGAAAGAACCAGAAGCAAAATTCTCTGCCACAGAGCTAATCGATACAGGTATAAGTATGATGTCAGAGATGGAATTCAGGTAGCAATTATAAAATTAATAGCTAGGTTTGAAAAAAGAATAGATGACAGTACAGAATGTCTAAGGGCAGAAATGAGATCTAATCAGGCTGAACTTAAAAATGCTATGAATGAGATGTAATCGAAATTGAATGCTCTAACAGCTAGGGTAAAGGAGGCTGAAGAAATCGAGAGGATCTAGAGGATAGGCTGATGGAAAGGAAGGAAGTTGAGTAAAAGAGAGAAAGACAACTAATAGCCCATGAAGAAAGACTTCAAGAAATTTATGATGCCCTGAAACAAACCAATGTCAAAATTATTGGGGTGCCCAAGGGGGTGGGGAGAGAGAGGGGATCAGAAGGTATATTTGAGCAAATCGTAGCTGAGAACTTCCCTAATCTGGGGAAAGAAACAAGCATTCATGTCTAAGAGGCAGAGAAGACCCCTCCCAAAATCAATAAAAATAGATCAACACCTCAACATATAATAGTGAAGCTTGCAAATCTTAGAGAAAAAGAAGCTATCCTGAGATCAGCTAGGGAGAGGAGGTTCCTTACTTATGGAGGGGGGAACATTAAAATAACATCAGACCTATCCACAGAAGCCTGGAAGGTCAGAAAGGGCTGGCAAGATATATCAGGGTACTAAGTGAGAAGAACGTGCAGCCAAGAATACTTTATCCGGAAAGGCTGTTATTCAGAATGGAAGGAGAGATAAGGAGCTTCCAGGACAGACAGAAACTGAAAGAATATGTGACCACCAAGCCAGCCCTGCAAGAAATATTAAGTGAAGAGAGACCCCCCAAGAGTAAAATAGACCAGAATGAAACAGAGACAATCTACAAGACAGGGACTTTACAGTCAATACAATGGCACTAAATTCTTATCTTTCCATAGTTACTTTGAATGTAAATGGGCTAAATGATCCAACCAAAAAACAAAGGGTATCAGATTGTATAAAAAAGCAAGAACCATTCATATACTGTCTACAAAAAACGTATTTTAGGCATAAAGACACCTCTAGACTGAAAGTGACAGGATGGAGAATCATTTACCATGCTAATGGACTTCAAAAGAAAGCTGGGGGTAGCAATACTCATATCAGACAAATTAGATTTTAAAACAAAGACTGTAGTAAGAGATGTAGAGGGACACTATATCATACTTAATGGGTCTATTCAACAAGAAGATCTAACAAATGTAAATATTTATGCCCCCAGTATGGGAGCAGCCAATTACATAAACCAATTAATAACCAAAGTAAAGAAACACATTGATAATAATACATTAGTAGTAGGGGACTTCAACACCCCACTCACAGCAATGAACAGATCATCTAAGCAGAAAATCAACAAAGAAACAAGAGCTTTGAATGGCACACTGGACCAGATGTACTTCACAGATAGTCAGAACATTCCATCTTAAAACAACAGAATACTCATTCTTCTTGAGTGTGCATGGAAATTTCTTTAGAATAGATCACATACTGGGTCACAAATCAACTGATATCAAAAGATTGAGATTATTCCCTGTATATTTTCAGACCACAGTGCTTTGAAACTGGAACTCAATCACAAGAGGAAATTTGAAAAGAACTCAAACAATTGGAGGTTAAAGAGCATCCTGCTAAAGAATGAATGGATCAACCAGGAAATCAAAGAAGAACTTAAAAAAAAAAAAATCATGGAAACTAATAAGGATGAAAACACATCAGATCAAAACCTCTGGGATACAGCAAAGGTGGTCCTTAGAGGGAAGTACAGCAAGACAAGTCTCTCTCAAAAAATTAGAAAAATCCCAAATACACAAGCCAAACTTCCACCTAAAGGACCTAGAGAAAGAACAACAAATAAAGCCTAAACCAAGCAGAAGAGAAATAATAAAGGTGAGAGAAGAAATCAATGAAATAGAAACCAGAACAGTAGAACAGATCAATGAAACTAGAAACTGGTTCTTTAAAAGAATTAATAAGATCGATAAACCTCTGGCCAGACTTATCCAAAAGAAAAGAGAAAAGACCCAAATTAATAAAACATGAATGAAAGGGGAGAGATCATGACCAACACCAAGGAAATACAAACAATTTAAAGAACGTATTTTGAGTAACTATATGCCAACAAACTAGGCAGTCTGGAAGAAATGGATGCATTCTTGGAAACATAAAAACTACAAGACTAAAACAGGAAGAGGTAGAAAATCTTGAACAGACCAATAATCAGCAAGGAAATTGAAGCAGTAATCAAAAACCTCCCCCAAAAGAGTCCAGGGCCAGATGGCTTCCCAGGGGAATTCTACAAAACATTTAAAGAAGAAATAATACCTATTCTACTTAAGCTCTTTCAAAAAATAGAAATGGAAGGAAAACTTCCAAACTTGCTCTGTGAGGCCAGCATTACCTTGATTCCCCAAAACAAAGACCCCATCAAAAAGAATTACAGGCCAATATCTCTGATGAGCTTGGATGCCAAAACACTCACCAAGATACTAGCCAATAGGATCCAACAGTACATTAAAAGGATTATTTGCCATGACCAGGTGGGATTTATTCCTGGGTTGCAAGGATGATTCAACGTCCTCAAATCAATCAACACGATACACCACATTAATAAAAGAAAGGACAATAACAACCTGATCCTCTCATTTGATGCAGGAAAAGCATTTGACAAAGTACAGCATCCTTTCCTGATTAAGATTCTTCAAAGTATAGGGATGGAGAGAACATACCTCAATATCATAAAAGCCATCTATGACAAATCCACAGCAAATATCATTCTCAATGGGGAAAAACTGAGAATTGTTCCCTTAAGGTCAGGAACATGACAGGTCTGCCCACTCACCACTATTTTTCAACATAGTACTAGAAGTCTTAGCCTCAGCAATCAGACAACAAAAATAATAAAAGGCATTCAAATTGGCAAAGAAGAAGTCATACTCTCTCTCTTTGCAGATGACATTATACTTTATGTGGAAAACCCAAAAGATTCCATACCAAAATTGCTAGAACTCATACAAGAATTCAGCAGGATACAAAATCAATGCACAGAAATCAGTTGCATTTCGATACACCAAAAATGAGACAGAAGAAAGAGAAATTAAGGAATCGATCCATTTACAATTGCACCAAAAGCCATAAGATACCTAGGAATAAACCTAACCAAAGAGGTAAAGGATCTGTACCCTAAAAACTACAGAACACTTATGAAAGAAATTGAGGAAGACACAAAGAGATGGAAAAATATTCCATGCTCATGGATTGGAAGAATAAACATTGTTACAATGTCTATGCTACCCAGAGCAATCTACACATTCAATCCAATCCTTATCAAAATACCATCAACATTTTTCACAGGGCTGGAACAAACAATCCTAAAATTTGTATGGAAGCAGAAAAGACCCTGAATAGCCCGGAGAATGTTGAAAAAGAAAACCAAAGCTGGGGGCATCACAATGCCTGACTCCAAGCTATATTACAAAGCTGTGATCATCAAGACAGTATGGTACTGGCACAAAAACAGACACATAGATCAGTGGAACAGAATACAGAACCCAGAAATGGACCCTCAGCTTTATGGTCAACTAATCTTTGACAAAGCTGGAAAGAATATGCAATGGAAAAAGACAGTCTCTTCAATAAATGGTGCTGGGAAAATTGGACAGCCACATGCAGAGGAATGAAACTGGATGATTATCTTACACCATACACAAAGATAAAATGGATGAAAGACCTAAATGTGGACAGGAATTCATCAAAATCCTAGAGGAAAACATAGGCAGTAACCTCTTCAAACTCGGCCACAGCAACTTCTTGCTAGACATGTCTCTAAAGACAAAGGAAATAAAAGCAAAAATAACTACTGGGACTTCATCAAGATTAAAAGGTTCTGCACGGCAGAAGAAACAGTCAACAAACCTAAAAGGCAACTTACAGCATGGGAGAAGATATTTGCAAATGACATAACAGATAAAGGACTGGTATCCAAGATCTATAAAGAACTTATCAAACTCAAGTAAATAATCCAGTCAAGAAATGGGCAGAAGACATGAACAGACACTTCTCCAACAGAAGACATACAAATGGCCCACAGACACATGAAAAAATGCTCCACATCACTTGCCATCAGGGGAATAAAAATCAAAATCACAATGAGATACCCCCTTATACCAGTTAGAATGGCTAAAATTAACAAGACAGGGAAAAACAAATGTTGGCAAGGATGTGGAGAAAAGGGGAACACTCTTACACTGTTGGTGGGAATGCAAGCTGGTACAGCCACCCTGGAAAATAGTATGGAGGTTCCTTAAGACGTTAAAAATATAACTACTCTATAACCCAGCAATTGCAGTAGTAGGTATTTACCCCAAAGATACAGATGTTGGGGCACCTGGGTGGCTCAATCATTAAGTGTCTGCCTTTGGCTCAGGTCATGGTCCCAGGGTCCTGAGATCAAGCCCCGCATCGGGCACCCTGATCGGAGGGAAGCCTGCTTTCCCCCCCTCTCCCACGCCCTTTGCTTGTGTTCCCTCTCTCCCTGTCTTTCTCTCTGTCAAATAAATAAATAAAATCTTTTAAAAAAAAGATACAGATGTAGTGAAAGAAGGGGCCCCTGCACCCCTATGTTCATAGCAGCAATGTCCACAATAGCCAAACTGTGGAAGGAGCCGAGATGTCCTTCAACTGATGAATGGATAAAGAAGATGTGGTTCATATATACAATGGAATATTACTCAGCCATCAGAAAGGACGAAAAGAAAGGATGAACACCTACCATTTACATCGACAAGGATGGAACTGGAGGGTATTATGCTAAGTGAAATAAGTCAATCAGAGAAAGACAACTATCATATGGTTTCACTTATATGTGGAATATAAAGAATAGCACAGAGGACCATAGGGCAAGGGAGGGAAAACTGAATGGGAAGAAATCAGAGAGGGAGACAAACCATGAGAGATTCTTGACTCCAGGAAATAAACTGAGGGTTGTTGAAAGGGTTGGGGGATGGGGTAACTGGGTATGTGCATTAAGAAGGGCACATGATGTGATGAGCACTGGGTGTTCTCTGCACTACATCAAAACTAATAATGTACTATATGTTGGCTAATTGAATTTAAATTAAAAAAATTTGTATTATAACATAAACAGGGTGAAGATTTTAATCTTTTCTTAGAGCTTGGGACCAAATAATAACTCTATATCCTTCTCAATGTCATGATTGTTTTATGAAAATAATGATTTCTTTTAGCTAAGCATCAGTCAAATGAAGTTGAAATATTTTATTCTAACCTCTTTATCAGAGAATTTTGGAATCCATGAAGAGCCATTAGCATGTCCATGTCCATAAATGAATAAAATTATGTGCATAAAAAATAAAATAAAAAATAAAGTGGCAATATTCCTTCTCAGGAAATTTCCATCCCAAATATTAATGTGATATTGTAGAACACAGATTATGTTCTCTGCATAGATATTTAATATCTGGGTTGCAAGAGGCATCAGATTCCTTTGTAAAGAATAAATTTGAGAAATATATTTCATAAGCCAGTATGATACATTCTGGATAATATGTATTGATCAATATTTTTTCTCAGGAGACTAAATTTGCTTATTCTTCAATCTATGTAAGGAGTCATACTGTTGATTTCAGGTTTACATTTTTAGGAGAAATTTCCTTATTAAAGAACAAACCATCACTAGGTTTATTCAAACTCTTTAAATGTTTCCACCCAGTAATTTCACTTAAAAAAAAGTTTAAGCAAAAAAGAATGAACTACAGAGATCCAAACACATTTCTATATCATAAAGATTATAAAACAGCTTTATTAAAAAACAAACCAACAAACAAATGAACAAATGAACACTAGGATATACTCCAGCAAGATGCCTGCTCGTGCATGTTTTAGGTTCAATACAACTTTCACAAAAATCTGTATGAGTTGCACAAGTAAATAATAAATATGTCTGAAGAGAATGGCATCTGTCCACTAATGGTTGTTCCCAAGGAAAGAGCATTTCTTCACAGCCTCTGTTGGTCATGGGTGAACTCTGTTGTTAATGGTCTGTGAATAGTATCATGGATACTCTCCTGGGGACAGGCCTAGTTGCTAATAATTTCTACCATGCAAATATGCTCATTGACCTACAATGGGGATGAAAGTGCAGCCTTCTGGAGCTGTTTGTAGCAATTAAACTCAGTGCCCAGGGTGGATAATTTCCACCATTAGAACAAGGAAATGGCTAAAGCTCTGCTCCGCCTTTGTCTCACATCCTGTAATTTCTGTTGCCTTTCTCCTCAAACTCTGTGTCAAGTGACTTCTTTTACTGATGATTTCCAACAGAGGCAATGTGTCTACATCATTCCATATATGAAATTAGGTACTTTAAAAAATAATGATACTAATGGGAATACTATGTAACTTTTATGTACATTAATGCCTGTATTTTTGATGGACGTTCCCTGGAACCATGAAGGTGTGTTGGTGGAAGTGATAGCTTAATAGGGTTGTATACAGGCTTTAAACTGAAAGAGAGCCAGGGGAGAAGTCAGAGAGGTTTTTACCCCTTGTCAGATGAGCTTACTTGTATTCTTTGTTGAATTATACTAATATACAATGCATTATTCATAATTATGTATCTAGTTTTAAAAGTTTGATAAAGTCATAACATACTCCTAAAGCCTAACTCCAAACTGAAGAATAAAGAAAAATATACCCACTCTTACTGCAGAAATTAAAAAGTGTAAGACAAAAGGATGTATATTTCCTGGTTCTGGTTTCCTTTTCAGCAGTCAGAAGAGACTGGTACAGAGTCTCATGTACATTTGTTCTATATCTTTTAAAAGCCAGAAATGGCATCCTCTTAAAAAGTATTTTTTCATATACCAGGGCTTTTAATAATATGGATCAATGTGTATTTTAGAATAGAAAATTGAAATAAGTATTAGATTCACTGTGTGAAAAAAATCACTCTACTTGAAACCTATGAAAAAATTTATGTTTCATTGAATGATTGGAAGGAATTTCAACACATTACACTTTAAGTGTATTTGTTGATGTTATTGCTTTTTCATCTTTTGAAAATGGTACATGTAAATAAGGAACATTAAAAATTTGCTAGGAAAAGAATTAACAGTTATTAAATCTATTAATTTTTGTAGTGGATAGGAATCAGATTTCCAGAACATAAAGACAACTACCTTCTTAAAAAACCTGGGTAGCCTTTCTTACAGGCCTGGATTTTATTTAAATTTCTTAGTTTTCCCTAACAAAAACCAAACCCCAGAACTCCAGATTTTCTGTTTGGACAAACTGTTCTTTTTTTTTTTTTTTTTAACTGTTCTTAATTAGCAAAAAATAATATTGGCATTTGAGGGGCTGATGTTAAATTCTTATCAATAAACTGTTTGAAAAATAACATTTTGTAAAAATGCTTAAAGGACATGCTGTCCACAAATTCCTTGGAGAAACCACATTTATTCTTAACTAAGACAAATAAAAAAAGACAAATGATTGTTTTCCCATTTTATATTTTCCTATATCTCTTATCACAACCCAGCATACTTTATTTATATTTATTGCATTTATTGTTTTTCTACCCTTTTAAAATGTAACCTTCATGAAGGCATGGATTTTGCTTACTATGTTCAATTGTTCATCCCGGAACTCAGACCAATTCCTGGCACATACGAGTGCTCAGTATACAATGTAGAAAGAATGTGTCAATGGGTCACCCTTTGGAATCTCAGCTGGCTTTTTATTTCACATCATAGACACTATGTGTCATATAAATAACTTTTTTCCTCTTTGATTATTAGGAAGCTCAAAATCAAATATTTGTTACATATCCGGCAAGTATAGAGCACCAGTTGAATGTATTTTGGACTTCATAATGCCCTTTCTCTTATTTTCTTTATGCTTTCATTTATTTGATGTGCCTTTTCATATTGTTATTTTTGAATATTACATAAAATATTGTTTTGTAAATCTGGAGAAATAAAGAGAAAAACAAGAAAAAGAAAGAAAACAGGATCCTAAGATGACAGGAAAGAAAAAAGGAAGGTACAAAAAGAAAAAGAAGGAAGGGAGGAAGGAGTGAAAGGATTATGCAAAAAGGAAACAAATAAGAATAGAGAGACATGGGGGTACATGGGTGGCTTCATCCGTTAAACCTCTAATTCTTGATTTCAGCTCAAGTCATGATCTCACGGGTCCTGAGATCAGCCTTGCATCAGGCTCCATGGTCAGGTTCCGTGCTCAGTGGGGAGTCTGCTGCAAATTATCTCCCTCTGCCCTTCCCCCCACTCAGGCATGCACTTTCTCTCTCTCTCAAATAAATAAATAAATAAATAAATAAATAAATAAATAAATCTTTAAAAAAACAATAGGGAAACATAGGAAAGTTAAATGGGAGGAATTTTTGAAGAGAAGGAAACTAAGAGGAGGGTACCTTGGTAGTAAGGAAGAAAGAAAGGATTTGGGAACAATTCTTTAATTGGAAAGACTGAAGCTGCAGAATGCATGGCAAATATTTCTTGCTTAACATGTTATATTCTGGGTAAATGCAAATCTATCATGGCTAACTGCACTTTTCTTAAATTCTGGAAGACTTGTAGAGCGAGCTATAAAGCTCAACAATCCAATCAACCAACCAGGCAATAAGATGAGATGAAATAAAATAAAATAATTTATATTTAAGTAATAAGCTCATATCTAATGTAGTAATTACTTTTTAATTCTGAGTAATAGTAGAAATAATTTATTGTTTTATAATAAATCTAGAAGGAGTAAATAGGGACAATGCAGGGTGCTTCTGCAGGGAAGAAATAAGTGGTTACCCAATAATCTCATAACAATGAATGGGCAGCAAATAGTAAATTATTGGGTTGATGGGAAGAGCTAAAGCTGTCTTCCAAACACAGCCATCAATAGCTTACAGGAACAATAATTCAGAAAATGCTTGAAGGCTTAAAATACAACTGAACAGCAGGCTACTCTAAAGCACTGGATTTTGTTCCCCCTCAGCAGTCAGGAAAAAGAACAATTCCAGCATTTGATGAACCATGGTTGCAGGTTAACACATTAACACGGGAAACACATTCACTCTTCTAAAACCTTCCTTCAAAAATGTTTTTGAAAGAGTAAGAACTGTTTCTTATCATTTGTTTCCTCACATAATTTCTTCTCTTTTATGAAATCTAAAAATAAATGACTTAATGAGAATCTACAAGCACATCAATACTAGACAACTCATTTCTTTTCCCTATTGGCCTTATCTGGATGATTTTACATCACACTACATAATGGGAGTAGACTGGAAAATGTCTAGTTAAACTTCCTGCCCTCCTCTGTGTCTTGGGAGACTGACTTAATTGGGTGCCCCTGCCTTTTGGCTTTGAGATGGATTTGACCAAAGAGAAGAAATGGCAAGAGCTTAGAGGAGAGGAGGAAAAATAGAGCCAGGTTGTTTATTTTCTTGCTTATTTTTAGTCTGGGTTTTATAAGGTCCAAGATGCTTTTCAGCTATTTCTTCCATTAAGTAGTTGTCCTTACCATATGCCCGCTCTCACTGGACTCTAGTGACCACCCCACTCCCCCCCCCACTTTCCTCTGTTCCTTCAGGGCTACAGGGGTAATGATGATTTTACGCAATTGGTAGAGCTTATGTGCCTCAAAATCCCTTGTTGGTTGCTCTACCCAGTTCACATTGTATTAAAAGTTCCTATTAATTTGTCTTCAAATAGCTTCTGTGTCTTTTCATAATACAAAGGCAATATATGTCAAAAATCCATTCTAGCCTTGTGACCTATGTCATATTGGGCTTAACAAACTGGATTTGGAAAGCCATGTAAGAAATAATAATTACATCTTTGGTTCCATAATATCATTAGGAAACAAAAGAGAAAAAGTGATACTGTAAATGTAATTTTTTAAGTAACTTTACATGTACATTGTGGCTTTCTATCTAAGTAAAAACCATACGATTATAAAAGTGATTATCTGCCTCCCAACTGTGGTAAGGCAAATACAAAGAAACACTTCAATACTTCTAAATATGTACAAGAGTATATTTCAATAAGTATTACTTCTCTCTAAAAATCATGTTCTTCTGATTTTTTTTCACTTATGATACTTACCTAACATCTAAGAATATGTGGCTGTTGGCAGAACATGTCAGGGAATGTTCAGAGTTAGAGATTCTCTCTCTCCCTTCTTCCCTCTCTTCTTCCCCACTCCCCTCCTTTCTTTACCTCCCTGCCCTCCTCCCTCCCTCTCCTTTAATTATTAAATGAATCCCTTGACAAGTACTGGATGGAATGTATTTAAGTTTAGATTAACACTAATGAAAATCAGTGTGCCAATACTGTGCCTAATATATCAGGGAATAACATTCTGCTTTCCTCCTATACTCCACAATGACCCAAGCCTTCCCTGCCCATGCCTCTTTGGTTTGGAGGTAGAAGGCCTAGACTTGAATCTGATGTTAATCTTAGCAGTTTTCTGGTGTTGGGCTTTTTATTTCATGTTTCTCAACTTCCTTTCATTAGCAGCAAGGGAATGATAATAACCAGGTACTGCATTTTTTTTTTAAAAGTATAACATCTAGACAAAACAGTGATCATCTGGGAAGTATTATATAATTATTAACTATATAATTTATTTTATTTTATTGCTAGAAATAAAAATATGTGACCGGGTAAAAGAACACCTAAATTGGTAGAGACCTGCATGTTCTTTCCTAGAGCCAGGTTTCTGGCTTTAAGCTCATTAATTTCAGTTTGCATTTCTCCCAGCATATTCCAAATTATTGTCATGCTCCATCTATATCTGATGGCCCAGAATGTCTTTGGCCTTTTGATTTTTAATTACATATAAGTTCTTTAAAATCATTTAAGTTAAAAAGTTTCTTTATTTTGTATTATATTAGAAATCATGCTTTGAAATATAAGGAATTACAGAAACTCTCAGTTGAGTCTCTTCTTACATTTCATAGTATTTACTTTTTCTTAATTATAAGTTATGTTTGTTTTGTTTTTACTTTCAAAATGATCTCTCATAATTGGAAATCAGCATATCTTCTGTTATTTCACTTCACAAATAAGAGAGTTGGTATGAGTACTGACTGAGAAGATGTTTATTTTTCTACTGATTTTTTTTTCTTGGAGAAATTTCCATCTCAAATAAATATAAATGTCAATATAATATAAATACAAATTAATCCTCAAGTGAAAGGATTCAACAGAGGGTCAGAGAAAAATTATATGCAGTCTGATTGTATTTTATACAGTCATTAGAGATTTATTAAACATCTTAGTTTTATTTTGAGAGGTAGCAGCAATTTTAGGTAATAAAACCAATGGCAAATCATTAGAAGGTAAGATTTTGTATGGAATAAAAATTGCTCTACTGGGTATTGAAGATAACTTGATCTAGTAATGATAAAAAAATAAAAACTAGTTTCACATAAAGGAAGAAACAATGGTGCAAAAGAGAAATCTAGGGATTTAAAAGATTGCCATTGAATTTTTCCAGAACAATGGCTTTTCCTAAGAAGCATTCTTATTTTACCCTGTTGGAAGAGAGAACAAAGAGTAACAACTAAGATAGATTGTTTAGAAGTGCTTTAGAAAAAAATAAAAACAAAAATGAAACACTTTTCTTAATATGTGACACAGATTTCTAGTTTAGAACTCAAATCAGTATGATTTCAACATGACTTGTGAAAGGTTATTCTAAAGGTGCACAAGACTAATTTTCATTGAAGCAGCAGACCACATTTTAATCCAGAAAAGCCTTTTTTTTCTACATAAGACGTTTATAGGATGATTTTGATTTCTTCTGGGGGTTTTCATTCACAAAAGTTTCCTTGTGCCAGTTTGTAACTCTTCTCTCTCATCCTCCCTGTCCTCCTTCCCCAAGTACAGACAATACTAATAATCTGCTTTATGCTATTGTAGATTAGTGTAATTTTCTAGAATTTTATGTAAATAGAATCATAAACTGTATAATCATTTTTTCTGGTTCCTTCGTGCAGCATAATTGTTTTAAGATTCTTTCATATTGTTTCATGTGTATCGATATTTCATTCCATTTTACTGATGAGTAGTGTTTTACTAAATTGATATGCCATAATTTGTATATTCATTAACCTTCTGATAGACATTGGGTTGTCTACAATTTTTAGCTAATAGAGATAAAACTGTTATGAATATTCTTGTTTAAGACTTTGTATGGTTGTAAAATTTAATTTCTCTTGGGTAAAAACCAAGATGTAGAATGATTGGTTCATTTTTTAAGAAACTGACAACCTTTTTTCTCCAAACTTGCTATGCCATTTTACATTTCTACCTTTAGTGCTTGAGAGTTGGGTCTTATTTTAAGCTATGTTAAGGCATGGGGAAAACATTTAGTCTAGGGTTAGTTTTGCACCACTACTGAGGGAAAATCCTTCTGAACACTCTACTTGATTCCCACTCTACTTAGATTTCTCTAAGAGTTTTTCTACTCTGGCTGATGGGAAGAGAAACTATTCTTGGCTACATGTGAACTTCTGTGATTGTTCTCTTTTATTCTTCTGGGTGATTTTTTTCCCCTAGATTCAGATACTTTCCTAATATGCATGCAGTGATTAGCTCTCAACTAGAGACTTGAGGACTCTTGGCAAATGCCCAGTGCTCTTTCTCTGTGTAGCTCTTTCTTCTCTAGGTGCTCTGTTCTGTGGACTATACCACTTAACACTTTGTGGACTACAAGCTGCATCTTCTCAAGTCAGAGAGACTTCTGGACCCTAACTTATTTCCTCTCCTGTGTCTGTAAGCATGGAAATTTCTCCAGGCAAAATGTTCTGGCAATTGCTAGCTCCCATATTTTGTTTTAGGGAAAAGAATAAAATTTTGTTATTACATCTTGGCTAGATGCTGAAGTCTCCATGGTTGTGGTTGTTTCTTTTTCTTCTTTCTTTTTCTTTCTTTCTTTCTTTCTTTCTTTCTTTCTTTCTTTCTTTCTTTCTTTCTTTCTTTCTTTCTTTCTTTCTTTCTTTCTTTCTTTCTTTCTTTCTTTCTTCTTTCTCTTTCTTTCTTTCTTTCTTTCTTTCTTTTTCTTTCTTTTTTTCTTTCTTTTCTTTTTTTCTTTCTTTTTTCTTTCTTTCTTCCTCTTCCTCTTTCTTTCTTTCTTCTTTCTTCTTCTTCTTCTTCTTCTTCTTCTTCTTCTTCTTCTTCTTCTTCTTCTTCTTCTTCTTTCTTTCTTTCTTTCTTTCTTTCTTTTTTCTTTCTTTTTTTAATTTCTTGTCTATTTCTGTTACCTGAAACAAGTGTTGGTGTAGTTGCTGTGTTGAGCTGGAATCTTTGACAGTCAGAGGAAACAAAGAAGTGTCCACAGCTTCTTCAAGCACTCATTTTTAGATATCTCTAACACTTGCATTAATACACACCTCAATAGAGTACATGCCCTATGCAAGTCTTTTCCTAGTCATTCCAGTTCTTTAATTCTTACAAAAACATGTCTATTTCAGTGGATCATACCCTGGCTGAACATTGGAAATGCCCAGATTGGTTTTTAAAGCTAATTGTATCTTGATCCCACCTTTGAAATTAAATAAGACTCTCTGGGATTTAGACATCAGCATTAGTGTTCTTTAAACGCTTCCAAGGTGATTCTAATATATATGAGAACTACAGTCCTTCACTAATCTATTTTGAGAGATTGTGTGTGTGCACATGCCTGTACATGTGTGTGTGCATGGGTTTGTAAATCAAGGCTGAAAACAAAAAAATGCTATTAAATACAAGTGACATCTTAAATCTACTTGAATTTATAGAAACACAGAAAATAACAAAATCAATTGTGATTAAGTATTTGAAGATACTTTTATTTGAGATTGTTTTTATAAGAGCTGATGGAATTTTTCTCTAAGATAAATAGAAGGAAAGGAGACATATATCAGGGAATAGTATGATCAAATGCAATAGCATCAAAATCTAGAGAGCACACTCAGGAAATAAGTACCTGGATTTTAGAAAAAGAAGTGTGTATGTGTTTTGTACTTTGTATTTATGGGTGGCAAAGTAAAGAAAAGTAGAAGCAAAGAATGACATAACTTGCTGGACCAACTTATAGAGAATATTGCATTTTATTGGAGGGGTTTTACTCTGTTATTTTGGTAATAAATAGGTATTTATACAAAAATTAAGTCACATAAACAGATTAATGTCTTAAATGTGATATATTATGAGATCTGGTGGTTATGAATATAGTTTGGGATCCATTTTTCCTATTGTTTCTATAGCAGATTTAAAGATTGTCAGAGCTCATGAGACTATACTAAGATAAATAACAGAAAGTTTGAATGATAAAGCAAACTATATTTTCATCTTCGTATATTTACTTAATAATTCATTTATTTTTTAAAGATTTTATTTATTTATTTGACAGAGAGACACAGCAAGAGAGGGAACACAGAGAGGAGGGAGTGGGAGAGGGAGAAGCAGGCTTCCTGTGGAGCAAGGAGCCAATGCGGGGCTTGATCCCAGGACTCTGGGATCAAGACTCCAGCCGAAAGCAGATGCTTAATGACTGAGCCACCCAGGCGGCCCAATCATTCATTTATTAAAATAGTAATTGTTGAGCTATGTATGACATTTAACTAAGAGCTACATAATATATGTTATCCTTTAATATATAATAATTTAGTAAATATTTTGAGAAGATAATATCACACAGTCCGATTTTTGTCACTAACCTCTATTCAATCATGTTGTTGTTATTATTTCTTAGGACTGGTAAGAAATTTAAATAATGAATAGATAAACTTAGAATGTAAGTTGAATTGTGTAAGACTGTTGAATCAAAGACCTGTACCTCTGAAACAAATAATACATTATATGTTAAAAAAAGAAGATAGTAAGAAGAGTAAAATGAAGGGAGGAAATTGAAGGGGAAGACGAACCATGAGAGACTATGGACTCTGAGAAACAAACTGAGGGTTCTAGAAGGGGAGGGGGTAGGGGGATGGGTTAGCCTGGTGATGGCTATTAAAGAACGCACGTTCTGCATGGAGCACTGGGTGTTATACGCAAACAATGAATCATGGAACACTACATCAAAAACTAATGATGTAATGTATGGTGATTAACATAACATAATAAAACAAAAAAAAAGTGCCCCAAAAGAAACCAAAAAACTATAACACTCTTGAAACAAACAAACAAACAAAAAAGAATGTAAGTTGAATTTATTTTCAGTAAATACAAAACATGCTACTGTATTGTGATGAAAAAATTTTTTTTTCAATTTGAACTGTGCTATGTTAACTATGCTTGCCTTGACTGTGTTAATTTGTGATCTATTCTTCAACTGAAAAACATGATGAAATAAACAGGGAAATTTAATGACATATATTTGTTACCAACATAAATTATACTTACTAGCATGCATGGGATTATGTATTTTCTCAGAGAAACTGTAGAAGAATTAGTCTAAACACCAAAGGTAAAATTTTACCCAGAGCAAGAATTTAAAACTGAAAATATCAGCTAATTAAGCTTAATTGTGACAATTTTGAGTGGCTAAATAGCACATGTAATGAAATTCCCTGTTAAATATTGAGGGTGGTGGCAATTCTAGGTACACTCTATAAAACTTAGAGAAGACAGTGGCAAGGAAACACACTGAAATACATTGACATGAAAAAATGTGTAAGAGTTAACCAAGTTAGATAAGCAAAATAATTTAAGATAACTGAAAATATTCATTGTTTTATAAAATAGAAAATTGGAATTTTAAATATGGCCCAATCAGGCCATTAGGCACACTTACAGAAAACCAGACTATTAAGTGAGGACTCTATGGTGATAGGTTAAAACAGGAACTATGTAGCCAAATGTACGAGGGAAGAGTCAATAAAAGGAGAATTAGATAGCTTTATCTCTAGTTCTTTTTTCTTTTTTTTAAGATTATTTAAGCACATAATGGAACTTCGGTTTACATGTAGTAGATTTTATCTTAAATTGTTCTGTTCTTTTTGTTTTTTTTTTTCTAAGTATTCTTATTTTGCTTTTCTAACCTAGGCTAATGGTGGACTTAAGAGATAAAATCTAAAATGCCTCTTTTTCATAAAAGAAAGGCTGTGAAACTATGGAAAATATTGAATTAATAAAGAAAATTAAGAAATACTTTTGAGAAAACTTTGTATTCTACTTAATGTGTTGATTGCTAAGTTGTTTGCAGATAATTTACAATCCTAAAATTCATGTTTAGTATTCCTAATCATAGTGTATAGTTCACTTAAACCACATTATGGGTCAATATAATTCCACCCCAACAAGTAGAAGAAAATTTAAAAGAAAACAATAAAAACCTTATACATATATATATGATGATGCCTGGATTCTGTTATCCTCTGGTTTAAAAATACTATTTCATTATTATTTTCTCTGAACGTATTTATAACCCTTTTATGGATACAAATACATAAAAGTAAAATATCTCAATCTTTAGTTCATTTGCATAGGTGATCTCACAACTAGAGGATTAATATCTAAATTTCAGTAGTCTGATATTGTTTACAATTTTGATTTATTTTAGTTTATTTATGTAGAAGTATTCTGAAAATATAATATTTATTTTTAATATTTTCTCTTTCAGGGCGAATTTATTGTTATTTAAGCAAATATTTGAATAATACCTTCTACATTAAAGAGTATGAAAGGGAAGTGTTATGATGGTGGATAGTAGGAGGTCCCTGTGTTTGCCTTATCCCTCTAAAACAGCTAAATAAATATCAAATCATTCTGAACACCCAAGAAATCGATCTGAGGATTGAGAGAACAAACTGCATAACTAGAGGGAGAGAAGAGTTCGCATCGTGGAAGGTAGGAGGTGTGGAGACGTGATTTGGGGGAGAAAAGAATCACTGGTGCAGTGGAGGGGAGGGAGCTCTGATCATGGAGAGAGGAGAGAGGGAGAAAGTGCAAGAGAGGGCAGCACAGAAGGGATTACACAAGAAAACCCCTTCTCCAAAACTATTGACTGGGAAAATCAAAGGGGTTGGTATCCTGAGTTTTTACAACCAAAGGAGTTCAAAGACTGAAGTTTTAAACGTCTGCACCATGGCCAGTGTGGAGCCTGGCAGGTGCAGTGATGCTCCTGTAGAGAAGGAAGGCAAGGATCCAGGAGTGGACAGCACTATCAGAGGATCCCCCAGGGACTCACTGGGAGGACCATTTCCCCTTTTTGGGAATGCATGTGATACAGGTGGCTGCCTCTCAGGGGACAGAAGAGTTGACTGGCACAACCACACTGTCCTGTTTCTTAGCATAGGGATAGAGACACCTGCTGAAGGCAGTTAACCTGGATGCAGGTTTTTTGCTGCACTTCACTTTGAACTCCCAAGTTCTGTGCATTTGTGCAACTGCCCTTCTGGGACAAACCAACACTAGGCCCAGCACAGTGAGACCCTCCTCCAGTGGACCAATGTGCATCCATGCCATGCTGGGTCCCTAAAGTTTGGAGTTTTGAAACTCAGCTAGCCTGCCTGGGATAAAACACAGGTGCACTGAGCTACTGGGCAGGCAAATGGCCTGGACACCAATAGGGTGAAGGCAGGGATATGAGGGATGCCTGGGACACATGAAGGGAGATTATTTACTCTTCTGTGAGGGTTTTCCAGACAACAGAGGGTGTGAACTCCCCTCTTCATTTTTCTCCCCCACTCATCAGCATGGACTGATTTCAGTGAGTAGCACAATGCCCACAGTGGAGACCTAAGCTGCTTACACCAAGCCCTGAAGCCCTGCACTCTGCAGATGCTTCTTTACTAGGGCAAATGTGCCTGAGAACCAGAGTAGCAGGCCCATCCCCCAAAAGACAAGCACCAACCCCCTGCATGCACCAAGTCTACTGACCATAAAGCTGCAAAGTTTCAGCTCTAGTGAATAGGATCAGGCCTCTTTTAAGAAGCAGATCAGAGCACAACTACTTAAAACTTGCCACACACACTGGAAAAGGTCCAAATACCCCACTGCAGGCAAGGAGAAATCTTCAGAGGACTGACCTCAGGGAAAGAGCAGCCAAAACGCAACAGAATACACACAGCATACACCAGACACACTTCCTGAAGTGCCAAACCCTGGACAGCATATGACTTCTTCATAAAGCCATTTCTCTCAGGAACAGAAAACATAACAGGCTTTCATAACACAGAGAAGAAAAGAGAGACCTAGACAAAATGCCAAGACAGAGAAATTCATTCCAAAAGAAAGAATAAGAAAAAGTCACAGACAGGGATCTAATCAAAAAAGATATAAGTAATATGCCTGGTCCAGAATTTACAACAACAATCATAAGGATACTAGCTGGGCTTGAAAAAAGCATAGAAGACACCAGGGAGTCCCTTATAGTACAGATAAAAGACCTAAAAACAGCCAAAATAAAAGGTGCTATAACTGAGATGCAAAACCAACTGGATGTAATGACAACAAAGATGAAAGAAGCAGAGGAATGAATAATCATATAGAAGATAAACCTATGGAAAATAATGAAGCTGAAAAGAAGAGGGAAAGGAAAATGCTGGGTCATGAATGCTGACTCAGGGAACTCAGCAACTCCACAAAGCATAATAACAATGGTGTCATAGGAATCCTACTAGAAGAAGAGAGGGAAAAAGGGGCAGAAAGTTCATTTGAACAAATTATAGCTGAAAACTTCCCTAAGTTGGGGAAGGAAACAGACATCCAAATCCAGAAGGCACAGAGAACTCCCATCAAAATGAACACCAACATATTGTAGTCAAAATTGCAAAATACAGAGATAAGGAAAAAAACACTAAAAGCAGCAAGGGAAAAGATATCCTTAATTTACAAGGGAAGACAAATAAGGTTAGCAACAGACCTATCCCCAGAAACTTGGCAGGCCAGAAGAGAATAGCATGATATATTCAATATACTAAATGGGAAAGATATTCAGCCAATAATACTTTATCCAACGAAGCTGTCATTCAAATAGAAGGAGAGATAAAGAGTTCCTGGACAAAGAAAAACTAAAGGAGTTTGTGACCACTAAACCAAACATGCAAGAAACATTATAGGGGACTCTTTGAGTGAGAAAGAAAGACCAAAAACAGCAAGGACTAAAAACGAACAGAGAAAATCTCCAG
This sequence comes from Zalophus californianus, assembly GCF_009762305.2. Taxonomy (NCBI): domain Eukaryota; kingdom Metazoa; phylum Chordata; class Mammalia; order Carnivora; family Otariidae; genus Zalophus; species Zalophus californianus. Next base: position 179,356,298 of record NC_045595.1, read on the forward strand.
AAACAGCTTTACAAGTAATACAATGGCACTAAATTTATATCTATCAATAATCACTCTGAATGTAAATGGACTAAATGCCCCAAAGACATAGGGTATCAGAATGGATAAAAAAAAAAAAAAAAAAAAAAACATGACCCATCAATATGCTGCCTACAAAAGACTCATTTTAGACCTACAGACACCAGCAGATTGAAAGTGAGGGGATAGAGAGGCATTTATCATGCTAATGGATGTCAAAGAAAGCCAAAGTAACCATACTTGTATCAGACACACTAGATTTTAAACCAAAGACTGTAACAAGAGATGATGAAGGGCACTATATCATAATAAAGGCGTCTGTCCAACAAAAAGAACTAACAGTTGTAAGTATTTATGCACCCAACTTGGGAAAACCTAAATATATATAATAATTAATAACAAACATGAATAAACTCATTGATGGTAATATAATGACAGTAGGGGATTTTAACCCCCGACTTACATCAATGGATACATCATCAATGCAGAAAAATCAACAAAGAAACAATGTCTTTGAATGACACACTGTACCAGATGGACTTAACAGATATATTCAGAACATTTCATCTTAAAGCAACAGAAAACACATTCTTTTTGAGTGCACATGGGATATTCTCCAGAACAGGTCACATCTTGGGTCACAAATCAGGCCTCAACAAATAAAAAAGATTGAGATCATACCATGCATATTTTCTGACCACAATGCTATGAAACTTGAAGTCGACCACAAGAAAAAAAATTGGAAAGACCACAAATACATAGAGGTTAAAGAACATCCTACTGAAGAATGAATGGGTTAACCAGAAAATAAAAGAAGAAACAAACAAACAAAAATACATGGAAACAAATGAAAATGAAAATACAATGGTCCAAAACTTTGGATGCAGCAAAAGTGGACATAGGGGGAAATATATAGCTATACAGACCCACCTCAAGAATCAAGAAAAACCCCACATACACAACTTAACCTTATACCTAAAGGAGCTAGAAAAAGAATAGCAAATGAAGTCTAAATCCAGCAGAAGGGAAATAATAAAGTTAGAGCAAAAATAAATGATATGGAAACAAATAAAATATACAACAGATCAATGAACTAGGGGCTGGTTCTCTGAAAGAATTAATTAAATTGCTAAAACTCCAGCCAGTCTTTTCAAAAAGAAGAGAGAAAGGACACAAATAAATAAAACCACCAATGAGAGAGGAGAGACCACAAGCAACACCAAAGAAATACTAACAATTATAAGAGAATATTATGAAAAGTTATATGCCAAGAAACTGGGCAATCTGGAGAAATGGATAAAATTCCTAGGAACATGTAAACTACCAAAACTGAAACAGGAAGAAATATAAAAAATTAAACGGACGAATAAACAGCAAAGAAATTGAATCAGTAATCAAAACCCTCCCCAAAAACAAGAGTCCAGGGCCAGATGGCTTCCCAGGGGGAATTCTACCAAACATTTAAAGAAGAGTTGGTACCTATTTTTCTCAAACTGTTCCAAAAAATAGAAATGGAAGGAAAACTTCCAAACTCATTCTATGAGGCCAGCATTACCTTGATTTGAAAACCAAAGATCCCACTGAAAAGGAGAATTACAGGCCAATAACCCTGATGAACATGGGTGAAAAATTCTCAATAAAATACTAGCAAATCGAATCCAACAGTACATTAAAAATCATTCACAATAATCAAGTGGCATTTATTCCTGGTCTGTAAGAATGATTCAATATTCGCAAATCAATCAATGTGATAAACCACATTAATAAAAGACAGAGTAAGAACCATGTGATACACTCAATAGATGCAGAAAAAGCCTTTGACAAAGCATAGCCTCCATTCTTGATAAACACCCTCAACAAAGTAGGTTTAGAGAGAAGATAGCTCAACATGATAAAGGCCAAATACGAAAGATCCAAAGCTAATATAATCCTCAATGGAGAAAACTGAGAGCTTTCCCTCTATGGTCAGGAACAAGACAGGGATGTCCACTCTCACCATTTTTACTCAACAAAATACAGAAAGTAATCAGACAACAAAAAGAAATAAAAGTCATCCAAATGGGCAAGGAAGAAGTCAAACTTTCACCATTCACAGATGATATGATAATCTATGTAGAAAACCCAGAATAGTCCACCAAAAAATTGCTAGAACTGAGTCACGAATTCAGTAAAGTTGCAGGACACAAAATCAATGTACAGAAATCTGTTGCATTTCTATACACCAATAATGAAACTGCAGAAAGAGAAATCAAGAAATCGATCCCATTTACAGTTGCACCAAAAAACATAAGATACCTAGGAGTAAACCTAATCAAAGTGGCTAAAATCTATACTTTGAAAACCATAAAACACTTATGAAAGAAATTGAAGATGACACAAAGAAATGGAAAAACATCCCATGCTCATTGATTGGAAGAACAAATACTGTTCAAATGTCTAACTACTCAAACCAATCTACACATTTACGGCAATCCCTATCAAAATACCACCAGCATTTTTCACAGAGCTAGAAAAAACAATCCTAAAATTGTATGAAACCACAAAAGACCCTGAATAGCCAAAGCAATCCTGAAAAAGAAAAACAAAGCTGGAGGCATCACAATTCTGGACTCCAAGCTATATTATAAACTCTAGTCATTAAGACACTATGGTACTGGCACAAAAACAGACACATAGATCAACGGAACAGAATAGAAAACCCAGAAATGGACCCACAACTATATGGTCAACTAATCTTTGACAAAGAAGGAAAGAATATTCAAAGAAAAAAAAAAGCAGTCTCTTCAAAAAATGGTGTTGGGGAAACTGGACAGCATTAGGCAGAAGAATGAAACTGGACCATTTTCTTACACCTTACACAAAAAAATAAATTCAAAATGGATGAAAGACCTAAGTGTGAGACAGGAAACCATCCAAAGCCTAGAGGAGAACACAGGCAGCAACCTCTTTGACATCAGCCATAGCAACTTCTTAGTAGACAGGTCTCCCAAGGCAAGGGAAACAAAAGCAAAATGAACTATTGGGACTTCATCAAAATAAAAAAGCTTCTGTACAGTGAAGGAGACAATCAACAAACTAAAGGCAACCTTCGGAATGGGAGAAGATATTTGTAAATGACATACCTGATAAAGGTTTAGTATCCAAAATCTATTAAGAATTGTCAAACTCAACTCCCCAAAAAACAAATAATCCATTGAAATATGGACAGAAGAAATGAATAGACACTTTTCCAAAGAAAACATAGAGATGGCTAACTGGCTGACAGACACATGAAAACATGCTCAACATCATTCATCATCAGGGAGATACAAACCAAAACTACAATGAGATATTACCTCATTGTTGGAATGGCTAAAATTAACAACACAGGAAACAACAGATGTTGGCAAGAATGCGGAGAATGGGGAAACTTCTTACTCTGTTGGTGGGAATGCAAACTGGTGCAGTCACTCTGGAAAACAGTATGGAGGTTCCTCAAAAATTTAATAATAGAACTACCCTATAATGTAGCAATTGCACTACTAGGTTTTACCCAAAGGATATAAAAATACTGATTCAAAGGGGCACATGCACCCGAATGTTTATAGCAGCATTATCAACAATCGCCAAATTATGGAAAGAGCCCAAATGTCTACTGACTAATAAATGGATGAAAAGAGGTGGTATATATACACAACACAATATTAGTCAGCCATCAAAAAGAATGAAATCTTGACATTTGCAATGACATGGATGGAGCTAGAGTATACTATGCTAAGCAAAATAGAGAAAGACAAATACCATATGATTTCACTCATATGTGGAATTTAAGAAATAAAACCAATGAACATAGCGGAAGGGGAACAAAAAGAGAGAGAGGGAAGTAAACCATAAGAGACTATTAACTATAGAGAACAAACTGAGGGTGGATGGAGGGAGGTAAATGGGGGATGGACTAAATGGGTTATGGGGATTAAGGAGGGCACTTGTTGTGATGAGCACTGGGTGTTGTATGTAAGTGATGAACCACTAGATTCTACTACTCCTGAAACTCATATCACACTATATGTTAACTAATCAGAATTTAAATAAAAACTTGAAACATTAAAAAAATGGAAACAACAAGAAAGCATGAAGGATTACAAATATGTTTTATGATTTCATTTATTAAAATATAACCATTTAGATTATTATCAAACTAAGATAAAAACCAGAAAAAGTCTACCAAATGACCTCACTTATAAGTAAATACAGAAAAATGAAAAATATACAACAAAGAATTCATCACCATATTCCAAGAATGATAAAACATGACCAAAATGGTTCAATGAAGTGATGCAAAGGTAGTGAAATATTAGGTAAACTAGTTATATACTAACCAAATGAATAAGTGAATAAAAAGTTATCTTCAGAGATGTTAAAAATTCATGATACATTTTAGTATCCACTTCTGATTATATGTAATGAAATAGGGTGGCTCAGTCAGTTAAGCATCTGACTTTTGATTTCAGCTCAGGTCATGATCTCAGGCTCAAGACATTGAGCTCCCCCTCAGGCTCTGTGTTGGGTATGGAGCCTGCTTGGTATTCTCTCTCTCTCTCTCCCTTTCCACCCTGCCACCAGCTCTCTCTCGCTCGTTCTCAAAAAAAAAAAAAAAAAAAAAGAGAAAGAGAGAGAGAGAGAGAGAAAAGAAAAGAAATAAGAGTAGATTGATATTTTGTTAATGTTAAAAACGAAAGTCATAATCCTAGTAATTGATGATCTAAGAAACATTTATTTTATTGTCTGGAACAATACACTGATCAGCATTTTCACCAGTGTTTTAAGTGTTATTCAAAAAATACTAGGCAAAACAATTACATATATGAAAAAGTATGAAATATAGGAATGTAAGGAAATATTATTGTTTAGATATTATGTAATCTTGTCCCTGGAAAGGCCAAAAGAATCAATTGAAAATTTTTGAAAATAATAAGAGAATTCAGGAAGATTGGTGAGTTTCAAAAAAAAAATCAATGACTTGCCCATGTATGATCGGTGACAAATACGAAAATAAAATGGAATAGTTTACACCTGGTAATATTGGGCAAAATAAGACAGATCTATCCCTCCACCAAGAATAACCATTAAGGCTTGGGGGCCGTGGGAGGAGGTATATGACTGAAGGCAGCAGAGTACTAACAACGTAATGTATAATCATGGACCTACATTCAGGGGAAGGAAATTCAGTGAGATTAGCTGATCATTTGGGGCTGTTTGGAGGACTTTTTTTTTTTTTTGAAGCAGTCATGAAATGTTGGACTTCTGACAACAATGTTTTTAAAAACATAAAATAAAATATAGAATATTAAAGGAAATATATCACATTACAATGTTTTCAAACTATATTTTAATGATGATCAATGATAATTATGCTTATTAACACATTTGATAAAGCTATCAATAAAAACAATATAAGCTATCTTAATTTCAAAAAAGTGATGAACTACATCTAAGTCAAGGACTAACAGACTGAGTTAAAAACAAAACAAAGAACAAAACAAAACAACAACAAAAAACAGACATAAAGGGATGAAAAAACTTATACTACAAAACACTAACAAACAGAAAGATGATGCAATATATTGGTAACAGATAAGGTAGATTTAAGATTAAAAATGGGATACTGTAGAAAGGAGGGGCATGTCCTGATGATATAATGGGAGTGCCAGCAGGAAGATACAGCAGTCTTTAATTTCTAAGCTCCTAATAGCCCAAAATATGTAAAGAACAAAAGTGACAAAATAAAAGAAAAATGAATATAATAGTGAAACACTATGATAATGGAAGATTTGTACGCACATTTCTCAGTAAATTATATAAAAGTATCAAGGAAAAGAAATTTTTTTAAATGAGCAAAATATTTAAGCAGTAACTTCAAAACTGAAGATGTACAATGACCAATAAACATGTGAAATCACACTCATTAGTATAAGAACCGTGTAAAATAGTACCCCATACAATATGACTTTATATCCATCAAAGAGGATAAAATTCTGAAGACTAAACAATTCCAAGTTGTAGTGAGGGTATGAAATACTAGAATTTTCTTAACTGCCTTAAGGTGGTATAAACTGTTGCAACTACCTTGGAAAACTATTTTGCAGTATTTACTAAATGTTAAAGTGTAGTTGCCCCATGAACCAGGATTTCACTTCTAGGTATGAACCAAACAGAAATCTGTACATATGTACACGAAGGGACATATACACACTTTTCATGTGTCCTTATTTGTTACAGTTCCAAATTGAAATCAAAATGTACATCATCAACCGAATGGAGAAAGTTATAAATGAGCCACTGCTGTATCAGTAAGAATGAATCTCACATATGAAGAAATGTTGCACAAAAGTAGACAAACATAAAAGATGACTAATGCATGGTTCTATTTATACAAAAGTCAAAAAGAAGAAAAATAATCTATGGTATTACAAGTCAGAATACCATAATTTGAAGAAAGACAATACAAAAGCTGAACAATTTCTCATGTTCATTTACATATATCTTTACATTTAAAATGCTTTAAGATGACATAACGTTTCTTTAGCCACAGAGCCATTATAGTTGACAAATTAAATTATTTTTTTTATAGTGTTTAGGTCAAGTCACAGAAAAAAAAAATTCATTTTTTGGGACCTCTTATGGTGACCTTTCACCTTCACTCTGTATATACAGTTATTAAGTATTTACTATGTAAAGTCCAGTTTTAGCACTGATGATGATTGTTCTTCCAGTGAACAATTTAAGAGAGGCCTTTAAAATGTCAATTTGTGCTCGCGCTGTGGGATACAGCATTTTTCTTGACTAACTATGGGCTATGAGCTCCTGGCTCTTCTGCCTTCATTGATTATCTAGCATCCTTGAGCAAAGACTAATGATCAAACAAGATAGGCAAAATGGGCAAACATGGAAAAAACTAGTTAAGGGAAAAGTCTACATGTCTTATGTCAGAAGTGCTCTCCCAGTGTAGTTCTGGACAGAGTCTGTGAAGCCTGTGTAAGCGTACTTGTCAGCATGTGCTGATTCAGTTGTGTCCCTGATTACAAGAATAAAAGCATGCAGTTGAGAAAGGTTATGCCCTAGAGATTTCTTTAAAAGATTGTCTATTCCTTGCCCTAGTTTTTGAGACTTGAAACTGAACTTGAAACTTCAGTAACAGCAAATGTACAAAAATAAAATTTCAGAACAGATAAAATACACTGTATGTACTGTGATGTTGCTAAATGCAATTCACTTTATCAGTGGTAGTGAATAAATTTCATTTGAATATGATCCATGAAGAAATAGTTTGTAAACAGCTACAAGCACTGTAAGACATTATTTTTTCTAAAATGTCATCTCAGTTTAAAAGTTCTCTAGGATCAAATGCCTAACATGGTTTTGAGTGAAATATCATGTTTAACGAGCCTTGTTTTTGCTATTTTACTATATAACCTCTCATGAGATCTTAAAACCGCCACCTGTTATTACTTCACAGTTGGTTTTTGAAGCAATGAGTTGCTACTTTTTTTTTTTAAGGAATGCAAGTTTCAAAATTTATACCTTTCACATTCATTGATATTCTCATCTGTCTATTCAACAACTATGTAATGGATTCCTAACATGGACTAGAGAAAGCTAGCACTTCATCCTAGTGATATTTTTATAATAAATATTATATTATTAATAAACATTGATTAGAATTATTGCTTAGATATATTAATTATATTTATTAATATACAGTGTTTTGATATAAATACCAGCTAGTTCATTCTTTAAATGTTTAGAGATCACAAAATAGCTAACACATAATACTGGCATTTTCTTTTATATGCATATATTTGTGTATGTCTGTATATAAAATATATGTATGTATAGCAATTGATTCTTAAGTAAGTTTTAATAGCAACATAATATTTTGTAGGGCCACTTGAAGCAATCAAACTTTATAATACTTGATAGCAATATCTGGGATTCAAGGAATGTAGATTGATTTTGACTATTTAGAAAGCCTTTAATTCCTATCTGAGAAACCAGGAATTGATTGTAATTCATGGAAAATTACTATAAATTCTTAATTTAATGAAATGATGAAATCAGCAATATTTTATAGACACACAGAGGTAAAGGATTTAGTGCTAATGCAAGGAAAGGCAGGAGAGATTTAGAATTCTTGTGATATAGATTGAAATTATGTAAGTAGTTTGAGTGTCCCAAAGCATAATAAAGTAAAAGAGAAAAAGACAGAAGTCTAAATCTATATTAAATACATATCTAGAGAAAAATAAATCCTTTAGTTTATAATCCTCATTTGTCAAAAGAGCATAATGCATGACATCAGATAGATTTTCTCCCTCTACTTGTTAGTGAGATGTGTTTTCTTATTTTCTCCAAGGATTAAATAAAATATACAGTATCCAGGAAAAGGAAGTAGATGAGTCATTCATGCTTTAAGAGTCATTTTCCTTATTTTTAACTATTATTGATCACTATATTAAATTGAAGTTAGTGTTTCCTAACATATACAAACTAATGTGTTATATTACTCAGAAATAATATAGTTTTGTGGATAATTGTATTCTAGTGCTTAGAGTACTAATAATTGGCTTGTGTACCTGTGATATAGACTTTTATCCTTTTTTCATGCCTAATATTATCTTTTCAATCTAACAAAAATACTACATTTACTTCTGAGATTACGTTATGTTTCCCCCGCTTACTAGCTGTTTGTGCTTAAGAATTTTATTTTTGCTATGTATTGTTCATACACATAAGTTCTTGAGCCAAGTTGCCTGAATCCAAAATCTGGCTCTGCCATTTTTTATCTGGGCAACCTTTGACAAGTTTCTTAAACTCTTTGTGTCTCAGTCGTGTTATTTATAACCCAGAGAAAATGCTCATACCAGTTTAATGGAATCAATATGAAAATTAAAAGAAAAAACATACCTAAAGTCACTTAGAACAGTGACAAGCATATTGAATACACTTAATAAATGTTAGATTTTTTAAATTTACCTTCTATAAAGTCACTCTTTTTGTTTGACCCTTTAATTTGGTAAAAAAGTTAAAATTTAACAAGTTTTATTTTAATGATTAATTTTACAGAAACAGTTTTCTGACCGGAAATTTCTCATAAGTGAAAGTAAGATGTGAAAGAACTTTTCATATTATTTATATCTTATCATGAACCCAAATTTGTAAGCATCCATTATTTGAACAGGATCCAAATATATTAATCCATCACTTAAGGATTATGTGGGACATTTTTGCACTTGAGGACTTGCAGTGTGATTTGCTTTTGGATCATACTACATTTGATGTCCAGTCTTCATTAAATGGTTTTCCACTGAATTAAAAATATATATGAAATATTATAATCTCAAGTTAATGACTGTCAGATTTTTTAAAGGAAGTGTTTAATAGGCACTTTACTGAATTGAGGCACTGAGAAAGGAAAGCAATAGATCACTTTAAAAAAGTATTTAAGTTTTTTAAACTCAGTCTCCCAATTAAAAACCATTCATTTGAGCTTTTATTCCTTCCAGTAAGACATAATTACATAATTTTGTGGTGAAACGAAAATGTTTTAATACTAGTTCTCCAAAAAAGAGTAGGTAACAGAACAAAGAAGTCCATGGTGAAAAATTTTAAGATGCTTTTTTTACTAAATCAATGAGCCATAAATTTTTCTAGTATGAATATTTTAATTTCAACTTTTCATATATTATAAGAAATACATTATTGTCAAAATATGAAATACTTATTGAAATTTCAATATAAGATTAACCAGACAAATTATACTTATAAATTTAACTTCATACTTGGAAATATGTTATCTGATCACTTTTTAATATCTGATATTATGAAGATGATAAATAGTTCCATAATATTATAGTAAAGACAAAATAATATACTTTTCTCACTGTTTTGATCAATTTAGGAAGATAAATCAAAGTTTACCAGTTAAAGGAGATAATCAACTACTGAATTTTCAACAAATGTATTCAACAATAACTTATTTCAATGATCTGCCATTGCATAAAATATGATGTTATTTTTTTCTGTAAGCTATGAATTTGTTTCACATTCTTTTGGAAAGAAAAGTCCCTAAATTCTATCACTTCAAGTTTCACAGAAATTTTTATTTCATTTATAACCATCATCTTCAAGCTATTCAATATATAAATAGATTTTATTCCTTATGGAGCATTTCTTTACCTTCTCTTTGATTGACAGATACAAACAGAAGATCAAATAAATTTGATTTCTGTACCAGAAAGTGGTCATATTCACCTCATTTTGTAAGACACACTTGCATAAGTTCACTTTAAAATTTGTAGGAAACATTTCATAGCAAACAAACAAACCCCGCAGTGCTTGTGACAATTGAAAAACCAGACAAATCAGCAAATCAATTTTCGAAAGTGAAGAATATGTTAATTCTTCCTCAATCATGTTTGACTACTGACAAATTAAAATCCTGGGGTTATGATCTTGACCTATAATCTTTTAGCTATCTCTAGTCAATGCTCTGCTTTACACTTTTTATTTTATACTAATTTTAGCATTTCATCTAGAAGAACTTTGTCCTAAGATCTTAATTTTGCATTCAATTTTAAAAAACCTCCCAGGTGAATCTTCAAGTATACACACATATAATGCATATTGAATATTTTTAAGATAAAACAAAACAAATTATATATATATATATATGATAGATATATCATTTCATATAATATGTATATCATAGAGTTAATTGTGACTCTTCTGAATGGGCTTCATTTTAAAGCATGGTAGATAGATTAAAATTTTACTTCTCCACACTTATTATTGTATAGTTAAAATTTCAACTTTCTCTAAGTAGAAATGCATGTATCACTATATTGATTTTAAAAACACATTTGATAAAGGAAAAAAGTAACATGTGTCTTATAGAAAAACTTCACCACAGATTTTTTATATAGTTCTTTGTTACCTGGGTAAATACTGCCATCATGTTGTATCTGATTAAGTACTTCTCAGCCATGAGAAGGTATATATAGGTGGTCAACAGTGGCTAAAAATTGTTACTGATTGTAGTAAAAACCACTGATATTTTTTAATCTATTTTTTCTTATTTGAGTATGGTTGACACACAATATTACATTAGTTACAGGTATATAACTTAGTGATCTGACAAGTTTATATATTATGTTTTGTTCACCACAAGTGTAGCTACATCATTATTACAATCTTATTCCTTATGCTGTGACTTTTATTCCCCTGACTTATTCATTCCATAACTAGAAGCCTGTATCTCCCTCTCCCCTTCATCCATTCTGCCCACTGTCTACCTGCCTTCCCTTTGGCAACCATTAGTTTATTCTCTGTATTTATAGTACTGATTCTGCTTTTTATGTTTTAAATTTTTTAGAATCTGCATGAGTGGACTCATGGTATTTGTCTTTCTCAATCTGACTTCTTTCACTTAGTATTATACCTTTTAAGTTCATCCATGTTGCCTCAAATGACACAATCTCATCCTTTCTTCCTGGCTGTGTAATATTTCACGACCGTGTGTGTGTGTGTGTGTGTGTGTGTGTGTGTGTGTGTGTATACCACATTTTCTTTATCCATTTGCCTATTGATGGACACTCACATTGCTTCCATATCTTGGCTATTGTAAATAATGCTGCAATAAACACACGGGTGCATATATCTTCCCATATTAGTGTTTTTGTTTCCTTTGGATAAATACCCAGTAGTAGAATTATTGGATTGTATGGTATTTCTATCCTTAATTTTTTGAGGAAGTGCCATACCATAAGCTCCATACCATTTTCTGCCAGTTTACATTTCAACCAACGGTGCACAAGTGTTCCTTTTCCTCCGTAGCCTAGCACTTGTTACTTCTTGTCATTTTGATTTTAGCCACTCTAACTGATATAAGGTGATATATCATTGTGGTTTTGATTTGCATTTCCCTGGTGATTAGTGATGTGGAGCATCTTTTCATGTGTCTTTTGGCCATCTGGATATCCTCTTTGGAAAAATGTCTATTCAGGTCCTCTGCCCGTGTTTTAATCAGATTGTTTGGGGTTTTTTGGTGCTAGCTGTATAAGTTCTTTGTATATTTTGGATATTAACCCCTTAGTGGATATGTCATTTGCAAATATTCTCTCCCATTCAGTAGGTTGTCTTTTCATTTTGTTGACAGATTTCACTGGTGGTTTTGACTTAAAAATATTTATAGAAAAATTATTTTCTTAGAAAAAAGTACTAATAGGACACTAACTTTGCACTGTAATTGGTGGTATTTTATTCTAGTTAAATATATTATTTCCCTTTATTTTAGTAAGCAAGACATACCCTGATAACTGCCCATATAACTAAAATTTTTACTCTTAGTCTATCCCAACCCCTGGCATTTGTGTTTATCTTGCTGACTGTTCATGTGCTATAAATGTTGGCCTTTAGCACAAAGCCATCTATGATCCTAGTGGATTTTCCAGATTTCTGATTCTAAGTCTCACAAGACTCAACATTGACATCCACTAAATTTGCCCTTTCTCAAGCAGCATTGTCACTTATGTGTCAGTATTTACTTATTTATGAATCTAAGACAAATATGAACTGTAGTACCAAGGTTCAAAGAAAAATAATTGATAACTAAAAAGATGAAAATATTTTATATGTAACGCAAAAAATAATAGATTCCTTGAAACAATATGAGTTTTTATAAAATAATACTTTTATCTCCCCATATTTTTAAAAAATGTATTTTCAGAGCATAGTGGTTCATATTTAAGTTCTGGAACTGCAAGTGTCTGAGTTCAAATTTTACTTCTACTTCCTTGGATTGTTACTCCTTTGAGCAAGTTACTTAATTTGTAAGTGGTAATTCATGTGGAAGAGTGTCTGGCAAACAAAACATTTAGTCATTTATGTAATTGGCATATAATGTTAAAGGCTTAACTGTTAATTTATATAATAATGCATATATTAGTAAGAAAACAGTTTTCCCTTTAGCAAGACACAGAGGACCAGCATGGAGTATTTCTAAGGCCCTCTATGGTAAACCAACCTTTCAAAAAAAAAAAGAGAGAGATTCCTCTATGTTTTTTAAATTAATAGCCAATTAAAGAAGTGTTAAATCAAAATAATGAGGGATTAAGCAAAAATGTTTTCCTTTCTTACCCCAAACCACATGTACTTCTATGTACTTCTGAATATCATTGTTCTCAAAAAAGAAATAAGAGTTAGAAAATGAAATAGGATGAATTAGATTTTAAAAAGTTGCCTATAGCAAACAGCAAAAAGGAAGGAAGAAACAATGTAAAGACAGTCCAAATTGGTATAAGGCAAAAGAAACAATGTGGAATGTGAGCTATAAAAGACAAGGAATAAACCAATATAAACCAAGTTTATATTTTTGTTTCTTGTAATTATGAATTTAACTGGATTATATGATTTATGATAAATTTTACAAGTAATATGCTTGCACATATTTAAGCCTTATTGCCCTCTTAAAACTCTGAGGCACCTCTGGAGTTCACTTATAGTTTATAAAAGATGTCTTAATGATGGTGGTTTCCCAATATGTTATTTTATTCTGACATATACAATACAAAATATACAATACAACATATACAATACAAAATGAATATTTTAGAAAATAAACAACAGGATTTCAGTACCACTTTTATTTATCACGATACAGTGAATTTCATTAGTGAAATACGTTGAGAAGTTTAGTTAGTAAGAAATTCCTAATATGTCTATGAATTGACCATTTGCTCCAAGTTCATGACGTTTTCCTAATATTACACTGATAGGATCCTTTTGTTACTAGCAGTGCCAGAAGGTTGAAGAGCTGATTAATTGGTCTAGGTCTACATTTTCTTCTCAGGAGTTTCTTCTCATTGCCAGGATCATTAAGTGGTTAGAATTACTTTAATATCCCCACAACCTCCTACCTTCCCCCATTCTGCTATTTTATTATTTTTACCAATGTCCTCGTGGAATAAATGTATTTATAACTGCAATACAATAACACATTTCAAACATTTTCTCATTAATACCTCACCTGACTACATTCAAAAAGCTTGGAGAATGGATTCTTGGACAGAATTCTATTACCACTTTTATAATAGTTAATGTATAAACCAGTATATTCTCAAAACTGAAATTATTGACAACAGAGTCTAACGTAGTTTTTCATCTTTGAATTTCCAGGGTATCCTTCAGCAATAAAGTTATAAAAGCACCTCAATGTGTATGTTGTGCATCAATGAATTAATAAATTCATTAAAGGAAATTAAAGGAAATAATTTATTTATGAATAAATATTTGCACAGCACTTATCACACTTGCATTGATTGCTCTAGGCCCTGTGAATATAGTGGTGCATAAGACGAAGAAGGATATACTTACATAGAACTTGTGGTCTGTGTTTTTCTTTCTTACCCCAAACCCCATGTATTTCTTTGTACTTCTGAATATGCTTGTTCTCATAAAGCTCATTTCCCAGTGAATTGTCCTGGTTTAACCTTGGAAACACACACTCACTCACTCACACATATTACACATACTGAGGCAAATGTTCGAAAGTGAAGAATATGTTAATTCCTCCTCAATCATGTTTGACTACTGACAAATTAAAATCCTGGGGGTATGATCTTGACCTATAATCTTTTAGCTATCTCTAGTCAATGCTCTGCTTTACATTTTTTTATACTAATTTTACCATTACACTCAAATATTGGTAAAGCTACTTGAAGGTTTTTTTTCCACCTTTCTTATAGGTTTGACGTTTTTCAAACACAAATGTGGGAAGATTTTTTTAAATGCAAAAGAAAATCAAAATAAGGAAAACGAAAATAGAAAACTAACACATTGCATACGTTAGATTAAAAAATCATAAAAAAAATCAATGTCAAGACTACAGAAAGGAACACAGTGCTACAGCTAAGAAATACTGTGTTCTCTCTTAGGTTTTATCATTTGCTTTTTTACCATAAAATTTTATATTGATATGTTTACTGTAAACCAAATAGAATGAAACTATGACATTTAAATTCCTGAATTTCATTTCTTGAAAATATATGGTAACTGAAGTGTTAGTTAATTAATATCAAATTAGTTTTCATAGTTTTTAAAACTAAGAGTTGCCTTTTCTAGTTATATACCCACAAAACAAAAGTTACCTTGTAATTAATAACTTCCTCATTTTTAATATTTATATTTCAAATATTTGATATTTTATATAGAATACGTGCTGGCATTTCTTAATTCCTAATTCCATCATTTCTTTATACATTAGGCAGCATTCTTTTTTTTTTTTTTAGATTTTATTTATTTATTTGACCAAGAGAGACACAGCGAGAGAGGGAACACAAGCAGGGGGAGTGGGAGAGGGAGAAGCAGGCTTCCCGCTGAGCAGGGAGCCTGATATGGGGCTCAATCCCAGGCCCCGGGGATCATGACCTGAGCCGAAGGCAGACGCTTAACAACTGAGCCACCCAGGCGCCCATTAGGAAGCATTCTTATACATGGAAGTGTTCTTTTGATATTTGAGCATGCATAGTTTAAATGTTAATAAAGCATTTAATTTATTAAGTTGTTAGAAAAATACTAAGGTACAAAACAAAATCATTTCAAAATGTCATTAGAGAATACATTTTTCAAGGTAACATAGAAAATGCATAATAATTACTTTGAAATGTTTCTTAATATCTTTCTATTAAATTAAACACACCGTTCTTGGGATGCCTGCGTGGCTCAGCGGGTTAAGCGGCTGCCTTCGGCTCAGGTCATGATCCTAGGGTCCTGGGATCCAGTCCCACATCTGGCTCCTTGCTCCGCGGGGAGCCTGCTTCTCTCTGCTTGCCACTCCCCTGGTTGCTCTCTCTGATTTAAAAATAAATAAATAAATAAATAAATAAACCATTCTTAAGTTTATTTGTTGGATTTAAAAAATAGGAAATTTAAGTTTAATTATATTCAATTATCTTTTTTCTTCATTATTTCTTCTCACTTTTGATTTTTTTAAATAAATCAATATGTAAATATGCAGTGATGCTAATAAATAATTATACATTTTAAAAAACTAAAACATGAGCCCATAGAGATAATAAAATAATATTACTACTATTACTACTACTGATAATGGCAACAAACGCTTCCATATAGAATACGGGTTAATGGATATAGAAATAATGGAATTATGGAATTATACATTCTATGTAAAAAATAGAATGAAAAACGTTTCCTGTCTGGTTAGTTCCCATTCCTTCATTACCAACTCAACTACTCCTCCATGGGTAACCTTTCTTAGCCATTATTTTTTTAATATTCCTCATGAGTTTATGTTTATATAAGCAAATATGAATAAAGCACCCTTCCCCTTCTTACAAAAAATATAATATCCTATTGTATATGTGAGATATCACCTCACTAGTACACTGAGAACTTTCTCTTTTTCCAACAAAATATTTGGTTAAATGAAAGTACCATAATAATTTAAAAATTGATAATCAAGTTGATTTCCAATATTTTGACATTACAATAGTTTCAAAGGGTGATATTTGTATTATATTTCTTTTATGTTTCCTTATATCCATAGGACAAACTCCTTTAGGTAAAATTTCGGAGTTAAGTGTATCAATATTTTTAAATTTTGATATGTATTTCTAAATTGTCTTAATAGAGGGCATACTATTTACACCCTAATCAGCCATATATGAGATTATTTCTCCACACTTCATCAACTGACTGTTTTCAAACTTCTGAATTTTTGTTCAATTGAAGGCTAGAAATGGTATCTCAGTATTATTTTAATATTTATTTTTCTGGGCACCTGGGTGGCTCCGTCGTTAAGCATCTGCCTTAGGCCCAGGTCATGATCCCAGGGTTCTGGGATTGAGCCCCTTATCAGGCTCCCTGCTCCGCGGGAAGCCTGCTTCTCCCTCTCACACTCCCCTCGCTTGTGTTCCCTCTCTCACTGTCTCTCTCTCTAATAAATAAATAAAATCTTTAAAAAAATATTTATTTTTCTTATTAAGAGTGAAGATAGGCATCTTTTCACAATTTTGGGAGCAAGTGAACTTACTTTGTTTAAAACTTATGTTTTGGAGTTGTCCATTTATCCTTTTATTTAAAGATTTTGTTTATTTATTTGACAGAGAGAGACACAGCGAGAGAGGGAACACAAGCAGGGGGAGTGGGAGAGGGAGAAGCAGACTCCCTGCCAAGTAGGGAGCCTGATGTAGGACTCGATCCCAGGACCCAGAGATCATGACCTGAACTGAAGGCAGATGCTTAACCATCTGAGCCACCCAGGCACCCCCTGCCCATTTATCCTTAACACATTTTTCTACCAAAATTATTATTAGAACATGTAGTATGGAGATTTGCCTATGGTTGTGGATAAAACTGTCAGTAATTTTCCCAGTTTGTCAAATTATGCTTACTTATCTTTTCATTCAGAATTTTAAAATATTTTTTAGCCTTATGTATATTTTCTTTTAATCTTTGGGTTTTGAGTCATAGTTAGAAAATCATTTTCATGCTCGAAGTTCATAGAGGATATTTCTTCTATATTTTCTTCTAGTACTTTAATGGTTAAGGATTTCATTTATATCATTCAAACATTTGCAATTTATCTATGAATGAGGTGACATATACAAATTTTTATTTAATTGTTTGTTTAACTGTTTTGCAGAGAGCTACCCATGTTTACAGATAGGATTTATTTAATTTTCCATCTTTTCTCCACTGATTTCTCATAGCACTTTTATTAAATAGTTAATTTGTCCTTGGTTTACATCTGCCCTCTGTTTTCCTTTTAATGTTTCAGTTTACTCAGGAACCGTTACTGTTAATAACCAATTTAATATTCATCAAGATAAAAAGCTAGGGAATATACTTCTTTTTTGGACTCCTTCAAGTTCAATTTGTAGGTTAGCGATTTTTCCCTTCCTTCTTTATTGAGTGCTTCATATATTTTTTTCTGTGTTTATTTTTATTACCTTCTCTTCTAGGGATTTAATGTTTCTGAATTTCAATTTTTTGTTACAGAAGTGAGGATTTCATTGAGTTGTATTTGTTTTATTTAGTTGTTTATTTAATTGTAAGCATTTGATTATTTTTGCTTGCTGCTTGGCAACAGCTTAAGTAAATGCTCTTCATCTGATATAAGATCTGATGCTTGTTCACATTCATATAGTTTTTCTCATAATACTTTTGTTGATTATATCTATGTTGCTCTTTATTTTACTCATAATTTAATAAGAACATCTTTCACAAACTATTAATTTTCAAGAGGTTTCTGTTTGTACCTGTGTGTGGAGAGCACAGTGGCCTTGTTACTCTAGGCAGATTTATATTTTCTGTATGATTCTTTGGGAAGGCCCCCGACTTTGCTTTTCTGAAGTAAATTGATGTAAAAGTGCTTTTAGCATCAGCCCTGCCCATTCCAGTTTCTTCATTCATTATTGCAAATAACAGACATGTTTTGTACTAGAAAGCGGGCTCTTCACCTTTAGAAAGTATTTCCTGGTACTTGTAGGATGTGATGCAGCTAAGCTGTCTCACCTCTCTCCCTGCTTCTTTCCTTCAATTTTTTCCTCAAGACTTTGAATCAGATCTCATTGTTTTCAGTAATCATTATGCTTATTGTGGAATCTGAAGGTTTTTTATGTCTTCTTGTTACTGTTGTTGCTTTTTAATTGACTTATCAGGGTTTCTTTGGTTGTTGTTGTTTCTTTTGTTCTTTTTGGTGATTTTTGTATTTTCTAGGAGAATAAGGAGAAAGATGCTGAACTAAGTGACCATGTTTCTACAGGAAATTTTTGAAATAATTGGAACACATATAAATACTTAAAAAACAGACATATAACCCTTTCCATCTGGTGTGAACTTAAAGATTGAAAAGAACATTCAAAGCAGAAAAATAAATTATCCTGGATTGTTTATTTTTTAATTATACAGTTATATAATTTTATAATTATAATTATATAATAAATATCATTTTTTCAAGATTTTATTTATTTATTTGACAGAGAGAGACATAACGAGAGAGGGAATACAAGCAGTGGAAGTGGGAGAGGGTTCAGAAGCAGGCTTCCCACTGAGCAGGGAGCCCGATGCGGGCCTCAATCCCAGGACCTGGAATCATGACCTGAGCTGAAGGCAGATGCTTAACGACTGAGCCACCCAGGCGCCCCTATAATAGATATCATTAACAAAATAGTTGACACTTTTTTTTATTCTTTAAATTTTTTATTGTTATGTTAATCACCGTACATTACATCATTAGTTTGTGATGTAGTGTTCCATGATTCATTGTTTGTGCATAACACCCAGTGCTCCACGCAGAACGTGCCCTCTTTAATACCTATCACCAGGCTAACCCATCCCCCCACCCCCTCCCCTCTAGAACCCTCAGTTTGTTTTTCAGAGTCCATCGTCTCTCATGGTTCCTCTCCCCCTCCGATTTAGCCCCCTTCATTCTTCCTCTCCTGCTATCTTCTTCTTTTTTTTTTCTTAACATATATTGCATTATTTGTTTCAGAAGTACAGATCTGTGATTCAACAGTCTTGCACAATTCACAGTGATCACCATAGTATGTATCCTCCCCAATGTCTGTCACCCAGCCACCCCATCCTTCCCACCCCACCCCTACTCCAGCAACCCTCAGTTTGTTTCCTGAGATTAAGAGTTCCTCATATCAGTAAGATATATATATTTTTATATATATATAAATATATATATATATATATCTCACATTTTCTTCATCCATTCATCTGTTGATGGACATCTTGGCTCTTTCCACAGTTTGGCTATTGTGGACATTGCTGCTGTAAACATCAGGGTGCACGTACCCCTTCGGATCCCTACATTTGTATCTTTGGGGTAAATACCCGATAGTGCAATTGGTGGATCGTATGGTAGCTCTATTTTCAACTGTTTGAGGAACCTCCATACTGTTTTCCAGAGTGGCTGCACCAGCTTGCATTCCCACCAATAGTGTAGGAGGGTTCCCCTTCCTCCACATCCCTGCCAACATCTGTCGTTTCCTGACTTGTTAATGTTAGCCATTCTGACGGGTGTGAGGTGGTATCTCACTGAGGTTTTGATTTGGATTTCCCTGATGCCGAGCGATGTTGAGCACTTTTTCATGTGTCTGTTGTCCATTTGGATGTCATCTTTGGAAAAATGTCTGTTCATGTCTTCTGCCCATATCTTGATTGGATTATTTGTTCTTTGGGTGTTGAGTTTGATAAGTTCTTTATAGATTTTGGATACAAGACGAGGGAAGCAAGGGCAAAAATGAACTATTGGGATTTCATCAAGATAAAAAGCTTTTGCACAGCAAAAGAAACAGTCAACAAAACCAAAAGACAACCGACAGAATGAGAGAAGATATTTGCAAAAGACATATCAGATAAAGTGCTAGTATCCAAAATCTATAAAGAACTTATCAGACACTTGGTTTTAAAAATAAAGGACAAGGGGCACCTGGGTGACTCAGTCAGTTAAGCATCCAACCCTTGATCTCAGTCTAGGTCTTGCTCTCAGGATCATGAGTTCAACCCCATGTTGGGCTCCATGCCCAGCATAGAACCTACCTAATAAAAATAAAAATTAAATTAAAGAACCACAACTGAATGCTTATACTGGAAGCAATACATGTCACTCTGTTTTCATGTACCATGGTTGTAAAATACTGAAGGAAAATGTGTGAAATAAAATTAAGGAATAAATTAGGGGCACCTGGGTGGCTCAGTTTTTAAGCATCTGCCTTCGGCTAGGGTCATGATCCCAGGGTCCTGAGATCAAGCCCCATGTCGGGCTCCCTACTCAGCGGGAAGCCTGCTTCTCCCTCTCCCACTCCCCCTGCTTGTGTTCCCTCTCTCGCTGTGTCTCTGTCAAATAAATAAATAAAATCTTAAAAAATAAAATTAAATTAAGGAATAAATTATGGTATAGATCAGCATGAGGTGAAACTAAATGATTTCTGATTTTCAGAAATCATGTATTGTTCTTATTTGAAAGTAAAATAAATAAGAAAAGATGTTTTGTGACTTTTTTTATGAACTATTTTAGGTCCATCTTTGCTAAGTATTAGAAATACTGGCCTTTGGCACATTTCCATTCTACATTTCATTTCCTACCTCAACTCTGTAAGCTACTGAATATTCTTTATGCACATGTCAGCAGAATAGCAATCATAAGTGGAACTATTTACTTATTTACTTACTTACTTATGTATGTATTTAAATCTTTTGGCATGGGTGGGAGATGATCCCTTGGCATTCCTGCTCAGTTTGTGGGTTCTATGACACAAAGCATGATTCCTTGCACAATGACACTACAGAATGAATCTTTGGGTGATATAACCAGTAACATCAACTACAAACAGTGTAGAAGACAGTATGTGGCCACGTAGGTCAATTTGAGTTCTACTTCTATGTCCAGGTTTGAGTTTTGTTTTGTTTTTTTAATTTAGTTAAGTCAAACATCTCATTCCTTTTCTTGTTTTTAGCAATTGCAACTAAATTAAAGAGCCGAATGCAGGATAGAAAAACTTCTGAGAACTAGATTTCGATCGTGCTTAGTTGTAAATGTGCACCATAAAGATTATGGAAAAATTAGTCTATGATTTATAATCACTAAACTTAGTTTAATACATTTGATAGTGTTGTAAAAAGTTGTGACTACTATGAAAGATCAATTTGCTGAGCCTTGGTCAATTATTAAACCAGAGGCAACCTCAAGGGTTAATTAGAAACAACTGGAGTAAACGGTATCTTCATATTTTTCCACTGCAGAAAGCAGTGGCTGGCCATCAAAGTGTGATGATATTTGCTTGGGGAAGGATGACATTCCATGATGATAATAACAGTGATAATAGTGACAGACAAATCTAAAACCATTGACTTCAAAGGTAAGCAAATTGATAAAATGATAAAGATCATAGAAGCTCGGTAGAGCAAAAAACGCTGGGCCTTGGGGAACAAAGTCGGGTAGCTGTGCTCTCTGTTGCCGATTTGGTCTGTGTGCATGGGGATGTCTTCCTTTAGACTAGAAAATTAACAACAGATGAGGTATAAAAAAGAGACAAACAAAAAAGTGGTTTACTTCTTAGAGGTCTTGGGAAATTTAAGATTCACTCTATTCAAGGTGAGCTTACTGAAACAGGACACTTGCTATTGTACTCTTCAGGGCTTGAGAGAATTTTTATTGTGAGAACCTTAGGAAAGCAGGCAAAAGACTTTTCTGTATCTCTTCCAGGAAAATCAACCTTTATTTAAAACTTTGTGTGCTGAGCATTCCCTTGATGTGGAGTGTTTTAAGAAATTCAAAAACCAATCAAATCAATAAGGGGATTTCTCCTCTGAGATATATTCTTTTTGTGTTGAGATGCTTGAGACAACAACCAGTTTGGGAGGTAGGAAACAAGTTCTCAACTTTGTAGCAAGTTGCCAAATATTATGGTAAAGGAGAAAGGCACGTTCAAATATTTGAGCAATAAATATTTGTTGCACGTAATTTGCAGTGTTAGTACTGGGACTTCAGGAATTTATAATATGTATCTGACCTTATGCTATTTATCTAGGAAGAGACACAGGACTTATACACAAATAAAAATCCAGAATAACCTAAGCCATCTGCCAATCTATCAATACCTGAGGTCAGGCCTCTGATTTTTTGTTTGACATTTCATTGTTCTAGACCATGATTTCATGATTCAATAAAAGGAAACGACAACATCAGCAGCCAAGTCAAGATGATTGTTAACAGTAGGCAAGTGTTTTTGTGTATGTATGTGTTACATAGAGTTTGGTTTTAGTGGAGCACAAATTAACATATTAGGAGAAATTTTAAAGTGTTGGGCTCAAAGACGGTGTTGCACAGTATGTCAAACAGAATTCATTCAGTACTCTAGCAACCAGTAATTAGTGAGTGGGGATGTGCTGCAGGAGAGGAACTTTGATTCAGAAGACCCAGTATCATCTAAGAGAATGCTGTCAAAACCTAACCCTTATCTTCCTCTAGAGACATTCATTATCGTTATTGCCCCAGAATGTAAGCAGATCAGCTGCAGGAAAAGAAATATCTCCCTTTCAAAACTATTTGTTTATACAAACATCTTTGAAAAAATAGTCTGGAATATATTAGATGTTAATGCCAAGATGTACAAAAAGATGGGAGACCTAGGGAGAATGGTCTTTCAAAACAAGATTCTTCTCTAATCTCTCCTAATCCCACTTATCTGGTTTATTTTTTTTAATTTTTTTAAAGATTTTATTTATTTATTTGACAGAGAGAGACACAGCGAGAGAGGGAACATAGGGGGGGGAGTGTGAGAGGGAGAAGCAGGCTTCCCACTGAGCAGGGAGCCTGATGTGGGCCTTGATCCCAGGACCCTGGAATCATGACCTGAGCCAAAGGCAGACGCTTAACGACTGAGCCACCCAGGCGCCCCCCCACTCATCTGGTTTAGATGTTTCTCTGCATGCTGTTCCCTCCAATAAGGAAGAGATTTACCATATCCCTACGACACTGACAGATAAAAATAACAGATGCACCATTAAACTTGAATTTCAGGTGAACAACACTTGTTTTGTTTTTTAAGAATAAGTATGTTCCTTGGGGCGCCTGGGTGGCTCAGTTGGTTAAGCGACTGCCTTCGGCTCAGGTCACGATCCTGGAGTCCGGAGATCGAGTCCCGCATCGGGCTCCCTGATCAGCAGGGAGTCTGCTTCTCCCCCTGAACCTCTTCCCTCTCATGCTCTCTATCTCTCATTCTCTCTCTCTCAAATAAATAAATAAAATCTTAAAAAAAAAAGAATAAGTATGTTCCATGCACAATTTGAGATATACTTATCCTAAAAAGTATTCTTTGCTTATCTGAAATTAAAATTTAACTGGGCATTATGTATTTTATTTGCTAAATCTGACAACCCTACCATGAAGCCAATGAAACATATGCTTTGGTGCCCCTAATTTGGTCCTTCTGAGGTCCTGGTAGGGAGTCTAGTAATCTTATATTTGTAATTTTGAATCAGTGTTCTTCAAAGGAAACTCCCAAATTCTTCCAGCAATGGAAAGCCTGTATATTCCCCTGGGTCCAATAGCATATTGTATATTGTATATTACCTATAGCAATGAGAAATGTATATTGTATATTACCTATAGTAATGAGAAAATACATTATCTAGTAGATAAAAGAATCATCTAAGTCTGAATGTCTGAATTGTGCTCAAAACTTTTTTTTTTTTTTTTTTTTTTTACTGTGTGTGTGCATATGTGTGTGATTTTTTTTGATTTGGTAATTTTTTTCTCTTTTTTACAAATTCAATTCTAGTTTTTTTTAAATCCTAGTTTACAAAATTCATGTCAAACATACACATTGAGTTACAGATAAAACTGTGAAACATTTTTAGAAACTTCAGAACAGAAATTTCTTGAGAACTTTTCTTTGGGCTTGTGGGCCTGTTTTCTGAGGGAATAAAGAGCAAGGGGCTCAATTATACCTACATATCTTGTATGAATTACTCTAATCCTTCAAGAATCAACTCAAAGACTACACTTCTAATCTCATGTCAAATCTTTCATCCCACCTGGCATTATTCTATTTCATATCTCTCATAGAACTTTTATAAGATGCAGAGATACTGTTTATTAACATGTTTATTTGTTTTCTTACACTATAATATAAGCATGAATCTCGTGTCCTTGTTCACTGCCTTATTTGTTTCACATAGCACCTGGAATTTGCTAGGCTGTCAAATATTTATTAGAAGAATGGATGGATTAAATATATTCATTAGGTGCTCTTTTGTGTTAGGCACTATGCTAAGGTCTGGGACTCCAGTGTTAATACAATTGCACTCACTAAGTTTGAAATTAGGTCAAGGAGATAGGGAGTATGATAGTCCATTCAAATAATAAACCCATAAAACTTTGGGATCACAATGTTTGTTTGTTTTTTAAGATTTTATTTATTTATTAGAGAGAGAGAGAGAGCACAAGCAGGGGGAGTGGCAGAGGGAGTGGGAGAGGGAGCAGGAGAACCCACTGAGCAGGGGTTCATGACCTTCACCTAAGGCAGACACTTTAATCCACTGAGCCTCCCAGGCACCCCAGGATCACAGTGTTTTTAAGTATCAGAAAAGTAAACAGGAAGACCCTCAATTTATATTATTTTTTTATAAGGGAGGCTGCTTGGGTTTGTCTTGTTACCAACCTGCCCTGTGTTTTGGTTCTGTAGAGAATCTTTCTGTGACCTTGTCATCCATATGTAACAAATGCTTATCTTTAAGAGAACATTTGACTAATTTTATTTTTTTAATTAATTGATTATTTTTTTATTATGTTCAGTTAGCCAACATAGAGTACATCATTTGACTACTTTTAACGAAACTCTCAGAGATAGACTTAGACTTTGCATACTTTCTTTCCAACTGCAATGTTCTATCAACCAAAGGAAAATGGTCTACCTAAGGGGACCAGATGTTAACTCAGACCCTCAAAGAATACATTAATTCACCATTGTCCTATGATTTAGATTTATGAAAATCAAATTTGATTACTGAAATTAGTGCCTGTCTTTACCACTGTACTTGTTCCCTTGTGATTAAAACCAAATGCCTAGAAATTACACTTGAGGGTACCTGTAGCTAGTGACTGAAAAAAAGTTTCTCTATGCATGAAAATAAAATCTTACCTCTGTAAACAGCACACTTAGCAATAAAGAGAACCTTGCTCCTAAAAAAAAAATTTAATATATGTAGGGAATATGCTAAACGGTCTGCACAACCATAGCCAATCTATAAGATTATCAACAAATTCATTTTGAAAACTCACACTATAAATAAATCTATTTCTGGGAAAAGAAACATAGCTAAATATAATCCATTATTTTTTTTAAAATCTTGTAGGTACAGTATATATAAGAGGAATTACAAAGCCTTCATTTTGTATATGATATACCAAAACACAGTATTTGAAAACTTTTTTGCTACTATTATTTTTAAGGGAGAAATCCCTGGTAATATTTTAACATTTTCTCTCCAGACTCTAAAAGAATAGATGCTTCTGGTCAAATTTGAAAGTAAAAACTAATCAGCCATAATTCCATCCTATGAATTCAAAGATAATTTACAACTTCTAGCATTCTGTTAGGGGCTGATAACTTTTAATGGGATTAGAAATGGTGTGTTGGAGCTGGCTCAAATTAATTCATGAAAACCACTTTGAAATTTATTTGCAGCTTTCTTTTCTTCTCTCCCTTCTCTTCTTTACTTTCTTTTTACCTTCCTTCCTTCCTACCTTCATTTGTAAAGAAATTCTGCAGTGTTAAGCTATTGCACTTTAAATTTTCTAATTTATTTGACCATTGCTTTCCTATTGATAATATTATAATGAATGCTTAGTCTGGTAATGTTGACGTTTAGCATAGGCATAACACTGTTGTACAATAAACATAATACTGTCTGAGCTGCTTTCTTCAGGGAAATATTGGAGCAGGGTGGTTAAAAATACCTATCTTGTATGGATTATTTTAACCCTTTAGGAATTCAATGTCATCTAATTTGATAACAAAATAATGCTTATTCCACTATGCCTTAAAGATGTGACATTCAAAGTTAGCTCTTCTTCTTTCCTTATTTTGACATGATGAGCATGCACTGACAAAAAAATTATTAAAAAAATGTGGCATGATGCTACTTGAATGAACTTAAAACTATCCATTTGTAACTGTGTCTTTGCAATTTGTAGTGAGCTGGGCTGCAGTGTGAACTGATAAAAACACCGGTTAGTCTCTGTTGCAACTATTTAACCCAAATGTACTGCCAAAATAGCCGTAGATACTATGTAAACAAATAAATAGAATCTCATACAATTTTCACATCTCACAGAATATTATTATTCTTTTAATTTTTAACCTTTTAAAAATGTAAAAATAATCCTTAGTTTGCAGGCCACACAAAAACAGTTTGATGACCAGATTTGACTTGTTGACTCTGTTGTAGATGCATCTGTTTTTATATTTCTGGGAATTGTTTAGCGCTTCATTATTTTTCAAATTTAATGAATGGTTTGCTTAATTTTCACTACTGGCCATTTCATTTTTGTTATGGAATGAATGTTTATGTTCCCCAAAATTTGTATATTAAAACCCTAATTCCCACTGTGTCTGTGATAAGGCCAATGAAGTAATTCTGGTTAAATGAGGCCATAAAGGTGGAGCCCTGATCTGATAAGATTAATGTCCTTCTATGAAGAGACCCTAGAGAACTAATTCTTTCTCTCCATGTACACACACAGAGGAAAGGGCATGTGAGAACATAGTAAGAAGGCAGCCAGATGTCCTAAGCCAGGAAGAGAATGCTTACCAGAAACTGAATTTACTGGCACCTTAATCATGGAATTCTAGCTTCCAGAACTACAAGAAAATAAATTTCTGGGTTTTTAACTCCGCAAATTATGGTGGTCCGAACAAACTAATGCAATTTTCTTTGGAAACTTAAGGAGCTGATCTGTTCTGCCACCAAAATGCTAACTGGAATGAAATGAAGAATGGCTTCAGACCCTTCACAATCAGAAGCAGGAAACATGCATTAAAGAAGGAGCTTCACCACACAGCTCTAGATCATTTTTCTTGCACCAATGCATACTTCTCAGAGTTCTTAGAGTACATACTGTGTTGAAAGTGTGAAAAAAAAAAGCTAAGAACAAACTAGTTTGTCCCTTTTCCATGATTATGGACAAACATCTTAAGGATTCCCAATACTTCATATGCTTGAAAATATCAAATCTATTATAAAATTTTCTGTTCTCAAGGTAAATAGGTAGATCTCTATTTTCTTTTCTTTTTTTTAGTTTTTATTATTATTATGTTACGTTATGTTAATCAGCATACATTAAATCATTACTTTTGATTTAGTGTTCCATGATTCATTGCATGTAACGGGTTAGCCTGGTGATGGGTATTAAAGAGGGCACGTACTGCATGGAGCACTGGGTGTCAAACGCAAAAAAAGATCTCTATTTTCTTAGGTAGATTGTAAACATGGCAATTCTAGGCTCTCCTGATTAATCTTTGTCATGTAACTTAGACAATAGGTTCAGTTATGTGACCTGCTTTGGCCAATGGGATTCTAGCAGGCTTCAAAACACTTGTGCAATTTGACTTTTTCTCTCTTGTATGATTTTTTTATCTCCATAAAAAAAGATATTCTTGTTTATCTCATTGGTTCCAGGAAAAGGAAAAGATGTGAGGAGCAGAGCTAAGTTGCTCATATACCCAGATGATTCATGATGTCAACCAAACCCAGTTGAGATTAAACTACTCCCACCTTCATCGCTCATGAGCTAAAGTAATGAACAATGATTTCTTAAGTCATTGAACTTAGTGTTGTTTTATTTTTTTAATCCTCAATAGCAATACCTAACTGATAAAACATGATAAAACTAACTAATACTTATTGGGTATTTACTCTGTGCTGAGAAGTGTGTCTTAATCCACTTAATCTTTACACAACTTGATGAGTTTAGTGTTATATCCTTATCTTAAAGATGAGAACCATGTTATAGGATACCCAGCAAAACTGTTGTAGATTTAGGATTTGTAGGACTGACTCTACAACCTGGACTCATATACACTATTTTTTTCTATCTTTAGAAAACAGCTGAATTATACATCTTTGCCTCAAAAACTAAGATCCAAGATCTTAAAGATCTATCACTAAAATCTTTGAAGGTATCTTTATTAGAATGACTACATTTTTGATGGAGAGATTTTTCTTTAAAAATAAGTAATTCTTTTTTTTTAATATTTTATTTATTTATGGCGCCTGGGTGGCTCAGTTTGTTAAGCGACTGCCTTTGGCTCAGGTCATGATCCTGGGGTCCCGGGATCGAGTCCCACATCGGGCTCCCTGCTCAGCAGGGAATCTGCTTCTCCCTCTGACCCTCTTCCCTCTCGTGCTTTCTATCTCTCATTCTCTCTCTCTCTCTCAAATAAATAAATAAAATCTTAAAAAAAATATTTTATTTATTTATTTGACAGAGAGAGAGAGAGAGACAGCGAGAAAGGGAACACAAGCAGGGGGGTGTGGGAAAGGGAAGAGCAGGCTTCCCATGAAGCAAGTAGCCCGATGCGGGGCTCGATCCCAGGACCCTGGGATCATGACCCGAGTCGAAGGCAGATGTTTAATGACTGAGCCACCTAGGTGCCCAAGTAGAGTAATTCTATTTCAATTGATGGTTACAGTTCTTGATGGAGATCCTCAAGCAAATTTATCTAATATTAATTTATAATAAATTATGCCCTAAGGGGACATATAACATACCATGTTTATAAGATTGATATAAATTAAAGATCAGATTCGGTGCTTTGCAAAGGTATATTAGTGTTAGGATAATACTAACTGACCTATTTAATACCATTTCTAGCTTCATTGGCTTAATATATGATATTCGTTTGGGATTTCTTTGAGGGCTAGTCATAGTCTACCTGGATGATGGTTAAATTATTCCTGTGCTTATAAATAATATATTATCCCCAACTAACGTAACTTAGCAAAACTGTTACTAATTCTTTCAAGGTACTGGCCAATTTATCTCAACTTATTTTTAATCCTTTAGTGTTTTGAACATATTATTCATGAGATGTAGTTATTATTGTTAATAGTAATAATAATCGTGAACATTATCTCTTTATGTTTGGCTCACATCATTATTCTCCATGGAGTATCTATCTTTTCCAGGTCTGCCTGTCAAAATTCTATAATTTTCAAGACCCAATACAAATGTGTCAGTCTTGTTGAAATTTCCTCCAATTTCTCATTCCAGGAGTTATTTCTTGCTCTTTTGAATACTTTCAGAGTGTTTCTAAGCTTTATTTGATGATGCTTATCATGTCATATCTTGTATCTTTCCCAATTAATTTTATTTTCAAAGATTTCAAACTTACAGAAAATTGAAGGAATTTTATAATTACCACCTATGTATCATTCACCTAGATTTGCTAACTGTTGGTAGTTTGACTTCTCTATTTCTATCCTTTTTATTTACTACTTTTGTGCGAATATCTAAAAGTAAATTGAGGGTTTCATGGCCTTTCTCCTGTAAAATTTCTTCTTTCTCAAGGTTTATTTATTTTTATTTTAGAGAGAAAGAGAGAGAGTGGGGAGGAGGGGCAAAGGGAGATCAAGGAAGAAACTGAAGCAGATTCCGTAGTGGGTCCCACACAGGGCTCAATCTCAGGACCCTGAGAATAGGACCTGAGCTAAACCAAGGGTCAGATGCTTAACTGACTGTGCCATCCTGGCATACCTCTTATAAATATTTCTATGTGTATTACCTAGAACAAGAGTATTCTCCTATAAAGTTACAATAAAATTATCATATAAACAAAATTTGGCATTGGAACTACAATATAAACTAAAATAGGGTCTTTGCAATTTAACTAATTGTACCAACAACTTCCTTTCCATCTGCCCTTCTTCCCCTCAGGTTTTAGTCAAGATTTATACATTGAGGGATGCCTGGGTGGCTCAGTTGGCTAAGAATCTGCCGTCAGCTCAGGTTATGATCCCAGGGTCCTGGGATAGAGTCCCACATTGGGCTCCTTGCTCAGTGGGGAGCCTGCTTCAACCTCTGCCTGCCGCTCCCCCTGCTTGTGCTCTCTCTCTCTCACAAATACATAAAATCTTAAAAATAAATTTATACATTGAATTTATTGTTTTGTTCCTTTGGTGTCCCTTTTCTAGAGTAGTATTCTCCACTTTTTGCCTTACCTGATGTGTATGTTTAAGAATGTAGGTCAGTTATCTTCCTCACAATAAGATTCAAGTTAGACATTTGGTTACACTACTTGGTTGATATGTCATCCCTGTGTCATCATACTAGAAGACACATAATATCAGTAGGTTCCATTATCAATGATATAAAATCTAATCACCTGGCTAAATAATATCCTTCAGGTCTCTCAACTATGTATGGTATCTTTTCAATTAATAACCAATTTGTGAGGTGGTATTTTGAGATTTGTGCCTATTCTGTGCCTCTTACACCCAGTTTTTTTGTATGTGTTCATTGATGATCTTGCTTAAATAAATTGTATATTTTTGGGGCACCTGGGTGGTTCTGTCAGTTGAGCGTCCAACTCTTGATTTCAGCTCAGGTCATGCATGATCTCAAGGTTGTGGGATTGAGCTCCACATTCAGCAGGGAGCCTGCTTGAAGATTCTCTCCCTCTGCCCCCTCCCCCACTCATGCACTCTCTTCTTTCTCTCTCTCTAAAATAAATAAATAAATCTTTTAAAAAATGTATATTTTCATACCAGATAACTTTTGTTTTCACCTTACATACTCTAGGATAGTGGTCTCAGGAGCATCAATATCAACATCACCAGGGAACTTGTTAAAAAGTAAAATTCTCAGGCTGTATCACAGACCTGCTAAATCAGAAGCTCTGGAGTGGAGCCAAGAAATATGTGTTTTAGCAAGCCCTCCTGATGATTCTAATGTACAATGAAGTTTGGGAACCAATTCTTTAGAATTACATTTTATTCTAGAAGTTTCCATGGTTACCATCTGTGATAAGTGTAACTTGACAACACCTTAGATCTGTTGTATCTCATACCTTTAACTTTCTGCTTAGGGTTTAACTGCCTCTATGTAGGATGCTTACTCTTCCATACACAAACATGCAAATGCCAGGAAGTTATTAACACACAGGACAGCCCTTGAACAATCAGACCAATAACCAGTAGATAAGTATTCTTCTCTTTAGTACTTTAATGGTACAATTCACGGGTGTATTTTGCAGGATTTTTCAGAAGGTCACAGCAGAATTAGCCCTCTGTTGGCAATAGGGAAGACCAGTTCAATAATGCACGCTTAGATTCGTTGTTTGTTTGTTTTTTTGTTTTGTTTTGTTTTTTTTAAGTCTCTCTAGATCCCCTTATCTCTTCTTTGAGTTACGTTCCGAAATAAGCTTCCTTCATAAAAGTCATTGTTTCTGGCTCTGCTCTCTATGGGTAACAAGAAATAGCATATTTACAATCAGATGTGGCACTGAAAACTCCCATGTTGAGTTTGGTATGATAGAAATGTGTCACTCATTCATCTGCCACATGGTGATGCTAAGATTATATTACTAGTGGTAATCAGGGAGATGATCACCCCTGGAATGTAGTGGTGTGTCACATTTAGCAGTATTTTGCCTGGAAGTGATTTGGTTTTAGAGCCAGGTGTTTGTTGAAGTGTAGGCTTATGTTGTAGTGGGGTACTGAAAGAAATGGGGGCAGTGCTAATTATAAGATTGTGAATTTAGATATTTTTGTTGTTGTTGTTAATGGCTTGAAAACCTTTAAAAAGCAAAGGACATATTTAGATTATGGCACTTAAAATTCAAGGCATACTATAAAAGTCAAAAGGCTTCCACAGCAGCATTTAAAGACATTATATCCTACAGGGTTAACTAGGCTGAAAATTGGGCCCATGAATTAATTGTAAGGGTAGTAGAGTTTCAGAGGATACTGAATGCATAACATTTATAGGTCTCTTAAGTTTAATTCAGCTCTCCGATAGGAAAAGAGTAAGACTCTGAAACTTATCCAGGATGAAGATATTTGAATAATGACCTAAGACTCATGAACCCATAATTTTTCTCTTGAATCTCTGTATTGATAAAAGTAACCCTCAATTCATTGAACGAGAAGGCTCTCTCCTCACACACCCCTCTCTTATTTAGAAATCCTATAGGGGCTTAGAAATTGATGCTTGTCCTCCTCAAGATTCTCCTCTACTTCTGTTCATTGCCTCTAAACCAATAACTAAGATCAAGTCACAGCACAGCCTGAGGGACAATGCAATTCTATTTCTGGGAGGAAATAGTAGATATACCAGAGAATTGTAAGACTTGCCCAATATGTCCCTGATAGAACTTGAATGAACATATATGGAATTTGATCTTGGAGGTATTGGACAAGGGAATAGAGAAAGTAAGTCTGAATAGGAGAGAAATTATTGATTCTTTTGTGACTCAGGAATTTATGTCCTGGCATGGACCAGATGCTAGTCTTGATATGTTGTTAAGATGCCCAGTTAAAGACTGCTGTTGAATGATGTTTTATGGTAAGTAAAACAGAGATGCCAGAATTGTCTTAGCAGTGAACTGTAGAAAGGTCAGAAGACCAAAAGAGGTTTGTTGCTTGGCTGTATTACCAGTAAAAGTCTAGAATTGATGATTGGGAAGGCTGATGTCCTTTGTCATAGTAGAAAATTAAAATTCTTCATCTAGTTTTTGGATATGAATCAGCTTTTAGGGTTACAGTCCAATCATTATGAGAAAATGAGTCCTCTTGAAGAATTGTACAGTACCACCATAAGTATAGCTAATAATTTTTTCTCAATAGTTTTTAAAGCCACCTGTAGCCAGTTACAGGCAAACTATACTTTGAAGAAAGGGACGTATTCAGGTAATTCCAGGATATACACTTTCATTAAGGACCGATAAGGCTATTGTAGTTTTCTTGTTAGAGTGGGGTAGAAAAGAACCTAGATGTTAAATAAAGCTCTGTCCAAATTCAACATGCAGCCAGACCACAGTATTCACTGGTTCACTATATAAACATTTCAGCAACCCCCAGTCCATAATTGGTGGGCATAGTAAAAAGAATTGATATAATTCAGAAATGAGAACCATTATGCTAAAAAGGACTGAGAGGAACTCTTGAAACTGCCCACTTCTCCAGCCAAGAAAATAAATCAGAATAGATCATCTTGGGAGTAATGCACCACTTTAAGACTTTTAAGACTTATCTCCTAAGACTTAAAAAGAGGTAGGAGTGGTTGTCTCTATCTTAACGCCATTCATCTGCTCTCTGGCCCCTGAAAAAAACCGTGGAACATGGTGGATGATGATGGACTACCATAAATATAAATAAGAGTAGTTTTCATTGTAACAGCTTTTAATGCCAGATGATGCATATTTACAACATCAGATCAGCACTGCCTCTGGCATTTGCTATGGTGCTATTGATCTGATGAATGCATTCTTTACAATCTCTATGATAGAAAGCTTCAGATGTCATGCTCTTCAGGGGAAAGGTCAGTAGAAAAAAATTGACCCTCTTTCCCAAGGTTATATTACTTTTATTCTCTGTCACATCACAGCCTGCAGGAATTTGATATTCTTGACATTCCAGAGAACGTGTTGGCCCACTATATTGATGACACCATGCTAATTAGACAATTTAGAAAGGAAATAGCAAGTGTTCTGGATATAGTATAAAATATATATGTGCCACAGGATGGGAGATGAACATACACAGATTTAGAAGCCTGTCATATTGGAACAATTTAAAGTTTTTAGGAGTCCAGTCATCTGAGGTTTCCTGAAACTTCCCTTTTAATGTGAAAACAGTATATTTCACTTTATATCCTGTACAATTAAGAAAGAGGCACTGCATTTGGTGAGCCATTTTAGATTCTGAAGGCAAAATATATACACTAATAAAATACTGTTCTGATTTTGTTGTTGTTGTTGTTGTTGTGTGCCTCAAAATGCTGTCAGTTTTGAGTGAGGTCTAGATTATGTTAGGACACTTCAACATGTCACTCACCAGTTGAGAAGCAGCTCCTGGCATATGAATAGGCCCTAGTAGAGATGGAATGCCCTGCCACTTATCAAGTGTATACATGGCTGAAGCTTCTCATCAGGAGCTGGTATCATTAGATACATATAGTCATAAAGCTGGTCCCTACAGAAATATTACATTCAGGATTGGGCCTGAGCAATATATAGAGGGCACAAGTAAGTTACATGAACATGGCCCAGACTACCTAGTCAAATATCTCTTTTATAGAAACTTTTCCATCAGCTCACACTGGGGTTGGCATCATC
Source organism: Zalophus californianus (assembly GCF_009762305.2). Taxonomy (NCBI): domain Eukaryota; kingdom Metazoa; phylum Chordata; class Mammalia; order Carnivora; family Otariidae; genus Zalophus; species Zalophus californianus. The sequence goes on from NC_045595.1 coordinate 179,391,223, forward strand.
AGGGTTTACTTATGATAAATTATCAGGAGAAAAATAAATTTGTCCGGGTTCACACATGGTTTAGCTCACTATATTGGTGGTGATTGAAAGCAAACAGCTGCTATAATGTGGTTCAAACAAGCAAGGCCCAGAAAAAAAAAAAAAATTGAAGGGAAACCACTCCACTTAACAGAGCTATGAACAGTGCATTTGGTTCTCCTCCCATATGGAAGAAGAAATGGCCTGAAGAATGAGTGTTCATGAACACCTGGGAAGTTTTGAATAATTTGGTTGGGTATTATTTATGTATTTCTTAGTTTTGCCTTATCATATTATAAACCTTCTGGGTAGAAAATATCAGCTCTTTGCTTTTCATCTTTCCACACGTTTCTCCATTAAGGCATAAGAGATGTAGTAGATTCCCAGGGCTGCCAAACAAATCACAAATTTAGCGCCAAAAAAACCCAGAAATTTATTCTCTCATAATCTCGGGGATGGAAGTTGAAAATCAAAGTGTTGGCAGGGCCACTCTTTCTCCAAATGCTTTGGAGGTAGATCCTTTATTGCCTTTTCCAGCTTTGGGTGACTTCTGATGTTCCTTAGTTTGTGGCAGCATAACTCAAATCTTTGTTTCAGTGTTTACATAACCTTCTTCTCTATGTGTCTGCTTGTTTCTATCTCTTACAGGGACACTTCCATTGGATTTAGCTCCATCTTACTCCAGAATGATCTCATCTGGATCTTTACCTTAATTACATCTTTAAAGACTCTATTGCTAAATAAAATCACATTTTGTGATTATGGATAGACACAAATTTGGGGGTGGAGGGAGAGAACTATTCAATCTACAACAAGGTAGTAAACTAATATTTAATGATGATAATTTGTTTTTCTGACTCAGTTTAGAGTTTCAAAAGACAGATTTTAAGAAGTTTATTTTTTCAAAGGGATTCCTATATTTTAGATGACATATGGTATAGATATTATCTCACTGTTATTCCTACAAGTTATAAGCTGCAATTTCTCTCATGTAGTTTCTTCAATAAAGCTATTTTAACATACTATAAAAGATCTTAAAAATAATTTTAAAATTAATTATTTATTTATTTGAGATAGAGCAAGAGTGAGCAAGAGAAAGAGAGAGAGAGAGGGCACAGGAGCAGGGGAGAAGGGCAGCAGGAGAAGGAGAAGCAGGCTCCCCACTGAGCAGAAATCCCGACAGGGGTCTCAATCCCAGCACCCTGAGATCATGACCTGAGCTGAAGGCAGATGCTTAACCAACTGAGCCACCCAGGCACCCCTAAAAATTTTAATGTTGAAAACTCCTGGACTATAATCTATTGCTTCAGTTGTAGCTCATTGTTATGTATTGATAGATTTCCCCCAAAAAAGAGATGTTGAAGTTCTAACCCCTTCTACTTCAGTGTGACTGTATTTGGAAATAGGGTCTTTATACAGGTAATCAAGTTAAAATGAGGTCATTAGAGTGAGCCATAATCCAGTATAACTGATATCTTTATATAAAGGGGGAATTGGAACACAGACATACACAAAAGGAAGATAATGTGAAGACACAATAGGGAGAAAACAGTCATTGCCTTAAGTGAAGCATCTGTAAGCTAAGAAATGCCAAGAATTGCTGGCAGACCCTAGAAGCTAGGAGCAAGGAAGGATTCTCCTCTTAGAGCCATTATAAAGAGCATAGTCCTGCTGATACCTTAATTCAGATTTCTAGTGTCCACGACTATGAGGCAATATTTCTGTTGTTTTAAGCCACCAAGTTTGTGGTACTTTTTAAATGGAGCCTTAAGAAACTACTACTTAGTGCATTATATCATGGACTATTATGCATGTTCTTATAAAGTAGTTTATATGTCCTTATAATGTGTTTTAAACTATTTAATGTGTGAGTTTATGGATGGTTTTTAAATTGTTTAATGATTAATTGTTAAAATATAGCATGACTAATTCCTGAAAAATAGATAATTACAGAGATTTTCAAACTTCCCCCCCATAGTATCATGGTTAATATTATCCTCGCTTGAACTGCAAGTCTACATAACACAACAGTAATTGGATTGAAGAGTGAATTGATGAAATAAAAAGCAATTCTTCCCATGTAATATTTACGTAATGAAGCAAATAAAGACAGGGTGATTGCTGTTGAGAGTCAACCTATATTTTCTATGTTGTATTTAATATGGTTGAAGTTCAGCACGATAACAAATATTTTTACAAGGTATCATTTTTTCATGTGATTTTTGTTTGTTTGGTTGGTTTTAGTCCTAGGTATACCACACAGAACATTTATTGACTGATGTCTTAGAAATCTCATCATTTAATCTTATGACACATATACATTTAGGTTAATAAAAAAAGGGTTCATTGATTATTAGTTGCAAATTTCTTGCCAGCTACTATATTAGGCATCAACTCTCATTCACTGCAACTATTAGAGATAGATAAATATCAGTTCTTTGTAGAGATGAATTTTCCATTTTTTTAAGATTTTTGTATAATTAAACCAAATTCCAATCTTATTAGCTACACTTGGCTTTTTGACCAATAGTGATTTGAAATGTTAAATGATAGTATTCATATTGTGATCATTAATGTCAATCTGATTTTGGATAATTAGTTAAATTTGTCCTAGCCATTTTAAAAAGAAACAAATTGAATTTTTACCATTTTTTATCTGTTCTATATTGTGTTTCAGCAAGACTATATTAATTGTAGGAATTGTAATAATATTAAAAGTATTCTTTTGTCAGAAATTTTCCCACTCATTTTAGATCCAATCTTCAAAAATGTTATTTTTAATTTTGGTAAAAACATAACACTAAATTTACCATTTTAAACATCTTAAAGTTCAGAGATCAGTAGTGCTTAGTTTATTCACGGTGCAGCCGATTTCTAGAACTTTTTCATCTTACAAAGTTAAAACTTTTTACTCAATAAGCACTAATTCTCCCTCACATCTCCCCTAGCCCTTGGCATCTTTCTACTTCCTTTGTTTTCCCTATGATTTTTGTTACTTTAGGTACTTCAATTGATGGAATTATATAATGTATGTCCTTTTGTGATTGGCTTGTTTTACTTAGCATAGTGTCCTTGAGGTTCATCCTTGTTATAGCATGACAAGATTTCCTTCTTTTTTTGACTGCATAATATTCCATGGTGTTTGTGTGTGTGTGTGTGTGTGTGTGTGTGTGTTTGTGTGTGTGTGTGTACCACATGTATGATCCAATTTTTTAAAGTTTATTTCCACTGAATATGATGCTGCTGGGTTTGAGTCTAGGCATCTTACTCAAGGAATCTAGTAGATTAGATAATTAAATTCCTTCCAGCTCCCTATATTCTCCTCAACCAGCAACTTCACATCATTAGTTAGATATCAGTGCAATATAGAAATCCAGATCCTATATTGCCCTCTTTTTCTCCCTAAAATACTAAGGGAAGTGAAGGTTTCCAAATTTAGAAAATAAAATTTCTAGAACCAGTGCTAATCCCAGGTATGGGCAAGTACATCCCTGAATTTACGATGGGTGGTGAGCCATAAAATTATTAGTGAAGCACCAACTCATTCAGGAGTTATATGCTTCAAACACTAAGATTCACTCATATAATATCTCCCTAATAGCAGACTATTTGTTAGGGTTCTATAAAGAAATGGAGCTAGTAAGGTATAAATAAAACCAACAGGATTTATATAAAAGGAGGCTTAATATGAAGAATTGGCTTATGTCATGGTGCCTGGGTGGCTCAGTCATTAAGTGTCTGCCTTCAGCTCAGGTCATGATCCCAGGGTGCTGGGAGAGAGCCCCACATCAGGTTCCCTACCCCGTGGGAAGCCTACTTCTTCCTCTCCCACTCCCCCTGCTTGTGTTTCCTCTCTCACTGTGTCTCTCTCTGTCAAAAAAAAAAAAAGATAAAAAAAAGAATTGGCTCATGTGATCTTAGAGACAAAATCTCATGGTCTGTTGTCGGCAAGCTGAAGACCCAAGAAAGCTGGTGGTATAATTAAGTCTGTGTCCAAAAGCCTGAGAACCAGGGAAATTGATGGTTTAAATCCCATCTTGAGGGCCAGAGAAGGTGAGATGAGGTGTGCCAAGCAAAGATCTCAGCAGACACACAGGAAGCAAAAAGGGGGACATTTCTCCTTTCTCTGCCAGTATTCTACTCACATCCTCAACAGATTGGATAATGCCCACTCACACTAGGGAGGGCAATCTACTAAGTCTGCCAATTCAAATGCTAATCTAATCTGGAAACTTGCCCACAGCCACACCCCAAAATACTGTTTAATCTGGGCACCTTGTGACCAGCCAAGATGACATAGAAGATTAACTATCACAAGTCCACTCCTTGTCAACTTGGCAATCATATGCATCCCCATAAACCATACTTAATCTTCAAAGAAAGAAAATAATAAAGTCATAAGACTGGTTTACATGATAAAACTATCCTCCTTACAACAAAAACCCATTAACCTCTTGCCCAGAAAAGGAGATAAAGTCCTTGAGTGGGTTTATTACCCGTCTTCATATCCCAGAACTAAATGCTATAATGTAAAATTAACAATTCTTAAATACTATGATATAAAATCAATACCTTTTATGTTACATAATAAGGGAACAAGAGAGGAAAGAAAAAGAAGACAATATAGCAGGAATGGGGACCATTTGTGTTTGGGCTACTTCTTATAATTTCTTGTGCCTTCAGTGTCTGTTCAAGCCTGATCATGTACAATATCACTTTCACTTGATGATGGAATATTGCTGTGCATTCCAAACTTTATGGCTTGATCACTCATATAACACCCAATTTATGACACGCAGATCAGGTTGCATGGTAACTTCGTGTCCTGTGGTTAAGCATTCAATTTCTACTAAGGCCCAACTGCTGACAAGTGCAGTTTCTCAAAAGAAAACTATTTATCTGTAGATGATGGTGCGGCCTTGCTCAAAATCATATGTTGTAATTCACCTATAGGGGCCTGCCAAATAACATCCTTATCTGCCTCTGATTCTTCAAACACCATTGCATCTTCTGGATTAAATGGCCCAAGAGGCAGAGTAGCTTGCACGGCAGTCTGGACTTGCCACAGAGCCTTCTCTTGTTCTGGGCCCATTAATAACTAAATATTTGTGCCCCCCCACCAAAACAAATTCATATGTTGAAGCTTTAGCCACAATATGTGGATGGTTAATTTATGTTGTATATAAGCCAGTTGATGGTATTTTGCTATAGCAACCTGAGCTGACTTAAGACAGGTTCCCACTGAGGATAGCTGCTTTTTGGTCATTTGGTAAATGGGCCAGAGTAACACACACAACTGAGTCATATATTGCTTCCAAAATCTGAAGAAGCCCATAGGCATTGTGTCTCTTTCTTGGTTGTAGAAGAGGCCAGATGCAACAATTTATCCTTCACCTGAGTAGGTATATCTCAACATGCCAACATCACTGGACCCCTGGAAAAAATTAACGACCATATTTCCCTCCCCCAAAACATCAATCCTTGTCTGTAAAATAGTGTACTTGTTCCACTGTATTTATTTGATTCAGGCACATTGAGGCATCTCTTCAAACGCTTAAAATTCTTCTAATTCCTAGCTTCCTTTTAAGTTAATAAATTGTTTATTCTTTACTCCTCAGATCATGATTCATCATGCCTTCTTATAAATATATTGATATCAAAAAGAATATAAATTACTTGGCTCATTTATATATGTCACATTTACATAAGGTGCAACACCTCCTATTCTAACATGAAAGTCATCTATTAATGAGAACTTCAAAATTCTTATGTGGATTACAACTTTGGTGAGCATCATCAGCAGACTTGGGTGACAAAACAAACTTAAGAAATAAAGTTTCATCCAAAAACCAGAAAAGTTCAAAATTGCAACATTTTGCTGTTTTTTGTTTTGCTTTGTTTTGTTTTTGAGATATTTCTCTAGTACATCTTCAGGATGAGAAAGAAGATAATTTTCTGGTTATGGAGTAGAAACTCTGGAGATGAACTTCCTGCCTGAGTTCAACATCTGCCTCCTCATTTACTGATTTTATAACCCCAGGAAGTTATAAATATTATTATGCCTCAATTTTCCTATCAGTAAAAAAGCCATAATTAGGTATATAAAAGTGCATTGATTAGATAAGACACTGTTAGGGACTTAGAACAGTGCCCATTACAAACTAAAACTCAGTAAATATGAGTTATCTGTTATTATTATGATTATTAGTGCAAAGGGAAGGAGTACATTTTTTCGTAAGCTTTTAAAAAGTATTAGTTGTCTGTGAATGCATAAGCACAAGCTGAAACTTTGAAACATGGTATTCACTTATGGAGTGGTTTTGAGAATCAGACTAGACAATATAAGAAAGGGCATTGTAAACTTCTATAAAATACGTGGTTTTATTGTATTATTAGCATCACACAAGAATATAAGTAGAATGGCTCATAAATTTCTTAGGCAGTGCATTTTTTACTTTTTACCTTGAATGCCTTTGACATTCAGTTGAGACTGATTTCTCCTTATGAAAGTCTCCAGGAGCAAAGGAGAAATGAAGTGTAATTTGTTTTGATCTCTTGAGCTCTCAGAAGCTCTCCAAGGAATGTGGAAATAAAACTTTAAAATTTTTCTTAAATTTTACTGCACCTTGGTTTTAATTCTATAAAATGCTTATGGGTATATCTCAAAGTCTAGCTTTTGTATAGACAAGAAGTGATATATCAAGTTTTTGATATGCTCATGCCAAATATGCATGAGGCATATGTTTTGGTCAACAAGGATATATAGCTTAACTTTTAGCCATGTGCTGAGTCTTAACCAGGGGTTAGAACATCTTGTTCTGGACACATTGACATTTTGATAAATTATCATATTGGATGTTAAATTAATAACATTGGAACCATCATTAAAAAGAGTCGCTGAAATTAAAAGACTTGCTATGGTAAGCGCTGTGAATTGTGTAAGACTGTTGAATCACAGACCTGTACCTCTGAAACAAATAATACATTATATGTCAAAAAAAAAAAAAAAGAAGAAGAAGAAGAAGATGGTAGGAAGGGAAAAATGAAGGGGGGGAAATTGGAGGGGGAGACGAACCATGAGAAACTATGGACTCTGAGAAACAAACTGAGGGTTCTAGAGGGGAGGGGTGTGAGGGGATGGGTTAGCCTGTGATGGGTATTAAAGAGGGCACGTACTGAATGGAGCACTGGGTGTTATACACAAACAATGAATCATGGAACACTACACCAAAAACTAATGATGTAATGTACGGTGATTAACATAACATAATAAAATAAAAAAATAAATGGACAATAACATAATAAAATAAAAAAATAGACAATAGGTACATAAAAAAAGAAATTAAAAGACTTTTAAAAATTTAATTATAAAGTAAGCTCTTCCTGTTAAAAAGCTGACCAATATTGAGCAAATAGTAAAATTTCTCAAGGCCCCTGTTTTCTTATGTAAAAAATAAGAATAATGAAATACCTATTAATTTCTGAACTTTACATATAATGATATTCTTTCATTCAAAATCAAGGAAAACTTTGAAGAAAGAAACATATCTTTCATTGTTCTTATTTTTAAAACTAAATCGGTTTTTTTCTGTTACCTTTTGTAAGATTTATTTGTGACTTTTTAAATAGGCAGGTATTATTTTATCTTTTTCCTTAGCATTCTAAAAGTATCTCTGTCTGCTTCCTGTGCCCACGCTCACATCCAACTATTTGCAAGAATCATCATCAATGAACCATTATGTAAAGATTAACCAGTACTGTTCTTAGAAGAGGGAGAAGAGCAAAAAGCACACATAGTACTGAAATGCTTTTATGTTAAGGCTCTGCTTTTGAAGCTGAGCTACATACTCTTGCCTACTCAATTCTTTTTGTTTCAAATGAAAATTCCAGTTCCATTACCAGATGAAATCTCTTCTACCATTGCTAATTGTTTTGTATATGTTTTGGGGGAGGGAAGAGGACACATCCTATGATCATTTCTTCTTATTTGGTTCTTTAGTTATTTTATTTTGCAATAGGTCAATGACTATTGGCTTTTGATTCTCACTTGCCAGGCATGGCTTGAAAATAGTTGCAGGTTCTGGCAGCTGGTGAACACAGGCTTCAATCCCAGTTCTGCTACTTACAAACTGTGTGCCATTTGGCAAGTCTCTTAAAAAAATCTCTGGCCCTTAATTTAGTCTTTATTAAGTGATTATAGCAATTCCAAAATACCCAGGATTGCTGTAAGGATTTTACTAGATACTATACATGAAATTGTATATACCCTAGTAGGTACTCCACAAATATTAAGACAGAAAAGGAGAAAGGTACCATTTTTCCTAGTCACAGATTTTTGGCAGATTCTCTTAAGCACTATAATCCATCAAGTTGCAAACCACTAAACTTTTGTTAAATGTTTGTTTATCTATATCAAATTAAAAAGACCTAAATGCACTAGGCCACGTACTCTGTGATGAATCAATTATAAAGCTGGAAATTAATTTCTAATTAAAATTAAGTTAATTTGTAACTAAAAATTTTAAATGTCCAGTTAAAATTCTCCCAGAGCAGACTTTTTCCCTCTGATATATCTCCACTCCTCGTTTACTGATTTTATCACCCCGGGAATAAAGTCCTACTCCATTACTCACTACTCCACTACTGTTTGTCATTATGGTAAATGGACTCACATTTTTATGAAGGCCAGTTTTACCTGTCCCCCCACCCCATACACTGGGTTCTCAACAGTGGATTAGTGTCAACTAGTCCATTTGATGCAGTCACTAAGAGCAACAAGAGGAACACAGCTGAACGATGCCAGTGACTCAATGATTTAATGACATACTTGGCTTGACCACTAGATTGTTGTTTGGTTTGCCACCCATACCATTCATCATGATTGACGATGTCCATATGGATTTATGTCTCTTTTAAACCTTTCTAGACCTAAGAAATTCTCAAGATATTACTTTTTTTAGTACATGAAAAATTAAAATGGTATAATTGAATGTTATCCAAACTATTACTTAAAGCTTTCTGAATTTTCAGATATTTAGTCCATATTAATCAAATAAGGACCAAGTGATAGGATTACAGATTGTCTTATGCTGAAAAGATAATGTAATTTTATTTTTTATTTTTTTTGAAGATTTTATTTATTTATTTGCTAGAGAGAGCACGTGGGCGAGAGAGAGTGAGCGAGAGTACAAGCAGGGGGTAGCTGCAGGCAGAGGGAGAAGCAGGCTCCTGAGCAAGGACCCCCGAAGCAGGCCTCAATCCCAGGGCCCTGGGATCATGACCTGAGCTGAAGGCAGCCGCTTAACCGACTGAGCCACCCAGGCGTCCCAAGATAATGTAATTTTAAAATATTAGGGTTACATATGGAATTGTCTGTTGGATTAATCATTTACCACCACACAATAGTTCAGATTTGTATATATGTCTCAGATATGTATATCCTATGAGACATTACTGCTTATCAAATTTGAAACCTGCATAAAAACCTAAGGGGAAAATAACTGTAAAGGAAAAAAACAAATTTGTAGAGACTTGGAACCTTCAGGATATGACAAATCTATGTATAGAGAATTTGTAAACAATATGGAAGGACATGTCCCAAAAATAGATAGACTATAGAAATATATTGAATACAAAGTGAAGATTATATTTAGTTTTCAGGAATAAAATTCTGAGTTTCCTAAAATCTAAAAAACAAACAAAAAATTATAAAATAAGGATTCTAGGGTTTTAAAATTTATTTTCAGAAATCTCAGTAATTTTGGGGCACCTGGATGGCTCAGTTTGTTAAACGACTGCCTTCAGCTCAGGTCATGATCCTGGAGTCCTGGGATCGAGTCCCACATCGGGCTCCCTGCTCAGCAGGGAGTCTGCCTCTCCCTCTGACCCCCTTCCCTCTCGTGCTCTCTATCTCTCATTCTTTCTCTCTCTCAAATAAATAAATAAAATCTTAAAAAAAAGAAATCTCAGTAATTTTAAAATAATACAAGGATAGAATCACCAATAACATCCTCACCACTATAAGATTAAAGAATTAAAATTAAATTAAAATTAAAGATTAAAATTCATTACTAAAATTAAAGATTAAAATTAATAACTTCCAAGTGTAAAAATATACATTATCTAATAAGTTCTACTTCAGTTTTGAATATCACTATGTTAGACACCATTAAATGGTTATCAAAAATCATGTTTCAATTTTCTCATCTCACCTCCATTATGAGGCTGGAAAAGCTAAGTATGCATGTTGTCAATCACCATTTTCAGGTAGCAGTTGCTATATAACACTGTAAGGAGTTATATGACATAAGTGGAAGTTTGCTGAGGAGATTCTGGGGAAAGGGTCTTCTTGATAAAGGAAGTTTCTTTTTGTCTTAAATGATGGTTCTAAAGCTTGAAGTCTCAGGACAATTTTGTGACCATGAAAGAGACAGGTAAGGAAATCATCTCAAATTTTGAGCTACTGAACTAACATCAGTAGCTACCTACCTTTACTTTTTTTGTTATATGAAGAGAGCAATAAACCTCTAGTTTTTTTTAAAACCAGTGTTAGTCTGGCTTTCAGTTATCTACTGCTGAAAAAAAATTATGATTGCTGAATCCATTTATAACTGTGATAAATAAGTATTACTAATTGTGAATACATTACATTTATAATGAACATAAGTTGAAAACCCATCCTACTTGAATTGTCAACTTGAAATAATAAAATGTTATGAAAGTTCTCCAAGGAACCCGAGGGATCCCCAGATACCACAAAACAGGTGTTGTGGGTATGTGGAAAGAAAAAGAAGAATAATAGGACATCTGATTTCAGCTAGAATACTTCTATTTTTATTTACTAGGTTTTCATGTTAGTGTTCTTTTGAAAAAAAGAGTTCTATAGCTAAAATATTTCTGAAAGCCACTAATGAAAGGAAAAGAAAATGTTAGGCTCTGTTGAAAATCCTGAGTTCCCACCCCACTCTGACTTCATAACTTCTTAGTAATATCGCTTTTGATAAGATAATTGTTAAATCTTTAAATATTCAGACATAGCTCACATATTTTTACATGAAAACTTTCACCTAAAACTTTACTGAATCTCACAGAAATATTTGTGGCAATGACTGACAAAATTTTAAGCACTGCTTCATTATATTATTTTTGAAGATGTTTCTGTATGTGTACAGGATTTAAAATGTGACTGGTGAGTTGCCTAATATTTCTTTCTTTTTTTTATTTTTTAAAGATTTTATTTATTTATTTTACAGAGAAAGACACAGCAAGAGAGGGAACACAAGCAGGGGGAGTGGAAGAGGGAGAAGCAGGCTTCCCGCCGGGCTCGATCCCAGGACCCTGGGATCATGACCTGAGCCAAAAGCAAACACTTAATGACTGAGCCACTCAGGCACCCCTAATATTTCTAATATGTGATTACTCATTGAAGTGGGATTGCAGACAAACAGAAATGTCAACAAATAGATATTTTTGCACAAGAACATCTACCTCACATAATAACTGAAAATAGCATACAGTGGATGATTCTCTATCTCAATGGGAGGATAATATAGTGAGACAATTTGACAAAGTAATATTTTCTGTATATCTTTGTTTTAATAAAAATTTAATATATTTTTTATGTTCACATGATACTAGTATCCTTAAACTTTATTAAATATCAAAATTAGAAAGGTCAGAAATGGTGAATATATATGAAAATAATGAAAAATTTTCTATTTGAACACTAAAGATATCAATTGCCCCTCATACACTTTACATGAACCTTATAGGGGCGTGAAATTCAAAACAATCTTTTTCATGTAATCAGTTTTAAAATCCTTCTTTAAATTACTTCATGTAAATTTTAAGCTAAAATTAAGTTGAAAACTGTAGGAATATATAAAATTACCATAGAAACTCAAAATTTTTAAAAGGAAATCTTTAGCAAGAAAAACTTTTATTTTCCCAGAAAAACAGAAAATATTTCCCCAAGAAAAAATAATATGCTATTACCACTAATTCTCATAGTAGGAAAGAGATGAAAGTGAGTGAGTGCCTGATCCTTCCAAAATAATTTACCTTGGAATTATGACTGGAGGAATAGTTTTAGCTTCAAGATGATTCTTACAATTTAGAGCTCACTAAATATGGGAAAGTACTAAACTTGATATTTAAAAGGCAAAGAATTGCATTAGATGCAACCTACCCAAAAACTCTCCATGAATTCTAGTTTCTTTGTGTCTGTGCCAATTCCTCATAATGGCTCCTCCCACTCCTTCTCCTTTTCCTCCTCCTTCTTTTTTCTTAAAATTGTATGACACCTAAAGTCTTTAAGCAATCAAGTTCCCCATAGCTACAGTTTATCTGTCACTCCTTATGGGCCCTTCCAGTCAGCAATCACACTGGTTTGCCTTGGCATCGCTATATTGAGTAATTGTGTATCAGGCAGGATCTTGAAGAAGATCCTGAAATTTCCTTAGCGGAATATTGGAAGTGTACTTCGTGCAATGAAAGGAATCCTCCTCTTCTACCTCATGGCAACAGATATTGGGCCCTTCATGGGAATTGGCTTCTTGAAGATAAAAGGAAGATAAAGGGAAAGATAAAGGAAAATGCCTGAGAAAGACACACTAGAAAGCTAAACACAAGTAAAAGAGGGCTTTGATGTCCCTGATTGTAAAAAAAAAAAAAAAAAGTGAATGATTCCAGAGAATCATGTGCTGAGGAAAATGATGATCAAATCACACAAGCTTCCCAATCCCAAAAAAATGAGAATAGTTCTCAGTCATCAACTTCTAACAGCATCATTTATAGCAGCCAAGAAGACATAAAAGAGTTTGAGAGGGAAGAAACACAAGACAAAGAAAAAATCGTGGAATCTAGTTTTCCCCTTAGTGCCGTTGAACCTTGTGTGATTTGACAAGGTCAACCTAAATATGGTTGTATTGTTCATGGCAAAACATGACATCTTATGGCCTGCTTTATGTGTACAAAGAAGCTAAAGAAAAGGAATAAGCCCTGCCCAGTATGCAGACAACCAATTCAAATGATTGTGCTCTTATTTCCATTAGTGGACATGCCTATAAAAGTAGAATTCTCTATTTCTAATTATATACCCCTAAAAATTTAAACTACATAAAATTATTTTCTTACACTTATCAAATCAAGAAAGTACCCCAGTACATGTAGATTTCTACTCTGTAGTGTTAATTTACCTGCTTTGGGAGGGGGAGTAGTAAATATTTCCCTTTATAAAAATTTCACTTCTGTTTATATTTTATATTTGGGTTTTAATGTAATTTAAATTAAATTGTAATTTAAATTGGATAAGCTTATATTTAAGCTTATCCTTAACCAGTACTCCTCATATTTTAAGTGATTTTGACTTCCTTTAAGTTCAGAGAAGTATCTGATTTTGAAAAATTTAAGTAGGACACTTAAAAGTAAGTTATGTACATTCAGGGTATAGTATGCAGTGATTATGCTACTTACAAAACATTCAAATCTGCAAATAGTTTCACTCACCATGCCTATACATTAAATTGTCTAAATTTTTAGTTTTAATATACATATATTAATTATTGATTTACAAATAAAAATACTAAATGTTTGATTTAAAAAAATCTGTAATTACATTTGGGAATAATTACTTCTAAAAGTGACCTTATTCATGATCCTGGGGTCCTGGGATCAAGTCCTGCATCAGGCTCCTTGCTCAGCAGGGAGTTTGTTTCTCCCTTTCCCTCTGCTGCTGTTTCTCTTTCTCTCTCTGTCAAACAAATAAACAAAATCTTAAAAAAAAATAAATAATAAATAAATAAATAAAAGTGACCTGATAATTGAATGAACAGTCTCCACAACAAAAAAGAAAAGAGCAACATCAAGAGGGGAGAAAGGAAGAGACATGGACTTGTCAAAAAAAAAAAAAAAAACACAAAAACAAAACACCACACTCATGGTGAGTCCCAATCAGGAGGGGTATAAAAGGTATGGAACATTTTACTGAGGAGTGAGAGATTCCAACTTCACATCAGAGATGCCAACTCTTAGATTCTTCACAGGAGAGACTGGTCCCCAAATCATCAGGCTTTAAAAATCTACAGAGGGACACTTAGGTGGCTCAGTCAGTTGAGCATCCAACTTTAGATTTTGGCTCAGGTCATGATCTCAGTCATGGGATCAAGCTCCATGTCAGGCTCCACACTCAGCAGGGAGTCTGCTTGAGATTCTCTCTCTGCCTCTCCTCCCTGGTTTTCTCCTCTCTCTCTCTCTCTCTCTCAAATAAATAAATAAATTTTAAAAAATCAACATGGATTATGTTCAGGAAAACAAAAAACTGTAGGGAATGGAAAAGTTACTCTTAAAGGGCTGCTGTGGAGATTACTCAATTTAGAAGCCAGCACAATAAAAAAAAAGATCAATTTGAAAAGGGCATAGACCATATGTAGAAGAGACCCATTTACTAACTTTAAAGCATCTACCAGGGAGGTGGAAGCAGCAGGAACCCTCCCCAGGGACTTCTCAGTCTGGTGGGAGCCATTTTTGAGGTCTCAATCTACTTTATGCTAATGGGCACAATTTTGAAATTCTCCCTCCAATTTGCTAGTACCAGTGGTTATGCCCTGCTGAGAGCTCAAACCTCCAATATGCCATAATGGTCATGGATCCACCCCACAGCTGAACTGGGGGCAATCATCATATGAGACAATCTCACAGCTAGCATTATACTCAATGGGGAATATCTGAACGTTTTTTCTCTAAGAACAGTAACAAGACAAAGATGTCCACTCTCCCCACTTTTATTCAGCATAGTATTGAAAGTCCTAGCTACAGCAATTAAGCAAGGGAAAAAAATCCAAAAGTATCCAAATCAGAAAGGAAGAAGTAAAACTGTTACTATTTGCAAATGATATATTATATTTAAAAACTTCTAAAGAATCCACCAAAAAACTGCTACAACTAAGAAATTGAGAAATTCTACAACAGAGAAATTAAGAAAACAATCCATTTACAATTGCATCAAAAAGAATAAAATACTTAGGAATAAAGTTAACCAAGGAAGTTAAAATCTTGTATAATAAAAACTGTAAGACACTGATGAAAGAAATTGAATAAGACACAAATAAATGGAAAGATATTTCATGCTCATGGACTGGAAGAATCAATATTGTTAAAATGTCCATATACCCAAAGCACTATACAGAATAAATGATGTACTTAACAAAATTCCAATGGCATACTTCATAGAACTAGAACAAATAATTCTAAAATTTGTATGGAACCACAAAAGACTCCAAATAGATCAAAGCAATCTTGAAAAAGAAGAACAAAGCTGGAGGCATCTCACTCCCTGAATTCACACTATACTGCAAACCTATATTAACCAAAACAGTATGGTAATTGTACCAAAAGAGACACAAAGATCAATGGAACAGAATTTAGTGTCCAGAATTAAACCCCTACGTATATGGATATATAGATATCACAAAGTAGCCAAGAACATACAAAGGAGAAATGATGGTTTCTTCAACAAATGGTGCTAGGAAAATTGGACAACCACTTGCAAAAGAATGAAACAAGACCACTATCTTATACCATACACACACTAAAAAAAAAAAGAAAGAAAGAAAAGGAAAAAAAATCAAAATTGACTAAAAACTTAAACGTAAAACCCCAAACCATAAAATTCCTAGAAGAAAACATAGGTAGTAAGCTCCTTCAATTTGGTCTTAGCAACATCTCTGTGTGTTGACTCCAATGGCAAGGGAAACAAAAGTAAAAATAAACAAATGGGACTACACCAAACTGAAAGACTCCTGCACAGCAAAGGAAACAATCATCAAAACAAAAAAGCAACTCACTAAGTGGGAGAAGGTATTTGCAAACAATATATTCAAGAAGGTGTTAATATTCAAAATACATCAAGAACTCATACAACCAAAATTAAACAACCCAAATAAAAAATGAGCAAATGATCTGAATAGACAAATCCTCCAAAACAAGCATACAGATGGCCAGCAAGCAAACAAAAAGATGTCCAATAACACTAATGGTGAAATGCAAATTAAAGTCACGGTGAGATATCCCCTCATACCTGTTAGAATGGATATTGTCAAAAGATAAGAAATAACAAGTGCTGGAGAAGATATAGAGAAAAGGTGATCCCTGTACACTGTTGGTGAGATTGTAAGTTGTTGTTGTCACTGTGGAAAACAGTATAGAAACTTCTCAAAAGATTAAGAACAGAACTACCACATGAGCCAGCTATTCCCCTTGTGGGTATTTATCTGAAGAAGGTGAAAATACTAGGACTTCCTGGGGAGATGACAGAGTAGGAGGATGCTAAGCTCACCTTGTCCCAAGGATACAACTAGATAACACTCATATCAATGTAAATAACCTAGAAAACTACCCAAAACCTGGCAGAACAGACTCTCCACAGCTAAATACAGAGAAGTGGCCAAATCAAAGAAGGTAGGAATGGCAGAGACATGGTGGGGAGCCAAATTGATCCATGGGACTATTGCAGGAAGGAGGGACATGGCAGGTGTGGAAAGGGGCATCCAAACTGGTAAGGAACAATTAAAATTTTCACTCTTTGCAGATGACATGATACTATATAGAGAAAATTCTACAGTCCCCACCCAAAAAATACTAGAACTGATAAAAGAATTCAGTAGGTTTGAAGGATACAGAATCAATATACAGAAATGTCTTGCATTTATATACACTAATAATAATGTAGCAGAAAGAGAAGTTAAGAAAACAATCCCATTTACAGTTGCACCAAAAATAATAAAATACCTAGGAATAAACTTGACCAAGGAGGTGAGAGATCTGTATCCTGAAAACTGTAAAACACTGCTGAAAGCAATTGAAGATAACACAAACAAATGGAAAGACATTCCATGCTCATGGATTGGAAGAACAAATGTTAAAATGTCCTTACTACCCAAAACAATCTACAGATTTAATGCAATTCTTATCAAAAGATGAATAGCATTTTTCACAGAACTAGAACAAATAGCCTTAAAATTTGTATGGAACTACAAAAGACCCCTAGTAGCGAAAGCAATCTTGAAAAAGGAGAACAAAACTGGAGGTATCACAATCCCAGATATCAAGATATACTGCAATGCTGTAGTAATCAAAACAGTATGGTATTGGCACAAAACTAAACACATAGACCAATGGAAGAGAATAGAGAGCCCAGAAATAAATCCACAATTATATGGTCAACTAATCTTCAACAAAGAAAACAAGAGCATGCAATGGGAAAAAGACAGTCTCATAAAAATATGATATTGGGAAAACTGGACAGCAACATGCAAAGAAAAAAAAAAGAATCTGGACCACTTTCTCACATCATAAACACAAGTAAATTCAAAATGGATTAAAGACTTGAAGGTGATTCCTAAAGCCACAAAAATCCAAAAGAGCACAGGCAGTAATTTCTCTGAAATCAGTGGTAGCAACATTTTTCTAGATTGTCTTTTGAAGCAAGGGAGACAACAGCAAAAATAAACTATTAAAACTATATCAAAATAAAACATTCTGCACAGCAAAAGGAACAATCAACAAAACTAAAAGACAACCTACTGAATGGGAGAAAATATTTGCAAATGACCTATCCAATAAAGCATTAGTATCCAAAATACATAAGGAACGTACACAACTCAATACCAAATCATCATTGTCATCATCCTCATAATCCAATTAAAAATGAGCAGAAGACATTAACAGACATTTATTCAAAGATATATAGATGTCCAACAGACACATGAAAAGATGCTCAACATCACTCATCATCAGGTAAATGCAAATCAAACCACAGTGAGATATCATCTCACTGTCAGAATGGCTAAAATCAGCAACACAAGAAACAAAAAGTATTGGTGAGGATGTGGAGGAAAAGGACCTTTCATGAACTGTTGGTAGAAATGCAAATGGTGCAGCCACTGTGGAAAACAGTATTGAGGTTTCTCAAAAACCTGAAAATAGAATTGTCATATGATCTAGTAATTGTACTACTGGATATTTATCCAAAGAATATGAAAATACTAATTTGAAAACATATATGTACCCCTATGTTTATTGTAGCATTATTTACAATAGCTCAACTATAGAAGCAGCCCAAGTATCTGTCAACCCATCAATAAATGAATGGATAAAGAATATATATATGTATATACATATATATATATATATACATATATATATTCTTTATAGAAATATCTCTCTATATATGTCATATATACATCTTCATAGATATATATCTCTATATAAACAAATACATAGATACATATGGGTATAGATATAGATAGATATAGATATATCTGGCTGAGTAATATTCCATTATATTATATATCTTGCCATTTGCATCAACATGGATGGATCTAGAGAGTATAATGCTAAGTGAAATAAGTCAGAGAAAGACAAACACCATGATTTCACTCATATGTGGAATTTAAGAAACAAAACAAATGAACAAAAAAAAAGAGGGAGAGAGAAACCAAAAAAAAAAAATACTCAACTATAAAGAACAAACCAATGGTTATCAGAGAGGAGGTGGGTGGATGGATGGGTGAAATAGGTGAAGGAGATTAAGAGTACACTTATCATAATGAGTACTGAGTAATGTATAGAATTGTTGAATCACTCTATTGTGTACACTTGAAACTAGTATAACACTGCATGTTAACTATATTGGAATTAAAATTTTAAAAATGTAAAGAAGATGAAAACACTAATTTGAAAAAATATATGCACCTCTATGTTCATTACAGCATTATTTACAATAGCCAAGGTATGGAAGCAACCTAAGTATTTTTAAATGGATGAATGATAAAAGAAGATGTGGTATATTTATACAATGGGGTACTACTCAGCCATAAAGAATGAAATGTTGTTTGCAACAACATGAATGAACCTTGTGTGTTCCAAATGAAATAAGTTAAACAGTGAAAGACAAATACCATATATTATCACTTATATGTGTAATCTTCAAAAAATGAACAAATGAAATTAAATAAAATAAAACTCATGGATACAGAGAAAAGGCCAGTGGTTACCAGATGGGAATGAGTGAAATGGGTGAAGGGGACTAACTGTATGGTGATGAATGGTAACTAAGCTTGTGGTAGTTGTCACTTTGGAGTGTATACAGATGGTGAATTACAAAGTTGTATACCTGGAACTTATATAACAAAAGAAAAAAAGGAAGAAGAAGAAATATCTAAAATTATCATTTTGATCTTTCACCTGAGACACTGGAAAAAGAAGTGCAAATTAAAAATAATGCAAATAGAAAGGAAGGGATGTTAAGGATCAGAGAGGTGTTCAGTATAAGTAAAGAATTGAAAAACAATAGACAAATCAACTAAGCCAAATTTTGGTGTTTTGAAAAGATCAACTAATTTGACAAAATCTAGCTTGATTTGCCAATAATAATAATAATAGGAGAAAACTAGATTATTAAAATCATGAATTAAAAGGGAACACTATTACAGACATTACAGAAATAGGAAAGGATTATAAGTGAATAATATGAAAAACTATATGACAAAAAATTATATAGCTTATATGAATCGGACAAATTCCCTTAAATCCATAAACTACTAAAACTGACTCAAGAAGAAACAGAAAATCTTGGGTGCCTGGGTGGCTCAGTTGGTTAAGCGACTGCCTTCGGCTCAGGTCATGATCCCGGAGTCCCGGGATCGAGTCCCACATCGGGCTCCCTGCTCGGCAGGGAGTTTGCTCCTCCCTCTGACCCTCTTCCCTCTCGTGCTCTCTATCTCTCATTCTCTCTCTCTCAAATAAATAAATAAAATCTTTAAAAAAAAAAAAAAAAAAAAAAAAAGAAGAAACAGAAAATCTGAATAGATCTTGTATAACTAGTAATTTAAATACTCCCCAAATGAGCAACACAGCCCTGATATCTTCACTGATGAATTCTAACTAACATCTAAGAAGAATTAATGCCAGTTTTGCACAAATACAAAGTTTTCCAAAAATTAGAAGAGAAAGAAAATTCCCAACTCAATCTATAAAGCCACTACTTGACAAAATTCAATGTCTTTTTACAACTAAAAACAAAAACAAAAACAAAAAACCTCATCAAAGTAAAAATAAAATAAGGTTCCTCAACCTTATATAGGGAAGTATGGAAAAACTACAGCTAAATAGGTAAAGGTAAATGACTAAATGTTTTCTCCTTAACATGAGGAACAAAAGAAAGATGCACACTCTTAGCATTTCTCATAACAGTTGTACTAGAATATCTAGCTAAGGAAGTTGCTCTATAAAAATAAATAAAAGCATTCAAATGGGAAAGGAATAAGTACAATAATCTCTATTTTCAGATATTCTTAGTGTTTAGAAAATCCTAATGAATTTGCTAAAGTATTTTAGAACTAATAAATGAATTCAACCTGTTTGCAGAAGAGCAATATAAAAATTAATTGTATTTCTATATACTATTGAGGGACTATTCAAAAATTAATTCAATTCTATTTATAATATCATCAAAAATTAAAATACTTATAAATAAATAAAATAAATGTAAAACCTATATGCTGAAAACTATAGAACATTGTTGAAAGAATTTACTAAATGGAAAGCATCACACATTAATAAATCAGACAATACTCCCGACATTGATCTACAAATTCAGTGTATTCCCTTTCAAAATTCCAACTCTATTCTTTGCAATTGGCAAAATAATCCTAAAATCCATATGGCAGTATTAGGGATCCAAAACAACCAAATACTGGAAAAATAAGAACAAACTTGGTAGACACACACATCTCAATTTCAAAATTTACTAACAATGTACCGTTATCAAGAAAGTTTGGTGCTGGTATGAAGATAGAAATTTAGTTAAATGGAATGGGACTGATATTTCAGAAATAAACCTTGTACATTTATGGACAATTAATTTTTTTTTGTAAACATGCCAGGATAATGCAATGGGGAAAGAATAGTCTTTTCAACAAATAATGCTGGGGTAAATGGATATATATAAGAATAAGACTGAAATTAGACCCTTATCTCACAACGTACATAAAGTTATATCAAAATGGATCAGAATCTAAAGTTAAAAAATTACAACATGGAGAGGAAAATACAGGAGTAAATCTTCATGACATTGGTTTAGGCAAAGCCTTAGATATCAAACCAAAAGGACAAATGACAAAAGCAATCCTACATACATTGGACATTAACGAAATTACACACTTTTGGGTATCAAAAACCACCATCAGAAAAATGAAAGTATAACCTATAGAATAGAAGAAAAATATTTGGAAATCATACATCTTATAAGAGGCTTATATCTAAAGTATATGAAGAACGCTTACAACTTAGTAATAGGAAGATAAACTAACTGAATTCAAAATTTGGCATTGTATCTGAAAACATTTTTCCAAAGATGATATAAAGTGGTCAATAAGCACATAGAAATATGCTTCAGATTATTAGCCATCAGGGAAACAATAATCAAAATCACAATGAAATACTATTTACATCCACAAAGATGGCTGTAATCCAAAAACCATTGAATACCAAGTTTTGTTGAGGATGTGGAGAAATGGTAACCCCTACACATTGTTGGTCGGAATATAAAATGATACAGTCACTTTGGAAAGCAGTCTAGAGGTTTCTCAAAATATTAAACATAGAGTAACTAGGAATTGCATTGCTAGATCTCAGGAGAGATGAAAACATATGCAAAAAAAATTACATATACATACAGTGGAGTATTATGGAGCAGTGAAAAAGGAATAAAGTACTGATACATGTAATGACATGGATAAACCTTGAAAATGTGTTAAGAGAAATAAGCCTATCACATAAAACCACATATTGTATGATTTTTATTTTTTGAAATGTTCAGAACACCAAATCTATAGAGATAGAAATTAGACTAGTGCTTGCTTAGGGCTGGAGGATTGGGGGTAAATTTAGAGTACCTGTTAATGATTATGAAGTTTTGTTTTAGGGTGATAAAAATGTTCCAAAATGATTGTGGTGGCAATGACGTTAGTCTGAACATATACTAAAAACAGTTAAATGGGTATTTACATGGCAACTTAAATGGGTCTCAGTAAAGATGTTATATGCATTTTAAATTTTTCATAATGTTGTACCCAAGGTGTCAGTTACATGTATCCTGTCTCTCTCTGTCTATTTTTTCTTTTGGGATATCTTGTACAGTTTGATAGTTGACTGATTTCTAGAACTGTAATGTATATTTTTGATATCTATCTCTGTTGTTTAGCAGGTTTTTTCTCAAGTTTTTTTCCTCAAGTTTGCCTTTCTTTAATTCTATTCATTTTTATATTTTGTATCTTTTCAGTTAGCATCCTCACTGTGTGTTACTGAAATTGTGTCTACTCAATGCTCTGGGATTTTATTTTTCAAATCCCTCATTTCCTTTGTTTCTCAAGTTATCTCTTTCTCTTTATTTTTGGTTTATTTGTTTTGTTTTGTTCAGTTTGGATAACCTGGCCTTTAGTCTTCCATGATACTATTTTCTTCAAATATCAGGCAAGCAATAAGAAGTCTCTTCCCTTTAAGGTCTTACTTTCAATGGGATGCTTTTAGGATAATCATTTGTGTATCTGTCTTTTTTGTTGGAGCTTCTATAAGTGCTAAAAGGAACAAGATTTTATTCTGGAGTCCAGTTTTTCATTATATTTTCCAGTTCTCTGCAAAGAGATTACTGCTCAATTTCAATTTCATCAGAGGACTTTTATATTTATTTATTTATTTATGTATTTATGTATTTATTTATTATTTATTTGGTGGAGTCCCTGGTGAAAAATTTCATGATGCTTTGAATATAGCAATGGGATAAAGACAGTAGATGACTTCCATATATATCAATCTTCAGTTAAACCTCAGCCTAAGTTTTATTTAGTATTCCCAACCACAACTGGCCAATCTACTCTGAAACACAGATTCTCTCTTTGGTTCTGCAGGATAGATTGTATTCCTCCTCCCATAAATCCTCTACACACATGAATCATCAATTGGCATTTTTGTATCATCTTTATGTTTTGAAAAATGTATTCCAGATACATGAGGAGGAGCAAGATGGTGGAGGAGTAGGAGACCTAAATTTTGTCTGGTCCCAGGAATTCAGCTGGATAGGGATCAAGCCATTCTGAACACCTACAAACTCAACAGGAGATTGAAGAAAAGAATAGCAACAACTCTCTGAACAGAAAGCGACCACTTTCTGTAAGGTAGGACATGCGGAGAAGTGAATCCCGGGGCGATATTCGGGAAGATAGACCACAGGGGGACCATTAGCCGCTACTGGCAAGTGATAGATCTGAGGAACACAAAATTGGAACTTTTAGAAGCCTGCTCCACTGAGGGACGTCACTCCAGTGGCTAAGCGAGGGGTGGAACACTCGCTGGGACAGTGTGGTCTCAGGACCTCAGGGGTCACAGAAAGACTGGGAGTGCCTGAGTGTGGCAGAGTTCCCATGTATTGTAGTGGGGAAGCTGGCTGCGAAGATGGAGCCAAGGAGTGGGTTCTCAACTCAGGGTTTCCATAGACCGTGATCCATGGCACAGTCAGGCCACTGCTCTTCCAGCAGGGACCCAACAAGCGGCAGAACCAGGGAGACTCCCCTTCCTCCCCTGGGAGGAGTGGCATGGGAGTGCACGGCAGGAATCTGCTGGGTTTGGAAAGTCCAAACGGGGTCATGTGCCAGAGATAGAAATGCTCAGTCACAGGCCAAGTGAGCATGCAGTGTGGCCGGAGACTGGGGAGATGGAAGTGATTGATTGCTTTTCTCTGGGGGCTCACTGCAGAGTGGGGCTCCGAGTCCTCGGCTTCTCCAAGGCAGAGATTGGGAGGCCGCCATTTTCAATCTTGTCCTCCAAAGCTGTACAAAAGGCTTGCAGGGAACAAAAGCTCCCAAAAGAAAACCCAAGCAGATTCCTTAGCCCGGCCCCCGGCAAGGGCGGGGCAATTCCACCTCCAGCAAAGACATATGAGAACCATGGCTTCAGGCCCCTCTCCCAGAAGATCTCCAAGATCAGACAGCCAAGACTAAGTTTACCGAACAATGAGAATGGCAGAATGCCAGCAATAGAGGAATATTGCACATAGAATTCATGGCCTTTTTCTGCCTGATTCTTTAGTCTTTCATAGTTAATGTTTTAATTTTCTATTTTTTTTTAATTTTTCTTTTTCCTTTTTTCAACCAACACCTTATCAATCCCTTTTTTAAAATATTTTTTTATTTTTCATTTTTAGAGTCATATTCTATCTGTCAGAGTAGTTAGCCTATATATATATATATATATATATATATATATATATATATATATATATATATATAAGTTGTTCTCTCTTTAAAATTTTGGGAGACAGTTTCTTCTAACAAACCAAAATATACCCTAAATCTCTACTGTATGGCTTTGTTTAGTCTCCTGCCTAATCACATTCCTTCCCTTTCTTTTTTTTAATTCCTCTCCTTTCTTTTTCAACCAACTTCTTATCTTATTAATTCCTTTTATAAAATCTTTTATAATTTTCATCTTTACAGTCATATTCCATCCCTTCATCATATTTACCCTTATTTTTGTACACATATAAGCTTTTCTTTCTTTAAAATTTTCGGAGGCACTTTCTACTAACAGACCAAAATATGCCCCAAACCTAGTATGTAGCCCTGATCTATGCACCCACCTGATCATATTTGATCACACTCTTTTTTTTTTTTTTTAATTTTTTACTCTTTTCTTTCTTTCCCTTTCTTTCCCCCCAGTTTCAGGTCTCTTCTGATTGGTTTAATGTATATTTTTCCGAGGTCGTTGTTACCCTGTTAGTATTTTGTCCTCTCATTCATCTATTCTCCTCTACACAAAATGACAAGACAGAAAAAAATCACCAAACAAAAAGAACAAGAGGCAATACTGACTGCCAGGGACCTAATCAATACGGACATTAGTAAGATGTCGGAACTAGAGTTCCGAATGACGATTATAAAGATACTAGCTGGGCTGGAAAAAAGCATGAAAGATATTAGAGAAACCCTTTCTGGAGATTTAAAAGAACTAAAATCTAACCAAGTTGAAATCAAAAAGGCTATTAATGAGGTGCAATAAAAAATGGAGGCTTTAACTGCTAGGATAAATGAAGCAGAAGACAGAATTAGTGATATAGAAGACCAAATGATGGAAAAATAAAGAAGCTGAGAAAAAGAGATAAACAATTACTGTATCAAGAGGGCAGAATTTGAGAGGTAAGTGATACCATTAGATGAAACAATATTAGAATGTTTGGGATCCCAGAAGAAGAAGAAAGAGAGAGAAGGGCAGAAGGTATATTGGAGCAAATTATAGCAGAGAACTTCCTTAATTTGGGGAAGGAAACAGGCATCAAAATCCAAGAGGCACAGAGAACTCCCATCAAAATCAATAAAAATAGGTCAACACCCTGACATCTAATAGTAAAATTTACGAGTATCAGAGACAAAGAGCAGCTCAAGACAAGAGGTCTGTAACCTACAATGGTAGAAACATTACATTGGCAACAGACCTATCCAGAGACCTGGCAGGCCAGAAATGACTGGCATGATATATTCAGAGCACTAAATGAGAAAAATATGTAGCCAAGAATACTATATCCAGCTAGGCTGTAATTGAAAATAGAAGGAGAGATAAAAAGCTTTAAAAAAAAATAGCTTCTAGGACAAACAAAACCTAAAGGAATTTGTAAACCCCAAACAAGCCCTACAAGAAATATTGAAAGGGGTCCTCTAAGCAAAGAGAGAGCCTAAAACTAACATAGACCAGAAAGGAACACAGACAATGAACAGTAACAGTCACCTTACAAAAATGCAGTGGCATTAATTCATATCTTTCAATAGTTACCCTGAATGTAAATGGGCTAAATGCCCCAATCAAAAGACACAGGCTATCAGATTGGATAAAAAAACAAGACCCATTGATATGCTGTCTGCAAGAGACTCATTTTAGATCCAAAGACACCTCCAGATTGAAAGTGAGGGGGTGGAAAACAATTTACCATGATAATGGGCACCAAAAGAAAGCTGGGGAGGCAATCCTTATATCAGACAAATTAGATTTTAAACCAAAGACTATAATAAGAGATGAGGAAGGACACTATATCCTACTTAAAGGGTCTATCCAACAAGAAGATCTAACAATTGTAAATATCTATGCCCCTAACATGGGAGCAGCCAATTAATAACAAAAGCAAAGAAACACATTGACAACAATACAATAATAGTGGGGGACATTAACACCCCCCCTGAAACTGACAGATCATCTAAGCAAAAGATCAACAAGGAAATAAAGACTTTAAATGACACACTGGACGAAATGGACTTCACAGATATATTTAGAACCTTCCATTCCAAAGCAACAGAATACACATTCTACTCTAGTGTTTATGGAATATTCTTCATAATAGATCAATCGTAGGTCACAAATCAGGTTTCAACTGGTACCAAAAGATTGGGATCATTCCCTGCATATTTTCAGAGCACAATGCTTTGAAACTAGAACAAATCACATGATAAAGACAGAAAGAACTCAAATACATGGAGGCTAAAGAGCATCCTACTAAAGAACAAATGGGTCAACCAGGAAATTAAAGAAGAATTTTAAAAAATCATGGAACCAAATGAAAACACAACTGTTCAAAATCTTTGGGAGGCAGCAAAGGCAGTCCTAAGAGGAAAGTAAATGGCAAAACAAGCTTTTCTCAAGAAACACGAATGGTCTCAAATACAAAACCTAACCCTACACCTAAAGGAGCTGGAGAAAGAACAGCAAATAAAACCTAAACCCAGCAGGAGAAGAGAAATAATAAAGATCATGTCCAGACTTATCAGAAAGAAAAGAGATAGGACCCAAATAAATAAAACGATTAATGAAAGAGGAGAGATTGCAACCAACACCAAAGAAATACAAACAATTTTAAGAACATTTTATGAGCAACTATATGCCAGCAAATTAGATAATCTGGAAGAAATGCATGCATTCCTAGAGATGTATCAACTACCAAAACTGAACCAGGAAGAAATAGAAAACCTGAACAGACCTATAACCACTAAGGAAATTGAAGCAATAATTAAAAATCTTCCAACAAACAAAAGCTCAAGGCCAGATGGCTTCCCAGGGGAATTCTACCAGACATTTAAAGAAGAATTAATACCTATTCTTCTGAACCTGTTCCAAAAACTAGAAATGGAAGGAAAACTTCCAAACTCATTTTATGAGGCCACTATTACCTTGATCCCCAAACCAGACAAAGACCCCATCAAAAAAGAGAATTTCAGACCAATATCCTTGATGAACATGGATGCAAAAATTCTCACCAAAATACTAGCCAATAAGATCCAACAGTACATTAAAAATATTATTCACCATGCCCAAGTGGGATTAATTCCTGAGCTGCAAGTTTGGTTCAACATCCGCAAATCAATGTGTTACAATATATTAACAAAAGAAAGAACAAGAACCATATGATCCTCTCAATAGATGCAGAAAAAGCATTTGACAAAGTACAGCATCCTTTCTTGATCAAAACTCTTCAGAGTATAGAGATAGAGAGTATATACCTCAATATCATAAAAGCCATCTATGAAAACCCACAGCGAATATGATTCTTAATGGGGAAAAACTGAGAGCTTTCCCCCTAAGGTCAGGAACACAGCAGGGATGTCCACTATCACCACTGCTATTCAACATAGTATTAGAAGTTCTAGCCACAGAAATCAGACAACAAAAAGAAATAAAATTCATCCGAATCAGCAAAGAAGTCAAACTCTCACTCTTTGCAGATGATATGATACTTTATGTGGAAAACCCAAGACTCCACCCCAAAACTGCTAGAACTCTTACAGGACTTCAGTCAAGTGGCAGGATACAAAATCAATGCACAGAAATCAGTGGCATTTCTATACACCAAAAACAAGACAGAAAAACAAAAATTAAGGAGTTGATCTTAATTACAATTGTACCCAAAACCATAAGATACCTAGGAATAAATCTACCCAAAAAGGCAAAGAATCTGTAGTGAGAAAACTATAAAATACTCATGAAAGAAATTGAGGAAGACACAAAGAAATGGAAAAATGTTCTATGCTCATGGATTGGAAGAACAAATATTGTGAAGATGCAAATGCTACCTAGAGCAATCTACACATTTAAAGCAATCCCTATCAAAATACCATCAACTTTTTTCAAGGAAATGGAACAAATAATCCTAAAATTTCTATGGAACCGGAAAAGACACCAAATAGCCAGATGAATGTTGAAAAAGAAAAGCAAAGCTGGTGGCATCACAATTCTGGATTTCAGGCTCTATTACAAAGCTGTAATCATCAATACTGTATAGTACTGTACAAAAACAGACACATAGATCAATGGGACACAACAGAGAGCCCAGAAATGGACTCTCAACTCTATGGTCAACTAATTTTCTACAAAGCAGGAAAGAATGTCCATTGGAAAGACACAGTCTCTTCAACAAATGGTGTTGGGACAATTGGACAGCCACATGCAGAAGAATGAATGTGGACCATTTCCTTACACCACACACAAAAATAGACTCAAAATGGTTGAAAGACCTAAATGTGAGATAGGAGTCCATCCAAATCGTAAAGGAGAACATAGGCAGCAACCTCTTTGACCTCAGCCGCAGCAACTTCTTCCTAGAAACATCGCCAAAGGCAAGGGAAGCAAGGGCAAAAATGAACTATTGGGACTTCATCAAGATAAAAACCTTTTGCACAGCAAAAGAAACAGTCCACAAAACTAAAAGACAACCGACAGAATGGGAGAAGATATTTGCAAATGACATATCAGATAAAGGGCTAGTATCCAAAACTCAGCACCCAAAGAACAAATGATCCAATCAAGAAGTGGGCAGAAGACATGAACAGGCATTTTTCCAAAGAAGACATCCAAATGGCCAACAGACACATGAAAAAGTGCTCAACATTGCTCGGCATCAGGGAAATCCAAATCAAAACCTCAATGACATACCACCTCACACCAGTCAGAATGGTTAAAATTAACAAGTCAGGAAAAGACAGTTGTTGGTGGGGATGCGGAGAAAGGGGAACCGTCCTACCCTTTTGGTGGGAATGCAATCTGGTGCAGCCACTCTGGAAAACAGTATGGAGATTCCTCAAAATTTGAAAATAGAGCTACCACACGACCCAGCAATTGCACTATTGGGTATTATTCCAAAGATACAAATGTAAGCATCTGAAGGGGTACATGCACCCCGAAGTTTATAGCAGCAGTGTCCACAATAGCCAAACTATGGAAAGAGCCACGATGTCCATCGACAGATGAATGGATAAAGAAGATGTGATATATATATATACAATGGAATATTATGCAGCCATCAGAAGGAATGAAATCTTGCCATTTGCAACAACGTGGATGGAACTGGAGGGTATTAGGCTGAGCGAAATAAGTCAATCAAAGAAAGACATGTATCATATGATCTCACTGATATGAGAATTCTTAATCTCAGGAAACAAACTGAGGGTTGCTGCAGTTGTGGGGGATGGGAGGGATGGGGTGGCTGGGTGATAGACATTGGGGAGGGTATGTGCTATGGTGAGCACTGTGAATTGTGTAAGACTGTTGAGTCACAGGCCTGTACCTCTGAAACAAATAATACATTATATGTTAAAAAAAAAAAAGAAGATAACAGGAAGGGAAAAATAAAGGGGGGGAAATTGGAGGGGAGACAAACCATGAAAGACTATGGACTCTGAGGGACAAACTGATGGTTCTAGAGGGGAGGGGGTGGGGGGATTGGTTAGCCTGGTGATGGGTATTAAAGAGGGCTTGTACTGAATGGACACTGGGTGTTATATGCAAACAATGAATCATGGAACCCTAC
Source organism: Zalophus californianus (assembly GCF_009762305.2). Classification (NCBI taxonomy): domain Eukaryota; kingdom Metazoa; phylum Chordata; class Mammalia; order Carnivora; family Otariidae; genus Zalophus; species Zalophus californianus. The sequence goes on from NC_045595.1 coordinate 179,421,137, forward strand.
ATTAAAACCTAACGACGTATGGTGATTAACATAACATAATAAAATTTAAAAAATGAAATAAAATAAAATACTTAAGAGGCTAAAAAAAAAAGATTCCACATACACATGATACCATACCAAAAACACAAAATGTTTTCCAATCTTTCCTCCATTGAAATCCCTCAATGCATCTTTTTTTTTGAGTTCAAACATTACTGGGTTTTCAATAATTAATTTGGGATTTCAGAAAATTATGGGCACAGTGTGTGTGTTCTCTCCACAATATTAATTCAGAGTTTTCTTTGTTTTTTCATTATAGAAGAGGTGAATTGTTATGATGGTATAATCAAATTTATTTAAAAATAGTTACTTTATGAGAAAGAATTTTTGTGCTATTCTGGTCCAAAATAGGAATTGTCTTTGTATAAAACTCTTTTAGGGTTTCCAGATCCAATTCCAGGGTGGGGGTATTCCCCACCCCCAGAGAACATTCAGTAATTCTTGGACACAAATTAAAATCAATTATGACACTACCTACCTAGAGATTGCATCAGATTCCACAAGTTAAGCATTCTATCGTACAAGACTGGCCGTCCATCCCTCCCTTCAGAGGCCAATCACAAGCTCAGGTTGTTACCTCTGCTTTTGGCCAATCGATTACAGATTGAGGGTTCCAATAACCTCCTCCTTTAGTTTGATTAATTTTCTACAGTGGCTCACAGAACTCAGAGAAACACATTTACCAGTTTATTAAAGGATATGATAAAGTATATGAATCAAAAGCCATATGAAGAGATACACAGGCCAAGGTCCTGCACAAAGGAATTTTTTCTTCATGGAGCTGGGGGCCTTGCTCAGTGACATGTGGAAGCATTCTGGTTCCCTAAGCATGGAAACTCTCTGAAAAATGGATCAAAAAGTTCTCCTCTTTGGTTTCTTGGAAGCTTCATTACATAGTCAAAATTGACCAAGTCATTAGCCATTGGCTGCTTCAATCTCTAGGCTTTCTCTCTTGCCTGGAGGTGGGGGGCAGGAAACTGAAAGTTCTAACCCTCTAATCATATAGTTGGTCTTCCTGGCAAGCAGCTCTCACTTTTAGGTGGGGTGAAAAAGTCATCTTCATTCACTTTCTTTTTTTTTTTTTTTTTTGGTTCTGAAGCATTTTTAGGAACTGTGATGAAGACCAAATATATCTGAAAAATATATTTCTTCTAAATCATTATATTGCAAAAGCTCATGATTATGCATATCACAATTAAATTAGGGTAAAGAACTATATATATCAAAACTGCTCTATAGATAGTAATCAATTAATATGACTGAATCAGAATTTTAGAAACAACTATTATAAGAAAAATTTGCTATGACTTGGCCTTAATCAGCTCTTTAAAATTGATATTAACCTGAGAATTATCACACTCAGGTTAACGTTTATTGTTATAATTACCACTGCCTATTAGAAAAACATTTCAAAGGAAATGAACCAAGCCTTTCTTTAAACATTTCTTTTCTTATGGAATTCCTAGAGAAAATGAGACCCTCTAAAACAGAACAATTCAGTTACTATCAATCATGGACTAAAAGAGAGCCCGGTGCCTGTTTTATGTACACTAGCATCCTTAGTGTGCTCAATAAATACTAAATAAGAAATATTTTTACTGAATAACAAAATCAACAAAAAGACCAGATTTTCTCCTGAGAAGTGTTTGAAAACAGTCTGTCCAGTGGCCTCTAGGCCATCTGGGACTTGGTTGCCAATATATAAAATCTTTTGAGGAATCTCTAGCAAATTTTATAGTGAAAGAAAAAATGAACAGGAAAGATAGACTATCATTTATTTTGAAATTATTGCACAGCCATTTCACATAAAATAAGGCATTCATACTATTGTATCACCTCTGGTTGCACCTTCAAAACTATATTACTAATTTTTGAAATAATTAATTCAACCCCTCAGTCTGTAATATAAATATTATAACAAAAATTACTAAGTGTGTAGAGGGGACAATTACATTTTGGGTAGCAATATGAAAAATTATGATGTAATTTATATTCTATAATTCACTAGCAAACAATACATTAGAATTGCATTTTTAAATAAGAAAATCTGAAGGTATAGGAAGATAATGGAATACTCATGGTTTTTTGTTTATTTGTGTGTTGTCATTTTAAAACTAAGCACAAATTTAACATTATTGAACTGAGATTCTCCATTAGTATCTGATCATGGAATTCCTTATAGAAATAAACCACTAAAATATAACCGAGAAATGAAATCCTACATATTATACCATGAGCAACATAGTTTAAAGGAATAAGCTCCCCTTTTCAATGTAATGCATTTTATATTGTAGTAAAATACACAAAAAAAGTTCCATTAGTAACATTTGGCACATTCACAATTTTCAACCATAACTATTATCTAGTTCCAGAACACTTTCATTATTCCAAAAGAAACCCTTTCCCCATTAAGCATTCAGCTATTCCTCCTCCACTGAGCCCCAGAAACTACTAATCTGTGTTCTGTCTCTATGGAGTTGCCTATGCTGGATATTTCATATAAATTGAATCATGTAACATGTGGTTTTTGCTGTTCTGTTTTGAAATATATTATTGCATTTTGTAGTTGTTCTATTTTGAAATAAATATTACATTAATTAGTTCAAGTCCTCTGAGAGGCAAAAACCAAGATGAGATTAGATGTGCAACCACTCTATCAGAGGAAACTCCTCCGAGGACAGGGAGGAAGGGTAGGAGACAAGGAAAGCCATCAAAATGAGATGCAGTTTTGAACCTTGTGAAAGAGAGAGAGAACAAAGAAGAGTTACATAGGCATAGCCCAGACTCCAGTGCAGGTAATAGAACATTTTGGCTAGGCTACTGGGGATTCCTTAAACCAAAGTCCATCACAGAAGTCCTGCCTCTGGCAGGATTGGACCATCTTAATACTTTTATTTTTGGTAACTTTAATGAAAAAGAACCAATAAGGGATATAGTTAATCATATTTCATGAAAATTGAGAGAACATTCTGGTTAAATTATTTCCTTATAATTAGCCTAAATATTTAAATAAGACTGCCTTACAACCAGTGCTCTGGGCCACAAAAAAGCAGTCTATTCTGGGAAATTCCTCTTCAAAGCTAACCTTCAACAGTACAGAGTACATCTCTTTTATTCCTAACAGGTTAAACAATACATCTTTCATATCAGATGATACTATTACTTGCCTTTATTAATATATGAGAAAGGTAAAAAGTAGGAGTAAGTTGAATATTGCAATCAAACATAGTCAATATCTGTACAAACAAAAGGCTATACTTAATGTAATGGTACTTGCTGAGGGTATCACGTTTTCTTCAGAAATGAGAAAGCTGGGTGCCTAGGTGGCTCAGTCGGTTAAGCTTCTGACTTTGGCTCGGGTCGTGATCCCAGGGTCCTGGGATTGAGTCCCGTATTGGGCTCCCTACTCTGCAGGGAGCCTGCTTCTCCCTCTGCCTGCCTCTCTCTGTCTTTCATGAATAAATAAATAAAATCTTAAAAAAAAAAAGAAATGAGAAAGCTATGGGTGTGTTCATTAAAATCTGTTTTTCAACATTTTATTGTCTAAAATATTCAACAGATATATTTTTACTTTGTGTCTAAAATTGTCACAATCTTTTAAAAACACAAATAATTTTTTGTATTATATGGATTTTGAGGAGTTATCATTCCATGATGAAAAATATACCACCTGAATACATGCTACCTATTGGCTTTCTGTAGCTTTTTGAGGGGGTATTTGATTACATTAAGTATATTAAGTTCTTTTGTTGTTGATATTGTTGTTTGGGCCTTCTTAGATTAGTGCCCATTCTATTACATTTAATAATTTCTAAGATTCACATTTATTCACACTTTATGTGAAATAAGAATGTGTTTTTATCAGATGATATTTTATATTTGATTAAATAGAATGATATTCTTGTGAAGAAAAACAGCACAGACGTTTGCTTAGATCAAAAAACACTTTACTCATCACATAAGGATTTTATTTTCTAAGATCCTACTAAAGAATTAATTTCCCAGGTGAATTTAGCATCATGCCTTAAGGTATCAGATAAATGCTATTTTACTTTAGATTCCACCATACTTTTCCTGGTTGGGGAGGTAAGGGCCAAGTTTCTAAAGATAACTATCCTAAAAATACTTTCAGTCCTTTACCTGAAAATATATAAAGATATAAATACTTTAAAGAATATATATTTTTCAAAAAGGCAAAATCAATTTTACTCAATCTTTTTCCTTTTAACAAAAAGTAACCATGTGGAGTGAACTTTGTCATTTCTAGTAACATTATTTCTCTATCATCATAAAAAATAATATTGTCTAAAAATTCATCTTTTATAAAATTCTACATTATACATAATAAAGCCATTTTGTATTGGGACTAATTTGTGAAGTCATTTTGACTGTTATATCTCAATTTGACTATTGGATCTATCAAGTAAGTGGCATAAATCAGGGAAAAACTGAGTAGGTTTGACATATATATCAAATCTTTGTAATGGGAAGTGGAAAAGAGTGATGTCTGCTTTAAGAAAAGCTTCTCTATGAAATGTGTCCTTACCTAACTCCAATCATCTAACTTCAACTCTGTGCTAGGGATTTTTTTTTTTTTTAAGAAATCACTAAAGTTTTGAAATTGTGAAGGTTTCTATTTTGATGGCATGTTGTTTTATGTGACTGATGACAAACTCTGAAGGTGATATAGTAAATCAGTGACAGAGCAAATAAAGATCAAGAATTCTTCATTTTATTTATATAAGAGGTAGCAAGGTGGAACTTAGATTTAAAAATTAAAACTAAAAAAAGTATTATTTTCTAGATTATCATATTATCTATGTTTTCAGGGGATTCTAAGTGGATAATATGGGCTATCTTGGAAGTATGCTCCCTACATTTATTTTCCTCATTTTTTATGTTAAAGTATAATTGACATGCAACATTGTGTTGGTTCCAAGTGTTCAATAAAATGATTCACTATTTGTATATATTGCAAAATGATAACCACAATGAATCCAGTTTAATTCACCTTACATAGTTACAGAATTTTTTTTCTTAAGATGGGAACTTTTAAGATATATTCTGTTAGCAACTTTCAAATATGCAATATGGTATTATTAACTATAGTCGCCCTTCTGTACATTACATTCCCATGACTTATTTATTTTATAAATGTAAGAATGTGCCTTTTGACTACCTTTCCCCATTTCAGTCACCCACCCCAAACCCCCTGCCTGGGAACCACCAATGTGTTCTCTGTAGGAGCCTGTTTTTTTGTTTGTTTGTTTGTTTGTTTGTTTTGTTGTTGTTTTTGTTTTTCCTTCCTTCCTTTCTTTTTCTTTGTTTCTTCCTTTCGTTTTTCTTCTTTCCTCTCTCTCTTCTTCCCCTCTGTCTCTCCTTCCTTCCTTCCTTTTATTTATTCTTTTCTTTCTTTCAGATTCCACATATCAGTGAGATCATATGATATTTGTCTTTCTTTGATTTATTTTATTTAGCAAATACTCTGGAGTTTCACCCACACTGTTGCAAATGGCAAGGCTTTATTCTTTTTTATGGATGAATAATGTTTCATTGTATATGTATGACATGCATTCTTTATTCATTCATCCATCAGTGGGCACTTCACAGAAAGACTGGACTCCTGGGTCTGTTGCTTCTTGCTCTGTCCTGGAGGAGGTAGCTGTTTAAAAACTCTTTCTCTCCTGGTTGTAATCCTGTGGGACCTGTAAGCATAAGCCCTGTTGGCCATCAGAACCAGGCAATGTAGGTGTATCCCTTGGCCACAGCTTCAAAAATCAGGACACCAGAGAAAGGTATAAGTTCCTTTCGAAGGATACTGGCTAGGTGGAAAGAGGCAGGGTGGAGAACACAAAGATTATATTTACTGGCCTCCATTCCCTAAGAGCTCCTCTATAACCCCTAAAAGTGTGCTAAACTAGAAACCGCTTCTTAGGCCAAAACTCCTGGACAAGCAAATAGTTCTCTTTCTCAGAAAGACTTGTGGTTTGTTTCAGTCTTCTATCTGTGCAGTATCTTGGGAGTGGTATTCTGCTAAGAATTGTCTCTTTGATTGTTACAGTCCCATGAGACCGAGGAATCAAGAGCCAGATGATCAAGGGGCATCCCCTGGATAGCAGTCACAAAAACCGTGTCCCCAGATATAAAACCTGGGCCACCAGATATGTACAGAAACTCCCTCTGGGAGATACTGGTGCTTTGGAAAGTGGCAGAGGGAGAGTGCAAAGATGGTGCCCACTGGGTCGAGTGAGGATAGGGGAACTGCAAACGTGGCACCCAACCAAAAAATGAAAAGAAAAAAATTGGGAAAATAAAAGTAAAGGAAAAGAAAAAAGAGAGGAAAGAAAAAAAAGAAAAAGAAAAAAGAAAAGGGAAAAAATGACAGAACTTTTCAACTTTAACAAGGCAGAGAGAGAGCATGAAAGATGGCAGCCACCAGCTGGAGCATAAAGATGGTCCCCACCAAATGGAAGAAAAAGAAAGAAAGAAAAGAAAGAAGAAGAAAGAAAGAAAGAAAGGAAGAAAGAAAGAAAGATGAAAGAAAGAAAGAAAGAAAGAAAGAAAGAAAGAAAGAAAGAAAGAAAGAAAGAAAGAAAGAAAGAAAGAAAGAAAGAAAAAGGAAGGAAGACAGGAAGGAAGGAAGGAAGGAAGGGAGGAAGGAAGGGAGGAAGGAAGGAAGGAAGAAAGGAAGGAAGGAAGGAAGAAGAAAGAAAGAAGAAAGAAAGAAAGAAGAAAGAAAGAAAGAAAGAAAGAAAGAAAGAAAGAAAGAAAGAAAGAAAGAAAGAAAGAAAGAAAGAAAGAAAGAAAGAAAGAAAGAAAGAAAAGAAAGATGGCACTCGTTGGCTTTAACAAGGCAAAAGGAGATCAGGCGGGTGGGTCCCACCAGCATCTGTCCTTGGAGAGTATCCAGGAGGACCCTGCCCCTCAGACCAATGCTTTAATCTTAGGAAATGAATCTCTTTCATATAAAGTGTAGGAGTTTTTCAAAGCTGCTTCTGTGCCAGGACCTAGGGTGGGTGAGTCTGCTTACAAGACATTGAAGAGCCATTCCTCAGTTTGCCACAAACCCACGGTCACGTGGACAGAACTTGGTCTTCAAAACCTGATATTTTGGAAACTCATTCCTCAAGTGCCTATCTTAAAAGTTTGTGTGCCTTATGTGGGGTATGAACACTTCCCTACTCAGAAGGAAACTCTGGATTCTGAGTTCCCTCTCAGTTGTGGGTCACCATGCCAGGGGTAGGATTTATAGTGAGATTCTGTCTCAGTCTTTTCTAGCCCCTTCATTGTGGTTTCCTTCTCCTTTGCCTGATGTTAAGGGGTTGCTCTAAAAGTTTTTATTTTTTTTCCAGAGAAAATTATTCCATATATAGCTGTAGATTTGGTGTCCTTGGGAAGAGGTGAATTCAGGATCTTCCAATGTCTCGATCTTGAATAGAATTGTACATAATTTCTTTAATGAGTAATGATAAATGCTGATAATTTTCCTTGTGATAAGATGTAAGCAAAGAAAGAGATTCTAATCCTTTTGACAACCCAGAGCATTCAGCTAAAGAAAGTGCTTACAGTAAAATGAAGCTTAATTATAAGAATGAAAGTTTTTTTAATTACAGTAACGGAATTAAAGATTTATATTCTCCTTCTAAAATTTAGATCCTGTGGGCCATTTTCCATATTAATTTATATTTATTCATGATTATATTACTGCAGCTTTAAATATTTTGTTTAGAAAAAATATTTAAATTTGATTAAATAATATATTACCTGTATTTATTTAATGCTTAAAAAACATCCAGTATTCTCCTTAAAAAGATGAGAGGGATATATTTTATATCATAATATACTCAAATTGTTTAGAATAATAAAATATGCAAAAAATAACCTATTTCTTTTTCACTCTTTGTCATTTTTGTATTTGAAAAACGATGAGTAATCTGTATGTTATTAGGGACATTGAGATCATTTTTCATGAACCAAAATTTATTCTGAAGCATAAATTTTGATATTCCTATTTGTGAGTGAAGGCATTCATTATAAAACATCTATACATTTAATTATCAAAAGCAGAAAAGGATAACCCAAGTCCAAATGCATTTATTAAAATATATAAAATAGGGAAAAATATATATTTATAATAGGGGTGCCTGGGTGGCTCAGTCATTAAGCATCTGCCTACGGCTCAGGTCATGATCCCAGGGTCCTGGGATTGAGCCCCGCATCGAGTTCCCTGCTTGGTGGGAAGCCTACTTCTCCCTCTCCCACGCCCCTTGCTTGTGTTCCCTCTCTTGCTGTCTCTTTCTCTGTCAAATAAATAAATAAAATCTTAAACAAATTAAAATATATAAAATAAAAGTTTGTTAAGTTTCATATTCTCTGTAATTTCCAACAAAATTATTTAAGAAAAAGAAAATTATCAAACAAAATATAAATAGGAACCATTTCTCAAATATTCCAGTAAGGTGTGCATGCACACACACACCAAGGACACATGATTTTTAATCAGAAGTGATAGGTAAAAGTTGGCATTGCCAGGAGAAAAATGCATTTGAAAGCTATGGTCATGCTGTGTAAAAGAAAGACAGCCAACTGTGTTATTGGGAAGTGACTTCTAACGTAGAATTATATTTTTAATTATGAATTCCATAGCCTCAGAATCAAACACTAATCTATAGTTTATAGAATATAGCATATAATTTATAAGCTTATAGCTTATGGTCATTCAGTATGTATGCATTAGAAACTCCTATTTGTTTGTTTCTTTTTACTGCTATTGCCATGAAAGTTCATGTTTATAGACTGGAAGATCTCAAGGCTAAAGTTAACACCTTTTAAATTTTCATGCAATGCTATTTAACATAGTATTACAGATAAGTAGGTCTATAAATGCCTTAACATCCCAATAAATTATTACATTACAGATAAACTGTAATAGACTGTAATACAGATAAGGTGTCAAAATTAAGTTTTAAGAACTTTTGAGGAAGTATATTTATGTACAAACAGAAGAATTAATCCTTTAACTTAAAAAGTGAAGGGAAGAGGAGGATGAGGTACATAATGTTAGCTGAGTCCCATCTTTCATAGAGAGAGTCAGTAGGTTATGTCTATAGTTGATACATTAAAAAGAGTGGGTGACATTATCATAATTTAAAAGTCTGGATATAACTTTCAAAGATGTCTCACTAGAAACAATTGAAAATAATTTTCTACAGAGTGGATCTGAGGATGTGGGGAAGTGGATATGAGGTCTGTCACAATTTACTAAAAGCATTTTAGTACTATTTAATTTTAGCAACTGCATACATTTCTTTGTTGAAAAATATAAACTAAAAGTAAACAGGCAAACAGGAAAACAAACGAAAAACAGAAGACATTGCTAATACATTTCTGGGACATATAGAAATAAGATATTATAATTTATCAAAGTGCTTTGGGGGAATAATTTGATTAGCTAGAGAAATATGTGATCAGATTTGAATTATATAACTGTGGCTGTCATATTGTCAATGGACTGAATTCAGTCAGACCAATTAACAAGCAACTGAAATAGATGGGTAAGTTGAGGACTTATATTTTGTTTTGTAAAGATTTATTGTTTGTTTGTTTGTTTTTAGAGAAAGAGAGTACATGGGTGGGAGGGGCTGAGGGAGAGGAAGAGTTAGAATCTCAAGCAGACTCCCTGATGAGTGTAAAGCCTGACATGGGGCCCGATCCCATGACCCTGAGATCATGACCTGAACTGAAATCAAAAGTTGGATGCTCAACTGACTGAGCCACCGAGGTGCCCCAAGCACTTGTATTTGAGATAGTTGCAGTAGAGACGGGTCAGGAAGAAAAGATAGATATAAAATGAGGAGGTAGAAATTAAGGACTTAATAACTGAATAGATGTGGTAGATGAGAAAGAGGAAGACGTGGGGAATAAATTATCAGTTTCCAATTTGATAATTGTGCAAAGGCTGACATCAACTGCTTTATTAAAAAAAAAAAAAAGCTACAGAGAGTTTTCAAGTTCCAAATGTGAGATTATAATCTTCCCTAAAATCCAAACAAGTAAACCTAAAATACAAATTATTTTAAAATGAGATTAATGACATAGATTTAGTGGCATCAGTCTAGAAGAGAATATATCACTCACATTTAAAAATTAGGCCACATGGGCCATCACTTGAATTATTCTAATCCAAGGGCTGTCCAATAGATGATACCTCTGGTAAGTGATTGCAGGATTGTGAGGAACATATATTAATAACATTCAATCATTTTAAAAGATGCTTTGATTCTTCCTAATGCAGATTGAATCAGTTCTGTCAAGCAAACTCTCATGAATGAGATACACCATAGCATAAAGAATGCATATTTATTATACATGAAAATGTAACAGAGAGAAAATATTATATATTCAAATGATAAGATTAGATTAGGTTTTGCCATATGGTTATACATTTTTTATTATTTAAAATTTTTTGATAGATAATTCAAAAAGTGTCATATCTTACAGAATAAATCATATCTTAAATTCAAAAAGACATAATTATAAAATTCATCAATTACTGACAACGCCATTTTTACAACTTTGGTTGTATATATATTTTCCTTTTGGTTTTTGTAGAGATATTTATATTTTAAATAATATTTTGTTAAGTAATTTATTTAATTAAATACAAGGTTTACATGTGAATTGTCAGGCTTGGATTTCCTAATGAATGAGAAGTTAAAATTTTGTAAGAAGCAAAGCATAGCATACATATTATTGATCAAATTACCAGGCTCTTGAAGGGAAACTGAAATGATATTGACTTTTTTCCCCCCAGAACCAATAGACATATTTTCTTAGAGAAGATTGTGGTGGGAGAAGGGATACTTGAGTTGGACATTTTGGAGATGAAGCAGTTGCAGAACCTCAGAGCATAAATCTGACAACTAGTGTTAGACATTGATTGGGGAAGTTCGTTAGCAATGAAGAGGGCAAAATGGATTAGAAATCAAGAAGTCATGGTGTTGGATGTGGACTTTGGAATCACCTAATTTAGAAAGGCAGGGATGGAAAGAAAGACTGAGCATTTAGCCAACAAACAAATGAATGAGGAGAAATGGTTGGCAGTTTAGACAGATGACAAGTAGATGATTCCATCAGATGTTCAGTAATGAATAAATAATTAACATTTATATTTCCTCTCTTCATATGAAAATAAATGCCACTCAGTTCATTATAATGTATTCTATTATAATGCATTTTATTAAATATTTTCAATAATTCTTACACAATCAATTTGCACAACAGAATATTTTCTTGGATTAGAAGAGATAAACTTTTTTGCCCCTTGCTTAAAATAAAATAAAGCAAACTTTTAATAGCCTGAAATCAAGGAAATCCCTACAAAGAATGTTTAGAAAAACATCATAAAGACTTTGATTTCAAACTTTCAAAACTCTCACAGAGACCAGAGGAGATGAAGGAGGCAGTGATTTTAAGAATGAGAAATATTCTAGTCCCAAACTATTGCAATGTATGTTTGACAGTATCTATGAAAAACTGTGTCTTAATCTCAGCAAGCTAGTGGATTGATGGTAGAGAATTTTAGAGAAACAAGTTTTTAAGAAGAAATACATAAATAAAAATACTTGGGAATCTTGAGGGGTATACATGGTTTGGTAAAGTGAATAATAATTGGAAACAATTTCAATGAAGACATTGTCCAAATCATTAAGGGTTCTTTAGTAAACAAGTATAAACCAATATAAGTATGATCTCTTAAAAAGGACAATGATGCAATAGTGGAGATTATAAAATATATTAAAATATGATTTGAACACAAAATTATTTTTAATTTAGATTTTGTTTATTGAAATCTAACTCAGCTCTGTGCCAGGAAGAATTTTGTGCTAGTTTCATCCTATTTCATTTTCTCCTCATAAAGATACCGTAAGTATTAGTATTTTCATTTTACAGATAAAGAGAGCTTAAATAAGACAAAGGGATTTAAAATATTGTCTAAATTACACACATACTAAATGGTGAAGTCAGGAATCTTTCTTAGCAGTACGCTTTACTTTCTGCTTAGATCATGGTGACCCAAAATGAGGTTGGAACTAGTGAAGTTATCTTTTTATATAAGATTTATAAACTGCATAACAAAAACCTTCTGAAACAAATATGTTTTCAGGTATCTCAATAATTTTATATTTCATCTTACAACATCCCATTACCATTTTAGCCTAGAGGTGAAAGGTAATTTATGGAAGTAGACATGTGTGGACATTTTATGCAGAATATTTAAAATGCTATTTGAGATTATGATAATTTTATTGGTGAATGTTACTGACAAAAGATATACTATAGTGACCTCCTTTTTATTGTTGATTTTTACTCATTGATGAGAAGGCAAATAAATATTATAAGAGTACTGTAAGTTGTTGAAGCTTTATAATTGTTTGCTTCTGTATAGTATCTTCTATGACAGAGTACATCAAATCATATTTTGGGTTCTCGCTTGAGAAAAAGCATTGTTATCTTTAAGCCAAGTTCTCAAGTTCTATATAGAATTCTTTTTTTTTTTAATCATGCTTTGGGATCATATAGGATTTGGATTCAATATTATAACATAGATAGCATGTCTTTATTAATTATATACTATTAATCTAAAATTAATTTAGATATATTCAAATTTCTCAAATACTCCTCTATGTATACACTTCTTTATGTGCATTAGAACACACGTATAGCCAATTACTCATGTCAATGTCATAGATGGTACTGATATTAAATTGTCATGTTTAGTATATTTATCTAAAATTATCAAGTTGTTGTTATGTTACAGGAGCTATGGTAATTGCTGGAAATATAAAGATAAATAATTCATGTCCCTGTCCCCAATTAAGAGCTTATGATCTGGTTAGGGTTAGCAGAATATACAATACCATATAACCAGAGATTTGAATCAAGTGTCCTGGAAGCTCCAAGGATAGAAAAGCTAAATTCCTGAAGATATTTATCATAAATAATAATGAGAAATACATAGAATGTTGGAATATGAAGTTCACAGATTATTACACACATATATTTTTTTAATTTATTTTAATTTTATTATGTTATGTTAGTCACCATACAATACATCATTTGTTTTTGATGTAGTGATCCACGATTCATTGTTTTCGTATAACACTCAGTGCTCCATGCAGTACGTGCCCTCCTTAATACCCATCACCAGGCTAACCCATCCTCCCACCCCTCTCCCTTCTAAAACCCTGTTTGTTTCTCAGAGTCCATAGTTTCTCATGGTTCTTCTCTCCCACCGATTACCCCCCCTTCATTTTTTCCTTCTTCTCCTAAAGTCCTCCATGCTATTCTTTATGTTCTACAAATAAGTGAAACCATATGATAATTAACTTTCTCTGCTTGACTTATTTCATTTAGCATAATCTCCTCCAGTCCCCTCCATGTTGATGTAAAAGTTGGGTATTCATCCTTTCTGAAGGCTGAGTAATATTCCACTGTATATATGGATCACATCTTTTTTATCCATTCCTCTGTCGAAGGGCATCTCAGCTCTTTCCACAGTTTGGCTATTGCACATATTGCTACTATGAACATTGGGGTGCATATGGCCCTTCTTTTCACTACATCTGTGTCTTTGGGCTAAATACCCAGTAGTGCAGTTGCTGGGTCATAGGGTAGCTCTACTTTTAATTTTTTGAGGTACCTCCATACTGTTTTCCAAAGTGACTATACCAACTTGCATTCCCACCAACAGTGTAAGAGGGTTCCTCTTTCTCCACAACCTCTCCAACATTTGTTGTTTCTTGCCTTGTGAATTTTTGCCATTCTAACAGGTGTAACGTGGTAGCTCAATGTGGTTTTGATTTGAATTTCCCCGATGGCTACTGATGATGAACATTTTTTCATGTGTCTGTTAGCCATTTGTATGTCTTCTTCAGAGAAGTATCTTTTCATATCTTCTGCCCATTTTTTGACTTGATTATTTGTTTTTTGGGAGTTGAGTTTGAGAAGTTCTTTATAGATTTTTGATACCAGCCCTTTATCTTTAGTGTCATTTGCAAATATCTTCTCCCATTCTGTGGGTTGCCTCTTTGTTTTGTTGACTGTTTCCTTTGCAGTACAGAAGCTTTTTATCTTGATGAAGTCCCAAAAGTTGACTTTTGCTTTTGTTTCACTAGCCTTTGGAGATGTATCTTGAAAGAAGTTGCTGTGGCCATTGTCGAAGAGGTTACTACCTATGTTCTCCTCCAGGATTTTGATGGATTCCTGTCTCACATTGAGGTCTTTCATCCATTTTGAGTTTATCTTTTTGTATAGTGTTAGAGAATGGTTGAGTTTCATTCTTATGTATATAGCTGTCCAATTTTCCCAGCACCATTTATTGAAGAGACTGTCTTTTTTCCATTGCATATTTTTTTCCAGCCTTGTCAAAGATTATTTGACCATAGAGTCGAGGGTCCATATCTGGGTTCTCTATTCTGTTCCATTGGTCTATATGTCTGTTTCTGTGCCAGTAGCATGCTGTCTTGGTGATCACTGCTTTGTAATATAGCTTGAAATCAGACAATGTGATGCCCCCAGTTTTGTTTTTCTTTTTCAACATTTCCTTGGCAATTCAGGGTCTTTTCTGCTTTACCTTTTTGGCTAGGTTTATTCTGAGGTATTTTATGGTTTTTGGTGCTATTGTAAATGGAATTGTTTCTCTGATTTCTCTTTCTACAGTTGCATTGTTAGTGTATAAGAAAGCAACTGATTTCTGTGCATTGATTTTGTATCCTGCCACATTACTGAATTGCTGTATGAGTTCTAGTAATTTGAAGGTGGAGTCTTTTGGATTTTCCACATAAAGTATCATGCCATCTGTGAAGAGAGAAAGTTTGACTTCTTCTTTGTCAATTTGAATACATTTTATTTCTTTTTGTTGTCTGATTGCTGTGCTAGGACTTCTAATACTATGTTGAACAATAGTGGCAAGAGTGGGCATCCTTGATGTGTTCCTGATCTTAAGGGAAAGGCTCTCAGCTTTTACCCATTGAGGATGATATTCGCTGTGGGTTTTTCATAGATGGATTTTATGAACTTGAGGAATGTTCCCTCTATCCCTATACTCTGAAGAGTTTTAATCAGGAAAGGATGTTTTACTTTGTCAAATGTTTTTCGGCATAAATTGAAAGGACCATATGGTTCTTCTCTCTCATTAATGTGTTCTGTCACACTGATTGATTTGCAAATGTTGAACCACCCTTGCATCCCAGGGTAAATCCCACTTGATCATGGTGGATGGTGCTTTTAATGTATTGTTGGATCCTATTAGCTAGGATTTTGTTGAGAATTTTTAAAATCCATATTCATCAGGGATATCAGTCTGAAATTTTCCTTTTTGATGGGGTCTTTGCCTGGTTTGGGGATTAAGGTAATGCTGGCTTCATAGAATGAGTCTGGAAGCTTTCTTTCTGTTTCTATTTTTTGAAACAGCTTCAGGAAGATAGGTATTATTTTTTTCTTTGAATGTTTGGTAGAATTCCCCAGGAAATCCATCAGGCCCTGGACTCTTGTTTTTTGGGAGGCTTTTTTTTTTTTTTTTAATTTTTGATCATTGCTTCAATCTTGTTACTGCTTATTGGCCTATTCAAGTTGTCAATTTCTTCCTGTTTCAGTCTGGGGAGTTTATAGGTTTCCAGGAAAGCATCCATTTCTCCCAGGTTGCTCAATTTATTGGCATAGAGTTGTTGATAATAATTTCTAATAATTGTTTTTATTTCCTTGCTGTCAGTTGTGATCTCTCCCCTTTCATTCATAATTTTATTAATTTGGGTCCTTTCTCTTTTCTTTTGGATAAGTCTGGCCAGTGGTTTATCAATCTTATTAATTGTTTCAAAGAACCAGCTTCTAGTTTCATTGATCTGATCTACTGTGTTTCTGGTTTCTAATTCATTGATCTCTGATCTAATCTTAATTATTTCTCTTCTAATGCATGGTTTAGGCATCGTTTGTTGTTTTTTCCCGTTCTTTAAAGTGTAAAGTTAGTTAGTGAATTTGGGATTTTTCTATTTTTTTGAGTGAGGCTTGGATGGCTATGTATTTCCCCCTTAGGATAGGTTTTGGACCAATGTGTTTTTGTTCTCACTGGTTTTCATGAATTGTTTAAGTTCTTCTTTGATTTCTTGGTTGACCCAAAAATTCTTGAGCAAAGTGGTCTTTAGCTTCCAAGTGTTTGAATTTCTTCCAAATTTTTTCTTGTGATTGAGTTCCAGTTTTAAAGCATGATGATATGAGAATATGCAGGGAATAATCTCAATCTTTTGGTATTGGTTTAAACCTGATCTGTACCCAGTATGTGCTCTATTCTGGAGAAAGTTCCATGTGTGCTCTAGAAGAATGAGTATTCTGTTGTTTTAGCGTGGAGTATTCTGTATATATCTATGAGGTCCATCTGGCCCAGACATACCTACATTTTTTAAAACAAATTTATGTATGATTAGTATGATTTAAATGTGTATAAAGACTCTAATTACAAGTATATATGTATAACTTGAAAATAAATCAAATACAAACAGGATAAATATGGAAAATAAATGGAATATTATAATGACTTCAGCAAATATACAAGTTTTAGGAAAAGTAATGATCCACATTTAAATTCCAGTCAGTTATAAATATCACAATTGACAGTTAAATCATACATATTGTAATCTGAGATCTTTAAATAAAAAAACAAAATTTTCTTTTTGTTTAATTTTATTTATTTATTTGACAGAGAGAGACACAGCAAGAGAGGGAACACAAGCAGGGGGAGTGGGAGAGGGAGAAGCAGGTTTCCCGCCATGCAGGGAGACTGAGGCAGGGCTCGATCCCAGGATTCTGGGACCATGACCTGAGCTGAAGGCAGACGCTTAATGACTGAGCCACCCAGGTGCCCCACAAAATTTTCTTTAAAGACCATTAATAAGTTGTAGATTAGCCATGTACTGCAAATTACATGCAAATGCCCAATAGCAGATAAAAAATATTAAGAAAATATAAAAATTAACTTCTGTTTCTACAGTATGCATTTTAGTACAGAATAATTGATTTCAAACAATTACAAGTATAAAGAGCAATAAAACTCTCTGAGCTATTAACAACTATTATCTATTTATACTGATAGATAAATGTTTGTATATTTTATATAAGTGAAAATTGCATACACATAATTGCTTTATATTATGTGTGAAAATAAGTTGTACAATTTTAGTTTTCATTTTCTTTTCTAATTCACATATAATACTTTTAACATATTTATTTCTTTAACAACCACATAGTTTTACTATGTGCCAAATATTGATAAACATTACTTATTTAATTCTCACGCCTTAATCCATTTGTGCTTTCATAATAAAACACTGTACAGGACTGGATGGTGTATAAACAATAGAAATTTATTTTTCACAGCTCTGGAGCCTGGGAAGTCCAAAATCAAGGCACCAGCAGATTCGATGTCTGATGAAGTCCTGCTTCCTGGTCAGTCAGTCCTCATGTTGCAGAAGGGGCACGGGAGCTCTCTGGGACATCTTTCATAAGGGTACTAATCCCATCCATGAAGGCTCCACCCTCAAGACTTAATCACCTTCCAAAGGTCCCAGCTCCAAATACCATCATGATGGGGATTAGGTTTCAACATATGAATTTTAGGGACACAAACATTCAGTTTGCTGCACTTCATAAAATCACTAGGAAGTAGTTCTCATTAACTCCATTTAAAGGTGAAGAGCACAGATTGAAAAAAATAGCTCACTAGCTAGTATGTAAAACAGTCAAGATTTGAAAACAGACAATCTAAATCCAGATCAAGGAATATCTTCAACTTTAGCTTACATTTTGTCTTAATATACATTAAATAAGTGTGCATTCACATATAATGATATATAAATAATGCACATCATCGGCTATAGGTAAAGTAAGTATTTTCACTGTAGATTTCTTTCTCATCCTCCTTTCTGAAACTCCATCCTTTTCATCCTGTGAAACACAGATACCTTCTGTGCTTTAACAAAACACGGTTAGCATTGTATAAACAGAAAAAAAAGCAAAACAAAACAAAACAAAAAACAGAAGTTTAAATGCAAGACTCGATGTAGCTGCTCTGAAACTAACATAATTATTTCACTAGGGCAAATGAATAGGACACACAGAGGGAGTAAGAAGGCAGTGTATCAATATACAGGGTACAATACAGTGTATTAATACAACACAGAATGCTAAATAAGCTTTTATTAATAATTATTTTTAGTTCTAAAAACTTTAACTTCTTAATCTTCTCATACCTAAAATATCTTGACAAAATTTTGTTTTCTGTTAAAATTTCAAATATGATTGCATTATGGTCTTAGAGTCTTATTTACAAAAAGCTTTTCAAAGAAAATGTCCATGGAAAACTAGACAACTTGCTTCTGACTTGCCATTTGCTTTTGTTTCTCTGTATAGCACTGGAGGTTTGTAAACACCCACATTGTTCATTTTGCTCACCTGTAATCTAACTCATCTTTCATTTTTATGTTGCCTTTCTATCACTTTCAAGATTCAAATCTTTTTCTTGCTACCTTTCTAATTCTTCTCTGCCTGGGTCATAGAATTAGACTTACCTTGCCCCACAAATGTCAATATCAGCATTTAATTTTTTTTTTACCAACTTGGATTCCACAGAGGATTCTCCCACATTCTGCTGAGCAGGAAAATGCCAGGCAGCCAGAATTCTGGGAATCATCAAAGAAGGGGCTGAGAGATGCCACAGTCCAAAATGCAGGCTTTAATCAAACCCTAATGTTGGTGATGCACTTCCCTCCTGCACTCACTCGAGCCTTGTGCCACCAGACTGGACAGACTGTCTGATGTCTGGTTGTGTGGCTACAGGATTCTAAGTTTTATAATCATTCCTGCTAGCTGACTTTCTTCCATAACAACATTAGTTCATATAGTCTATTTAATTATTTTTAAAATGTAAAGAATACATTTTTTTCTCATGGTATCTTTTTTTTATGTTATGTTAATCACCATATATTACATCATTAGTTTTTGATGTAGTGTTCCATGATTCATTGTTTGCATATAACACCCAGTGCTCCATGCAGAACGTGCCCTCTTTAATACCCATCACCAGGCTAACCCATCCCCCCAGCCCCCTCCCCTCTAGAACCCTCAGTTTGTTTCTCAGAGTCCATAGTCTCTCATTGTCCGCCTCCCCCTCTGATTTCCAATGCCCTTCATTTTTCCCTTCCTATCTTAATTCTGATGTAAATTCCCTTTTTTCAACTACTGTTATTTTTTTTTGTCTGCTTTATGATAACTGAGATCATACAAAGGCAAATCTTGAGTTTTCAAGTAACTTTCCAGTAGTAGCTGTGGATACTTTGTTTTATTTTTGTTTTTGCTAAGAATCACTTGTTGGCAATGTTCCTTTTCCCCATCGGTCAGAGCAGCTCATCCTTAACTTGCAATACTCTTTAACTCCTCCCCACTGAGAGTAAGCAGAGTGGGCCAAGGTTCCTCTTGGATAAGTTTTAGCAAATGGCTTAAGTGTTGGCAAATTTATTTTCAAACCTGTATAGCGTCTCATAAGAGAAAGCCAATGAAGATAGTATTTGTCTTTTTATTTTGTTCAGTGAGAGAACAAGAGTTTTAAGCTCCTAATTTCAGAAAGTACATACAGGGTAATAGTCAAGCCTGTCATATTTCAGTCCCTGACAATAAAAATGTGTCTCTCTATAATTCCTACCAATGGGTAGCTCTAGAATTGCTGTAGAAGCCAAATTCACATATAAATTCTCCACTCTCACAGCCCAACTGGTGATAATTGTCCCAATAGTAGATATCCAAGGTAAGGGTACCATTCAGTAGACCTGCCAGATCACTGGAGGGCATAGTGTGAAAATGACTATTCCCAACTTGGCTTAAGTCTTACTTTTCAGAACACTGTATTAAGAAATAATGAGAGAAACATGAAATTGCAAAACAATGAATGGACAGATTAAGAATATAAATTAGACCATGAGCTATGAATAAACCAAAATTTAAAATGATAATCAATAATTTAGATAATGCTATGGAATGGATAAGGAATATGGAAGAGAAGCATGAGGAAAAGATTTCAAAGAAGGGAGAACTGACCAGACACAAGAATCAAAAAATGATTGAAGCTTATTAATGAAGCACTACTATTATAATGATCCCGAAAACACGTGCCTCCGAGATTCCTCAAATGTGCAGTTTTCTGTTTTCATGTCCCTGAGATACAGGTCACAAGATGATTTTACTTTCAGCTTGTTGCTGTGGCTTACTGAATTGCTTTTGGACTGGCATATACATTTGCCTAAATTATCCTGAATGAGAGTCTGGCCCTTTGAATTCAATAGTAGGAATACTATAACAAAAACTCATGAATTATGGACCTTAGTAGGACCAGTGAGAAAACACATTACATCTCCCTCACACACACACACACATCTGACATAAATGTATGTAATAGGTGCTTGTATTTCTTTTTCTACTATTGCATTTTGAAATGCTGTGCCTGATAAGCAATTTAAAGCAGAAGATAATTTAATTTGATGCCACAGCTCTATAAAATCCTGATAAGTCTCACACATAGTATTTTTTTCTCTTTGGTTTATAAACACTTTAGGATCTTTAATGACAAAATCATTAAATGCAGTGGGGATGGTTATATATATATTAAATATATCTTTATATATAACTAATATATGTCTTACATTTAATATATATTTTAAATGCCTGCAAATGCATTTTATCTATAAGACACAAAAATATGTATCTCAAATATCAAAATATTTCCATTCTGGTTAAATTTAACTTACGCCCAAAGTACCAAAATTTAGAATTCAAGATGATCCCCTGGAAAAGGCACTTGGGTTCCCCATGAGGCAGACTAATTTGAACAACAGCAGCTTTGGAAAGACAGCCACTGCATTTCTCTTTGACCCCTGAGCCAGGCATTGAATCCTGCCTGTGGCTATATTAGAGCACTTATGAAGAATTGAATAAGAAAAAGCAATGCTGCATATTTCAGAATTTAGTTTGCTCTTATTAGACAAACTTACTCTCCTCTCCACCAACCAGCTGAAATTATTCTCTAAAACTGTAAATTCTATATGAAGAAATCACTTTTATTTACATGTTAAATTCTTATGAAATGTGTATGTATGCATATTAGCTAAGCCTCAAATGATCTGCTATTTTATAAGGCTGGAAAATCACTTGCTTAAATTAGAGAAGTGTAGGAGGAATGGATATGCAATTTTAAAGCACATTGAGTTACATTGATATCATAATTTGACAGAATAAGCTTAATCACTACAGAAAACTATTTTCTCTTTGGAAAACTTCATAGGCCAATGCTTATCATCTATTTTCCTTGTTAAATAATTGTAGGGGATCTATAAATAGGTATATATTCTCCCACTAGTGCTAAATATGCTTTATTTTTATGACACATTGAGCTATTTTCCTCATGTCAGCTTTTATTTGATTTTCGCCTTTCCTTAGAACATTTTGTAAAAGTGTAAGTTAAACTAAAAACATAGACCTAAAGATAGAACTTGTAGCATAATTTCAAAAATTCATGTGGTTTCATATATTTGGTATTGCAAAACAATGTGTTAAGAATTGACCTTGTTATCTAAATTACTCTTTTGAACAAGATAAAGAATAAATTTAAAGGAATAAATAAAATATTATTTCACTAGAAAATTTAAAGTTATCTATTGTAAAAATTTAATAAAATGCCTAATATAAAATGAATTCAAATGTAACATGTTTAAAAATGTGAGGCGTTTCTAAGCTCCTTACTTCATTAGGTGAGATAAATGAAATATAAATGTTAATAACTAATTCTTTAGTTTTAAAAAATCTCTACAATTAAGGTGAAATATTTTAAAATTTCAAATTCTCTTGATTGACTATTTTACATGGATCAAATATATTAAGTGTTAGTTTCAATAGCTTGCAATATATTCCTTACTTCATTTATATAACACAGTCCCTGATTTAAATTTCAAAGTGCCTGATGGGTTTGTATATTTCCATTACTATCACAATATACTTACAATTGAGGTTACCACTGTCAGGTTTAGTTGACAAGATGTAGGAAATAAATTGGCAATAAACTTCTTTATTTTAGTTGCTACAAATAAATGCTACAAATAAATATTTTAATTATAGGATTAATGCCCTCATTCTACATAACAGAATATATATATATATATATATACATTTCGGCATACACATATCCATTCCTGCTACATATATGACACAAAGTTAAAACAGTTATACCAGAAAAATTTAGGATCAAAACCTGGCCTTATAAAGGTCAACACACAAAGATCATGAAATAAAACAATGAAATTCTTTATTTATTAAAAAAGTAAAAAAATCCCCATTTTCTATGCTTATGACAGTTATCAAATAAATACCATCATACTTTATATCTGTCTGTATTTATCTTGAAATAATGTCAGATGAAACTCAAGATGATGAAATAAAAAATCATTCAAGGGGTGCCTGGGTGGCTCAGTCAGTTAAGCATCTAACCCTTGATCTCAGCTCAGGTCCTGATCTCAATGTCATGAGTTCAAGCACCGTGCTGGGATCCCACACTGGGCATGTGGTCTACTTAAATAAAAAAGATAAAAACTTTCAGATGGCGGAGGAGTAGGAGACCTGGATTTCGTCTGGTCTCAGAAATTCAGCTGAATAGGGATCAAACCATTCTGAACACCTACGAACTCAACAGGAGATTGAAAATAAGAATAGTAACAACACTCTGAACAGAAAAGCGACCACTTTCTGGAAGGTAGGACGTGCGAAGTGAATCCGAGGCGATATTTGGGAGGATAGACAGCGGGGGAGGGGGGCTCCGTCGGCCACTTCTGGCAAGTGATAGAGCAGCAGAGCACAAAATCGGAACTTTGAGAAGTCGGCTCCGCTGAGGGATGTCGCTCCAGTGGCTAAGCGGGGGGTGGAACCCTCACGGGACAGTGTGGTCTCAGGACCCTCGGGGTCACGGAAAGACCGGGGGTGCCTGAGTGCGGCAGAGCTCCCAGGTATCAGAGCGGGGAAGCCGGCTGCAGGGACGGAGCCGAGGCGCAGGCTCTCAGCTCGGGGTGGCCATAAACTGTGATCCACGGCCCAGTCGGGCTACTGCTCCTCCAGCAGGGACCCAAAAAGCGGCAGAGACGGGGAGACTCCCCTTCCTCCCCTGGGAGGAATGGCGCGGAAGTGCACCACAGGGATCTGCTGGGTTTGGAGACTCCACACGGGGTCGGGTGCCAGACATAGAAATGCTCAATCACAGGCCGGGTGAGCACGGAGTGCGGCCGGAGACCGGGGAGATGGGAGTGACTGCTTTTCTCTGAGGGCGCACTGAGGAGCGGGGCCCGAGTTCTCGGCTCCTCCGGGCGGAGACTGGGAGGCCACCATTTTCACCCTGGTCCTCCAAAGCTATACCAAGAGCTTGCAGGGAACAAAAGCTCCTGAGAGCAAACCGGAGCAGCTTGCTTAGCCGGGACTCACAAGGGAGGGGCAATTCCGCCTCCGGCAAAGACATTTGGGAACCACGGCAACAGGCCCCTCCCCCAGAAGATCACGAACGGCCAGCAAGCCAAGACCAAGTTTACCGATCAAGGAGAACGGGAGAACTCTAGCGTTGGGGAATACTGCACATGGAATTCATGGCTTTTTTACCATAATTCATTAGTTTTTCAAAGTTAATTTTTTAACTGTTTTTTTTTTAATTTTTTTCCCTTTTTCAAACAACATCTTATCAATTCCTTTTTTAAAAAAAAAGTATTTTTCATTTTTAGAGTCATATTTTTATCCCTTCATAGTAGTTACCCTTATTTTTGGCATATATATATAAGTTGTTCTCTCTTTAAAATTTTGAGATACAATTTCTTCTAACAGATCAAAATATACCCTAAATCACTAGTGTATGGCTTTGTTCTATTCTCCTGCCTGATCACATTCTCTCCCTTTTTTTTTTCTTTTTTCTTTTTCTTTTTAAATCTTCTTTCTTTTTAAAAAACAACTTCTTATCAATTCCTTTTATAGAATCTTTTATAATTTTCGTCTTTAGTCATCTGCCATCCCTTCATTGTATCAACCCTTAATTTGTACATATATAAGTCTTTCTTCCTTTAAAATTTTAGCAGGCACTTTCTTCAAACAGACCAAAATATGCCCTAAAGCTAGTGTGTGGCACTGATCTATGCACCAGCCTGATCATATTTGATCATATTCTGGTTTCTTTTTGTTTTGTTCTATTTTTGTTTGTTTTTATCTTTTTTCTTTTTCCTTTTTCTTTCTCTCTTCTTTCTTTCCCTTTCTTGTTCCCTGGGTTCAGGTCTTTTCTGATTTGTATAGAGACATTGGAGACATTGTTAACCTGTTAGCATTCTGTTCTCTCATTCATCTGTTCTCCTCTGGACAAAATGACAAGACGAAAAAAATCACCTCAGCAAAAAGAACAAGAGGTAGTACCGTCTGCCAGGGACCTACTCAACACTGACATTAGTACGATGTTGGAGCTAGAGTTCAGAATCATAACTTTAAAGACTAGCTGGGCTTGAAAAAAGTGTGGAAGATATTAGAGAAACCCTTTCTGGAGAAATAAAAGAACTAAAATTTAACCAAGTCGAAATCAAAAAGGCTATTAATGAGGTGCAATCAGAAATGGGGGCACTAACTGCTAGGATAAATGAGGCAGAAGAAAGAATCAGCGATATATAAGACCAAATGATGGAAAATAAAGAGGCTGAGAAAAAGAGAGAGAAACAACTACAGGATCACGAGGGCAGAATTCGTGAGATAAGCGATATGATAAGATGAAATAACATTAGAATAATTGGGATCCCGGAAGAAGAAGAGAGAGAGGGGCAGAAGGTATATTGGAGCAAATAATAGCAGAGAAGTTCCCTAATGTGAGGAAGGAAACAGGTATCAAAATCCAGGAGGCACAGAGAACCCCTCTCAAAATCAATAAAAATAGGTCAACATCCAACATCTAATAGTAAAATTTACGAGTCTCAGAGACAAAGAGAAAATCCTGAAAGCAGCTTGGGAGAAGAGATATGTAACCTACAATGGTAGAAACATTAGATTGGCAACAGACCTATCCACAGAGACCTGGCAGGCCAGAAAGGACTGACATGATATCTTCAGAGCATTAAACGAGAAAAATATGCAGCCAAGAATACTATATCCAGCTAGGCTGTTATTGAAAATAGAAGGAGAGATAAAAAGCTTCCAGGACAAACAAAAACTAAAGGAATTTGCAAACACAAAACCAGCCCTACAAGAAATATTGAAAGAGGTCCTCTAAGCAAAAAGAGAGCCTAAAAGCAGCATAGATTAGAAAGGAACACAGACAATATACAGTAACAGTCACTTTACAGGCAATACAATGGCACTAAATTCATACCTTTCAATAGTTACCCTGAATGTAAATAGGTTAAATGCCCCAATCAAAAGACACAGGCTATCAGATTGGATTAAAAA
This sequence comes from Zalophus californianus, assembly GCF_009762305.2. Lineage (NCBI taxonomy): Eukaryota > Metazoa > Chordata > Mammalia > Carnivora > Otariidae > Zalophus > Zalophus californianus. The sequence goes on from NC_045595.1 coordinate 179,446,721, forward strand.
ACAAGACCCATCAATATGCTGTCTGCAAGAGACTCATTTTAGACCCAAAGACACCCCCAGATTGAACGTGAGGGGGTGGAAAACAATTTACCATGCTAATGGACACCAAAAGAAAGCTGGGGTGGCAATCCTTATATCAGACAAATTAGATTTTAAAACAAAGACTGTAATAAGAGATGAAGAAGGACACTATATCCTACTTAAAGGGTCTATCCAACAAGAAGATCTAAAAATTGTAAATATCTATGCCCCGAACATGGGAGCAGCCAATTATATAAGGCAATTAATAACAAAAGCAAAGAAACACATTGACAAAAATACAATAATTGTGGGGGATTTAACACCCCCCCCTCACTGAAATGGACAGATCATCTAAGCAAAAAATCAACAAGGAAATTAAGACTTTAAATGAAACACTGGACCAAATGGACTTTATAGACATATTCAGAACATTCGATGCCAAAGCAACAGAATACACATTCTTCTCTAGTGCCCATGGAATATTCTCCAGAATAGATCACATCCTAGGTCACAAATCAGGTCTCAACTGGTACCAAAAGTTTGGGATTATTCCCTGCATATTTTCAGACGACAAAGTTTTGAAACTAGAACTCAATCACAAGAGGAAAGTCGGAAAGAACTCAAATACATGGAGGCTAAAAAGCATCCTACTAAAGAATGAATGGGTCAACCAGGAAATTAAAGAAGAATTAAAAAATTCATGGAAACCAATGAAAATGAAACACAACTGTTCAAAATCTTTGGGATACAGCAAAGGCAGTCCTGAGAGGAAAGTGCATAGCAATACAAGCCTTTCTCAAGAAACAAGAAAGATCTCAAATACACAACCTAAACCTACACCTAAAGGAGCTGGAGAAAGAACAGCAAATAAAGCCTAAACCCAGCAGGAGAAGAGAAATAATAAAGATCAGAGCAGAAATCAATGAAATAGAAACCAAAAGAACAGTAGAACAGATCAACGAAACTAGGAGCTTGTTCTTGGAAAGAATTAACAAGATTGATAAACCCCTGGCCAGACTTATCAAAAAGAAAAGAGAAATGACCCAAATCAACAAATTCATGAATGAAACAGGAGAGATCACAACCAACACCAAAGAAATACAAACAATTATAAGAACATATTACTAGCAACTCTATGCCAGCAAATTAGATAACCTGGAAGAAATGGGTGCATTCCTAGAGATGTATCAACTACCAAAATTGAACCAGGAAGAAATAGAAAACCTGAACAGACCTATAACCACTAAGGAAATTGAAGCAGTCATCAAAAACCTCCCAACAAACAAAAGCCCAGGGCCAGATGGCTTCCCAGGGGAATTCTATCAGACATTTAAAGAATTAATACCTATTCTCCTGAAACTGTTCCAAAAAAATAGAAATGGAAGGAAAACTTCCAAACTCATTTTATGAGTTATTACCTTGATCCCCAAACCAGAAAAAGACCCCATCAAAAAGGTGAATTACAAACCAATATCCTTGATGAACCTAGATGCAAAAATTGTCACCAAATTACTAGCCAATAGGATCCAACAGTACGTTAAAAGGATTATTCACCATGACCAAATGGGTTTTATCCCTGGGCTGAAAGTCTTGTTCAACATCTGCAAATCAATCAATGTGATACAATACATTAACAAAAGAAAGAACAAGAATCATATGATCCTCTCAATAGATGCAGAAAAAGCATTTGACAAAGTACAGCATCCTTTCTTGATCAAAACTCTTCAGAGTATAGGGATAGAGGGTACATACCTCAATATCATAAAAGCCATCTATGAAAACCTACAGCGAATATCATTCTGAATGGGGAAAGGCTGAGAGCTTTTCCCCTGAGGTCAGGAACGTGGCAGAGATGTCCACTATCACCACTGCTATTCAACATAGTATTAGAAGTCCTAGCAACAGCAATCAGACAACAAAAAGAAATCAAAGGCATCCAAACTGGCAAAGAGAAAGTCAAACTCTCACTCTTTGCAGATGTTATGATACTGTATGTGGAAAACCCAAAAGACTCCACCCCAAAACTGCTAGACATCATACAGGAATTCAGTCAAGTAGCAGGATATAAAATCAATGCACAGAAATCGGTGGCATTCCTATACACCAACAACAAGACAGAAGAGAGACAAATCAAGGCGTCGATCCCATTTACAATTGCACCCAAACCCATAAGATACCTAGGAATAAGTTTAACCAAAGAGGCAAAGGATCTGTACTCAGAAAACTATAAAATACTCATGAAAGAAATTGAAGAAGACACAAAGAAATGGAAAAATGTTCCATGCTCATGGATTGGAAGAACAAACATTGTGAAGATGTCAGTGCTACCTAGAGCAATCTACACATTCAAAGCAATGCCCATCAAAATACCATCCACCTTTTTCAAAGAAATGGAGCAAATAATCTTAAAATTTGTATGGAACCAGAAGAGACCCCAAATAGCCAGAGGAATATTGAAAAAGAAAAGCAAAGCTGGTGGCATCACAATTCCGGACTTCCAGCACTATTACAAAGCTGTCATCATCAAGACAGTATAGTACTGGCACAAAAACAGACACATAAATCAATGGAACAGAATCGAGAGCCCAGAAATGGACCCTCAACTCTATGATCAACTCATCTTTGACAAAGCAGGAAAGAATATCCAATGGAAAAAAGACTGTCTCTTCAACAAATGGTGTTGGGAAAATTGGACAGCCACATGCAGAAGAATGAAACTGGACCATTTCCTTACACCACAAAGGGCTAGTATCCAAAATCTATAAAGAACTTATCAAACTCAACACCCAAAGGACAAATAATCTAATCAAGAAATGGGCAGAAGACATGAACAGACATTTTTCCAAAGATGACATCCAAATGGCCAACAGACACATGAAAAAGTGCTCAACATCACTCGGCATCAGGGAAATCCAAATCAAAACCTCAATGAGATACCACCTCACACCAGTCAGAATGGCTAAAATTAACAAGTCAGGAAATGACAGATGTTGGCGGGGATGTGGAGAAAGGGGAACCCTCCTACACTGTTGGTGGGAATGCAAGCTGGTGCAACCACTCTGGAAAACAGTATGGAGGTTTCTCAAACAGTTGAAAATAGAGCTACCTTAGGATCCAGCAATTGCACTACTGGGTATTTACCCCAAAGATACAAGATCCGAAGGGGTACGTGCACTGCAATGTTTATAGCAGCAATGTAACACAATAGCCAAACTGTGGAAAGAGCCAAGATGTCCATCGACAGATAAGTGGATAAAGAAAATGTGGTATATATACACAATGGTATATTATGCAGCCATCAAAAGGAATGAGATCTTGCCATTTGCAACGACGTGGATGGAACTGGAGAGTGTTATGCTGAGTGAAATAAGTCAATCAGAGACAGACATGTATCATATGACCTCACTGATATGAGGAATTCTTAATCTCAGGAAACAAACTGGGGGTTGCTGGAGTGGTGGGGGGTGGGAGGGATTGGGTGGCTGGGTGATAGACCTTGGGGAGGGTATGTGCTATGGTGAGCACTGTGAATTGTACAAGACTGATGAATCACGGATCTGTACTTCTGAAACAAATAATGCAATATATGTTAAGAAAAAAAAAGAAGATAGCAGGAGGGGAAGAATGAAGGGGAGTAAGTCAGAGGGGGAGACGAACCATGAGAGACGATGGACTCTGAAAAAGAAACTGAGGATTCTAGAAGGGAGGGGGGTGGGGGGATGGGTTAGCCTGGTGATGGGTATTAAAGAGGGCACATTGTGCGTGGAGCACTGGGTGTTATGCACAAACAATGAATCATGGAACACTACATCAAAAACTAATGATGTAATGTATGGTGATTAACATAACAATAAAAATTATTAAAAAAGTAAAATTAAAAAAAGAAAAACTGTCAAACTTCAAGTTTACATATGCTGAGTTAAATAAGTAAGAGAAACACAAATACCATATGATTTCATTCATATGTGGAATTTAACAGAGGAACATAGTGGGGAGAAAGAGAGGCAAACCATAAAACAGACTTTTATAGTTAAGAGGACAAACTGAAGGTTGCTGGAGATGAGGTGGGTAAGGGGTTAGGTTAAATGGGTGATGGATATTAAAGAGAACACTTGTGATGAGCACTGGGTTTTGTACGTGATGAATCACTGAATTCTATTCCTAAAATTAATATTACACTGTATGTTAACTAACTGGAATTTAAATAAAAACTTGAAACTACAAATAAATAAATAGACAATGGAAATTTTAACTGGCAAATTTTAAAAAAAAATTTAAAAAATGTTTGCCTTGTAAAAAAATTTAAAAATATAAAGTGAAAAAGAAACAAAAATTTAAAAAAAAATAAAATGCTCAATAAAAAAGAAAAGAAATTTGGGGCACCTGGATGGGTCAGGTGGTTAAGCGTCTGCCTTCACCTCAGGTCATGATCCCAGGGTCCTGGGATTGAGCCCCGCATTGGGCTCCCTGCTTGGTGGGGAGCCTACTTCTCCCTCTCCCTCTACCATTCCTTCTACTTGTGCTCTCTCGCTCTCTCTGTCAAATAAATAAATAAAATCTTAAAAAAAAAAACATAAATTCAAGCCTATGGTGTTATAACTTTCTTTTAAAAAGTAAATAAATCATAATGCCTTTACTGCACTAGCTCTGCTTTCAATTATATAGGAAATACATGTATATATTGCAGTTTTGCCATTTTCTGCAGGGAAAATAATTTAAAGGAAATTTATCATTTATTGCACACAGAAATAATCTTTTTGCTAATAATAACGTTCTTCTGGAATTTTCCTAAAGTTTAGTATGACAGAGGATGCAATATGTCATAAAGAGCCTGTATCTTTTGAAGGGTAGCAGAATTTACCACCCCCATATAATATGCTACTCTGGCGTGAGGATCATTTCGAGCTGACAGCAATTGAGAAGAAACAGATACACCAGATACAGCACTCTCCCATTTGTCTAAAAGTGGGTGTCCTCCCCTCCCCTCTCTACCATGAAGGACAGAAGTTAATCTAGAGAAAATTATAGACTCTTATCATCTCAGAGATGGTACCAAAAGAATCCACATAACAAATCTTGGTAAAATTAGCCCTTATCTATCATTAGTTTCCCCAATATATTTGCCTTCCAATTATTTGTTAGAAGCTCAAAGTCCTTTTTCTTTGTCCTTTTGCCTCCTAGAAATGTATTTTATTCTTGTTCATATGCTATGTAAGTCCAAGTTCTAACCACCCCTTTGACCTACTCATCTCTGAGTGTCCCATTCCTACATAAAATGCACATGTGTGTAGTAATCTTGAAGGCCGCCGATAGGTGGAAGCAATCAGAAATTAGAAATAAAAGAAATTTTAATTATTAATTGAATCACTTTTAATGTTTTCAACTAATACAATAAATAATGATTTTAAATTTTATTTGCTACTAGCTTTTGAAAATCAATTCAGCCCTACACCAAGACTGGAAAGAGTGGCAAATTTTTTTTTTCCCATTCAGTTTAAATGTTCCCTTTCAAATCTAAATCTATAGGAAAAGTGAATAAATTTATTTTCTCATAATAGTTTTGAAAATAGTTAAAACCAGTTTTTGTGTCCTTCACACTTATACTTCTCCAATGCAATTTCCCTTCAACTATTTAATATCTCTATTTTCTGAATATCTCCGTCCTATTTCCCAAGACTTCATATCTCTACTCACCCCCTTCTGAAAGTGTTCTAATATGACTAAGACCCTCTAATATGCTCGTAACTGGAAGTGATTTCCAAGTATCATCACGTCTTCGTGGGCTCATTCCTTGTCTTGGTTGGCATACTCTGATGCTCTGATTATACCATCAGCATACTACAGCACAGCAACTTCAACTATCTCATAAGGTGTTAGGGGTCAATTAAAATTCTCATATTTTATACACACTGCTGTCAAACAAAATGTCCTCTATCCCATTTAATTATATCTTTAATTTATATGTAAAGACTTTACATTAATTCATGTTAAATCATTTAACTTGCCAAAATGATATTTTATTATTTAAAACATTTAGAAAATGAGCCATCAATTCCATTTGTGTCATCTGCCATTTCCATTATACTAAACAAATTTTATCTCTCAGTTGGAACAAATTTTCCATTTCCTTTATATAAACCAGCTCATTTAAGGGCACCACAATTCATACAATTTTCTAATTCCATGCAATATTGCATAACCTAAATCTGGTTGAACAATCTATAAAGAAAGGCCCACTTCATTTGAATGAGGAACTGAATAAATTGAAAGATAAAATGTTCTAGATGAGAAAATTTTATATAGTAAACCATATGAGACTCTTAAAGAATAAACAGAGGGTCAGTGGATGGGTGGTGTGCAGGGGAATGCATTAAATGGGTGATGGGTATTAAAGAGGGCAGCTGTGATGATCATGCACTGGGTGTTGTATGGAAGTGATGAATCACTAAATTCTGCACCTGAAACTAATATTACACTGTAGGTTGACTAACTGGAATTTATATTGGAATTGGAATTGGAATAAAAATTTGGGGGAAAAAAAAATTCACTGTTTTTTAAATTGCCTTTTTCTTATAAGTAATATTTAATTTCTCTCTGGCTGCTTTTAACTATTATTTTTTGTTTGTTTTGTTTTGTTTTCAGAAACTTAATTATATGTGTTCTGGAATATATTTCTTTGTTTCTATCTTGAAATTTACTAAGCTTCTTAAAACTGTAGATATCATCGTTTTGCAAATTTGGGACATTATTAGCCATTAATTTCTTTGGATACTCTTTCAGCCCTACTCTATCTTCTCTGGGATGGTGATCATTCAAATGTTAGCTTTTTTGTTATTGTCCAACAGTTTCCTGAGATTCCATTCTGTTCTGTTTTTGCTTTTGTTTTTGATTTTTTACTTATTATTATTATTTTTTTAGTTTTTCTTTTTAGAGAGGGGGTGAGAGCCTGTTGCAGGGCTCGATTTCACAACCCTGAGATCGCAATCTGAGCTGAAATCAAGAGTCAGACACTTAACCGACTTAAGTCCCCCTGGCACCCCAGTTTTTACTTTTTGTCTATTATATCTCTGCTCTTCAGTTTAGGTGAATTTTTTTTTTAAGATTTTATTTATTTATTTGACAGAGAGAGGCAGTGAGAGAGGAAACACAAGCAGGGGGTGTAGGAGAGGGAGAAGGAGGCTCCCACTGAGCAGGGAGCCAGATGCGGGGCTCCAGCCCAGGACCTTGGGATCATGACCTGAGCTGAAGGCAGATGCTTAAGGACTGAACTACTCAGGCGCCCCATTAGGTGAATTCTTTTGGTCTATTGTGATAATTCAAGGATTTTGTCTTTTGCCATTTCCACTCTACTCTGGAATCCATTTAGTGAGGTTTATTTTATTTTTCAAGTTATTGCATTTCTCATTTCTTCATGCTCATTACTTCTTTTTATAACTTCTGCTTCTTTTCTAAGACTTCATTAATTTTTTTTCCATAATCACTCAGAATTTAGTCATTTAAAAATTTTCATTATGGTTTCTGTTTAAATCACAATGTATCAGTATTACTCTGTGAATGTGTGCCTTTATTTCAAATAAGTAGGGAATTTTAACTTGTTATTATCTTTATTTTATTGCTTGTTTTGTTTATATCTTTATTTCATTGTTCTCAGATATGATATGTATGATGCCTATTTTAGAAACATTCTGAGACTCCTTTTTGGCATAATTTTTTAGTCTTTTATATTATTTCCATGCTTTTAAGAAAAATGTGTAATCTAAATTATGGATGAGAACTTCCTTTATATCTTAAGGGCAAACTTGTTAATTGTGTTGCTCATTTCAACTATTTAATCTACTCTCTCAATAGTCAATAAATGCACATAAAATCCTGCTTTATTGATATATTATTTTTTCTGTATTTACATTAATTTATTTTTATTTATCTTATATAAAATATTTTATATTTCTATTAAATATATTTTATATTTTAATATTTTGGCATCATTTAATCTGGTATACACATTTAAAAGAATTGTATCTTTTGGACAAATTGATACTTTTAATATTTATTATTATGCAATGACACTTTTAACCAATAATTTTAATATTTTTCTCAAGGTATATATTATCCCATATTAAAATAGCTGCACTATTTCAGTATTGTTGGTTATTGTCTGATGTGCTTTTTTTTCTTTCATTTTTATTTTCAACCTTTTGTGTCCTTATACTTTATATTATGTTTCTACTACAAATAGCACATATCTAGATTTTTTTAATGCAATTATTGGTCAATTAATTTTATTTTTTGATGCGTTTTGTCATTTCTACCCTAATTATTCTTTCAGGTTGCTCCAAATTTTTTTAGATTTTTTTTTTATTTCTATCACATATTTTGAAAATTGAATGTTGTTTTCTCTATGGGGAGATAAAAGTTTTCCTTGACTCTCTTAGGTCCCTGGGTGGGTCTGAAAATTAAACTAACAAAAATATTAACAAGAATCAAGGAAAGAGTTAGTCATGTGTATTTTTATTCTGGGTTTGAGGAAGAGTGGTCATCTTGGAGGAGTATAATAGGTTAAGGAGTATGCAATAATTATAGTAAACTGCGGGAAACTTAGAAAGGCTAGCTTATTAAAATTCTTCTTGGCGTCTCTTTGTCTTTGGAAATAAAGATGTTCCTTTCCTCTAGGTACATGGAGGGCACCTCTCACATGAGGATTTTATGACCTGTTTTAGGAGAGGAGAGCAGGGGAAGAGTAGGTTAAACCTTACTGCTTCTCCTGTTTTCTTAAATTCTTTCAGCTTAAAATATTCAATATGTCAAAGATTACTATCTCTTTTGTTGAAAGTAAGAATTGTATGAACATACATGATGATGATTTTTATTTCATATAGGTCATGTACCACATCCCGAATTTGTCTCACCACTACTTTAAATACTTATTCAAGTCTTGCTTCCAAAATTTGTTCATTGAGAGTTAATTTTTATGAGACTAAGTATGTCTGAGAATATTTTGATTATTCCCTCATATTTGAAATACTGGATACCAAATTGTATATTATATATGCTTTTTCTTCAATACCAAAGGCAGTACTTGACTGACTACAACATCCAATATTATGATTGAAAAATCAGATATCAATGTAATTCTTGTTCCTTTATATATGTATATGCTTTGTATGTTTTCCTTTGCATACAATACCATAGTTTTCTTTTTTAATTTTTTAATAGTTCAATGTCACTGTAATGTACATGTTGTTGTTTTTTTTTCTTTTCTTTATTGTGCCTTTTGCCCTCTGCACGATCTTTCAACATACAGTTGTTCTTTTTTCTTTTTCTTTTTCTTTTCTTTTCTTTTTTTTTTTTTGATAGGTGTCTAGTAGGAGTCAGAAAATAAGAAATGAAAAGGGAAGGAAAAGAATATTTGAAGATAAATAGAGACATACTTTCCCACTTATTAAAAAAATCACTACCATATTGGACAATAGTTACTGTGCTTTCTGGTATATAACATTTGCAAACACAGTCATAATTGAGTGGTATTTTTCAAACTCTTAGCCCCAGTAATTAAACAGCTCTGATTGTGAACTTTGGTTGAATAATAAAGCCATTTAAACCTTCATTCATCTGTGGGCAGATATATCTGAATTCATGTAGAAGACATTGTTTGGACCTTGGTTCTGCTTAGGGGTAAGATTCCAGCCCTTGACCTACACCTAGTTCCATTTCAGTTTTACCTCATTCCTTAAGATACAGTTTTATTCATTATCATCGGTTCTCTTTTACCCTTATTTCTCTCTATAGGTAGAGAGATAGATAGATGATAGATAGATGATAGATGATAGATAGATAGATAATAGATAGATAGATAGATAGATGATAGATAGATGATAGATAGATAGAGTTCCTACCCTTTTTCAGTATTTAGGGTAGAAGATATGTTTTACCATAGACTCAGTCCACTATCTTGATGTATAAATCTTTTGTATATTTATATATGATTAATTAATTTTGGACAGAAGAAAAATGAGAGAATGAAGAACAAACCTTTGTGGCAAAGGAAAAGGGGGACTTTTCAATTGAGGTTACAATTCTTAGATATCAAATTTAATGTGACTTATTCTTGATCAGGCAGTACAATCACTCTTGGAATGTTAGAAACAGCATTTTCAAAGCTCAGAATCAAGAAACTAACATTCAGAACCATGAGTTGGCAGATGGGGAACAATTCTTCAGGACATTTTATATCATATACAATTTTCTGTGTACATAGGAACTAAGAATTTGAATGGATCTCAAATTAACAATGATTTTGAAAATATGTACTTGATGCCACAATTTTCAGAGCAAAGAGTCAAAGACCTTATTCAAACAAATTTTACTCTTTTTTGGTTAAGGCTTTCTGACAATTTCATTATAAACTTTTTTTTATCAGGGAGTGAAAATGAAGGTAAAGCTAAGTACTTGAAATTTCTACTAGAAAAGTTATTAATGACAAATTACTTGATGTTTAAAATTATATTATTTAAATATTTAGCCAAAGGGGCTTTGAATAGCCTCATATGACACATAATTGGAAATCACTCTGTTTAAAACAACTCCTCTACAAAGTTTCTATTATGCCAAGCCATTTTTTTTTTTTTTTTGGTTACACAATGTGTTATGTATTTTTCATATATTAATTTTGGGGACTTTAGTGAATGTCATACAAGATTTACGACAAGTATGTTATAATAGTAATAGGTCATGAAAAAATAAGAAATATGAAGTTAAACTAAACATTTTCTTATCTTCCATTCTAGTACAAATGTTAAGGTCTCTTAGTAAATAATTATAGTTGAAGGTAGTAATATTTTGAAACTGTGTATAGAAAATATTCTAGAATAATTGATTACTTGTTATTTGAAGTAGAAGTCTCTATGCCAAAATGGGACTTTTTTGAGGCAAACCTTAATGAAGAGGCCATAAAAAGTTGGCAGAAGTTGTATGCATTAGAGAAAAAATGTAGACAAAGACTGAAAAATTATAATGGTACAATAAACTCTTGACTTTTATTGTATCTTATGGTGAACAAAGGAAACTTACAATGAAGTAAATTTAAATTGTGGAAGACCTTAACTCTTAGGATAAAAATGTTTTTTTCTTTCTGAAGTGGAAAAGCATTAATATTCATCAAAAAGTGACCTAGTCCAACTTAATTCTGTGAGGTAATAATTTGGCACTAGTTTACAGAATCAGTTGGATGAAAAGGAAGGAGATTAAAAATGGAAATACCGGGGCACCTGGGTGGCTCAGTCATTGAGCGTCTGCCTTCGGTTCATGTTATGATTGGGATTGAGCCCCACATCTGTCTCCTGGCTCTGCGAGGAGACTGCTTCTCCCTCTCCCACTCCTCCTGCTTGTGTTCCTGCTCTTGCTATCTCTCTCTCTGTCAAATAAATAAAATCTTAAAAAAAAAATGGAGATACTAGATAACTTATGTTACAATAGTCCAGACACATGTGATTGGGGTTTTCACTAAAATAGAGGAGGTGAAATGAGAATGTCCCAAATATTTCCTATTTTGAAATTTCTAATAAAAAAGTACATCAAAAGTGGTATTATTGGGCGCCTGGGTGGCTCAGATGGTTAAGCGTCTGCCTTCGGCTCAGGTCATGATCCCAGAGTCCTGGGATCGAGTCCCGCATCGGGCTCCCTGCTCCTTGGGAGCCTGCTTCTCCCTCTGCCTCTCTTTCTCTCTCTCTCTCCCCCTCTCTCTGTCTCTCATGAATAAATAAATAAAATTAAAAAACAAAAAAAGATTTTAAAAAAATAAAAAAAAAAGTGGTATTATTGCCCCTATTTCATAGACAGGGACACTCAAGGCCCTGAAAGTCATAGTAACATGCTCTAGAGCCAGCAGTAAACATTCATCTGAATTACCTTAAAAATCATGCTTTTTTCATTTATATTAATATACTACAAGAAAGAAATGATTTAAATCATATATTTATAGATTACCAAATTACATGTATATTTTCTTTGAATATACATGCATTTATCTCATTTCATTGATATCAAAATTGTAACATTATAGTATTATATTAAACCAAAACATTGGAGACATTAAAATATTTTATTAACAGAAGTTTACCTTAACATTAAAGAAATTGTGGATTTCATAAGTAATATTTTGCTTTCCATACTAAAAGTGTTATTATGTTTACAAATTGGTTTTTCCAAAATGAAGAGTTTTTAATAATTTTTATACCCCCAAATTTTAATATCAATTATATTTCCTTTTGATGTTATATTAATATTCTAAGTAACTACTAACAATATTTGAAGGCTAGAACCTCCAATAATCATTTTGTCAACAGTTAAACATCTCTAAATCAACAGTTTAAAAAAATAATAAAATAAATAAGTAAATAAATAAATAATAAATAAATAAACAGTTTATAACTGCATTATCAAAAGGAATTGTGGGGAAAATCTTTTTGTAAGAGAACCGTTGTAGACTCAAGCAATAATGGAATAGGTAAAAGGCCTTGGTAGTAATTTGCCCTAATTATTTTTTTATTACAGCAAATAACAATGACAGAATTTAAGAAACAAAGCCATTTCTAAAGTCAGAAATACCAGTTCTAGAATCTCAGGTTTTGACTTCCATTTCAGTATATCTTTCAACTCATTTTATTTCATTGCCTTCCTCTGTAACATGAATAAATATACAGTAGACAATACACAATGAAGAATCCAAAGGACATAAAACATAATATTGAAGTTTGAATTTTTGAATAGTAGATTTTCACACAATAAAGCAAACAATGAAACCAATCTTTACTACTTAATTTAAATCCCTTTTATATATTTAACATTTCAGATAAATTCCTGTTGGCCTATAAATCAAGTAAATATCAAAATAATACATTTTTTTTTGTTTTGTTTTTAAAGATTTTATTTATTTATTTGAGAGAGAGAGAATGAGAGATAGCACGAGAGGGAAGAGGGTCAGAGGGAGAAGCAGACTCCCTGCTGAGCAGGGAGCCCGATGCGGGACTTAATCCTGGGACTCCAGGATCATGACCTGAGCCGAAGGCAGTCGCTTAACCAACTGAGCCACCCAGGCGCCCCAAAATAATACATTTGTGAATCTAACTGTCATAATTTAGAGGCGGATACTTTGGGGCACCTGGGTGGCTCAGTTGGTTAAATGTCTGACCCTTGTTTTCAGCTCAGGTCATCTCAGCATCGTGAGATTGAGCCCCTTGCCAGTCTTGACACTCAGAGGGGAGTCTGCTTGAGATTTGTTTCCTCAAATAAATAAATCTAAAAAAATAAAGGCAGTTACTTTAGTTGCAAAATGATTTATATTCAGCATTTTAACTTGTGTTAAAAGTAGTAACCTTAATACAAACTTAAGATATTATCATTGTTTTTAAATTCTTGGGGAAGGGCGCCTGGGTGGCTCAGTTAGTTAAGCAACTGCCTTCGGCTCAGGTCATGATCCTGGAGTCCCGGGATCGAGGCCCACATCGGGCTCCCTGCTCGGCGGGGAGTCTGCTTCTCCCTCTGACCCTCTTCCCTCTTGTGCTCTCTATCTCTCATTCTATCTCTCTCAAATAAATAAATAAAATCTTTAAAAAAAAATAAATTCTTGGGGAAAATATTGACATATCTATTGATAGAGTGCTAAAGATCAAATTTTAATTTTCACTTAACTTGTTAAAATATTCTAAATTCATGAAGCTCATTTTTTATGTATTTTTAAAAATTTCTCATTCTCCTTTATATGATAGCTATAATTTTATCATGGGATCCAACAAATAATTTGATAATTTCCCTCTGATTTGGCCACAATGATAAATGGTTGATATGCTCTTTGCTTTAAGTCTACCTCTTCTTTATTACTTAGAAATTTAATAAAATTACTAACTATCTGAAACTACCCAACTAATTGCTGTAATAAATACATTAATAAATTAAATAAAAATAAATTAATATTATACACTAAAACAAACATTATTTTGGGGGTCTTTTGTAGATTCATCATCTTTCATATTTTATATAGCTTATGCTCATCATAAATTTCAAATTGTCTTATATATTATGAGTTATAATACTTGGTTTATTTACAAGTCTAAAGTTATTTTAAACATTAACTTTAATCAACAAAATAATCAATTTATTTGATTCTTACAGGTTCATTTATTAAATATATAACATAGCTTTAATTCCAAATATATCATTTAATATATCATTTAACAAAATCAAATATCACTTGCGTACTTTATGAAGTATTGGATAAATCAGTGCTTTTCATTTCATTTTTTAAAAGATTTTATTACTAAACCTCAAACTCGAATTTTTAGAGAAATAAGACTGTTTGCAAAGATTTCCACATGCATACATCAAATGATTATCAGGCTGATATAATTGTTAAAAAATTTAATACATATTTCATTTAGCTTTCTTTTTAAAACTTTAATTAACATAAACCTTCTCACATTGTCCTTGATTTAGCTTTCTAAAAGTTCCATATTAAGATACCCACTGTACTTTTTTTTTTCCTTCCAAGTTTTTACTCAAATTCCAATTAGTTAACATACAGTATAATATCGGTTTCAGGCATAGGATTTAGTGATTCTTCACTTACATACAACACCCAGTGCTCATTACAAGTGCCCTCCTTAGTGCCCATCATCCATTTAATCCTTCCTGCTGCCCACCTCCCCTCCAGCAACCCTCAGTTTGTTCTCTATAGTTACAAGTCTGTTTTATGGTTTGCCTCTCTCTCTCTTTTTTGTTCCTTTTTTTTCCCCTCATATGTAGAATTTAAGAATCAAAACAGATGAACACAGGGGAAAAAATACCCACTGTTCTTATTCTAACTCTGGTTATGATCCGTTCAAATTAATTTTCTTGTGATGTTTTATCCTGGGTGTTTTCAATTCTCAATTAGAAAGTAAATAAATACATAAATAAATACATAAACACATAAATAAATACATAAATAAAAGAATATACGTTGGTTTCATTTAGAGATCAAGTTCTGAATGCAATTTAAATTTGGGAATATTTACTTTAAAAGAAACTTGAAGTTCTTTAGTTCATTTTATTATTATTTTTTAATATGAGTGTAGTTGCACATAATGTTATATTAGTTTCAGTTGTACAATATAGTGATTTGACAAGATTATACATTATGCCATGTTCACCACAAGTGTAGCCACCATCTGTCCCATTACATTGCTATTACAATGTCATAGACTGTATTCCTTGTGCTATGTCCTTTATTCCCTTAACTTACTCATTCCATAACTGGAAGTCTACATCTCTCTCCCCCCTTCACCCACTTTACCCAACCCCTCCACCACTGTGCTCCCCTTTGGCAACCATCAGTTTGTCTTCTGTATTTATAAGTCTGATTCCGCTTTTCATCTGTTTATTATTATCAATGAGTGGAATTATTATTACTTATGAGTGGAATTTTTATTACTTATGAGTGGAATCATATGGTATTAGTTTTTTTCAGTCTGACTTATTTCACTTAGCGTAATACCCTCTAGGTCCTTCCATGAAGTTCTTTATTTTAGTATTATATTTTTACTTTTTAAAACAAAAATAAAATGGTATTAAACACTTTCATTATGTAAAAGGAAAAAATGGACACAAATTTAAACATCGATATTTTCTAATTTTAATGTTTCCTCTTTAAAAATTACATTAAGTTGTTCATGCTGATTTTGCCTTTTTTTTTAAGATTTTATTTATTTATTCATGAGAGACAGAGAGAGAGAGAGAGAGAGAGAGGCAGAGGGAGAAGCAGGCTCCCAAGGAGCAGGGAGCCTGATGCGGGACTCGATCCCAGGACCCCGGGATCATGACCTGAGCCGAAGGCAGACGCTTAACCATCTGAGCCACCCAGACGCCCTTGCCTTTTTTTTTTTGAGGATAATCATTATGTCTTTGATTTTTTCTGTTCATGATCATGGTGATCTTGATGAAGACATTGAGGAGCAATGATAGAAGTTGTCATTTTAAGTCAGTCAATAACCAGGTGTATATTTAGGATAGAAAAATTTCTTCTATAAAATAAAAAATAACATCTCACTTCTGTAGCTTGCCATGTAATAATAAAAAGAGATGATAAGGAAATAGCCCTTTGAAATTAAGATTTTTTTGGATGCAAGATTTAAGAAAGCATGGTGTATTTGCAGACATACCTGTAGATGACCCAGGCTCTGGATTTTAAGAATTGGTGAGAGAAGCCAGAAAATCAGGCAGATGTCAAAATCTTGTAGTTGATGCTAAAAAATTTGAACATTGTCCTGTGAGTGATGGGGTCAATTAAGGGCTTTTAAGCTGGGGAATAAGTTGGTCAGATTTGTATTTATGAAATATCATTCTGGCAGCAGTGTGGAGAATGGATCAGTTGTGGGCATGACTGGAGGCAGGAAAATTTGTTAAGAAACATTTGCAAAGAGACCATTGACATGATACTGGGAATACAGGGTCCCCATTCTAGCTTAGCCACTAATGTTGGTATTATTACCTCTGGCAAGTCTCTGGGCTTCTCTGAAGACCACAGATGTCTGAGTAAAATGAGAGGGTTGGACTAGTTGGTGTCTGAGGTTCTTCCTGCTCTGATGATGTGTTATAAAACTTCCACAGTATGTTCCATACATTACAAAGAAGAATTCAGTGAGCATTTGTGTCTTTTTCAAAATAATTGCTATTATTAACATTTGTACCATAAGCAGATTGCAAATTTTTCATTTAGAAAAACTCAAAAAGTAACTAACATATGAACTTTATATCTGTTGAATAACTTATCTGGTAGTAATCCC
Source organism: Zalophus californianus (assembly GCF_009762305.2). Classification (NCBI taxonomy): domain Eukaryota; kingdom Metazoa; phylum Chordata; class Mammalia; order Carnivora; family Otariidae; genus Zalophus; species Zalophus californianus. Next base: position 179,463,556 of record NC_045595.1, read on the forward strand.
TTTTGAGGCGTTATTTTGCCTTTATATTAAAATTGGGGAAAAAAGATTATCTGTTTAAAGTTAAATAGATTTCTTAGTCTAGTTAGTATTTCTTAGTTTCTAAGATAAGACAGGGATTGTTGCTTATCATCTAACCCTTATAATTCTTAAGAAATTATACATTTGTACTGGTAGAGTAGTATAATGCTCCTGTTTATAAAAATACCAGAAAGCATGTTGTAAATATAGTTGATAATATAGTTTTTAAACACATCTCTGAATTTGAGTGATTTTTTTAGAAGTCTACATTTTGAGTCAGATAGATATATTTATTTTGACTTATTTCACTTAAGTATATAGTTTTTCTGTTGGAAGTACTTAGTATACATAATTTAAACTTAGCATAATAGGACTTTGGAAGCTATAGAATAGCTTTAGTAATAGCTTTGTTATTATCCCCATTATTAAAGTCACAGAAACCAAAATCATACATTCTTTGCTCATCTGTAAAGATTTGCTCAGTAATGTTTGTTCAATATAAATGACTCTAGGTATAGTAACTGTTTTGGAAAAGTATCCACAATTGTCTTGAATCACATTCTATGCCTGTTGCATGAATTTGCATGCAATTGCTAAATTATTTAGTGTTATTTTTAAATGCAGTATTAAAAATGGCAGAATTTAAAGCTATTTTTGCTTTACACTAGCTCTGATAGTCTGATATTTTTGACCTGGAAAATTCTGAAGGAAAACTGTAACTGGTTTTAAAATTTCATTTGTTATTCTTTTGAGAATGAACATATTCCTCTTATAGTACTGTATATGTTTTCAAGTCATACTTTTTATTTATTTTTTTTAAGATTTTATTTATTTATTTAACTGACAGAGAGAGACAGGAAGAGAGGGAACACAAGCAGGGGGAGTGAGAGAGGGAGAAGCAGACTTCCTGCTGAGCAGGGAGCCCGATGCAGGTCTCGATCCCAGGACCCTGGGATCATGACCTGAGCCGAAGGCAGTCGCTTAACCAACTGAGCCACCCAGGCACCCCATCAAGTCATACTTTTTAAGGAATCATATTTCCCCCAAGCTTTTAACATTGGGGTATTTCTGGCCCTTCAAATTTATTTTCTCTGGTTTTCATTCACTGTTTGACTCAGTGTCCTATGAGAACTGCTTAAAGGGCTGCTTTTGACAGTTTAGGCTTATCATGGATTCTTTAGTTCCTAAAACAGCTTCCTTTAACCCTAAAGGTTATAGTCCAGGCTCATTAGCATGTTATGTAAGGTCCTGTTTACTTGTAAAGTCAGATTTTCACTTATGGCTTCATGTCTAATTTCTTGTATAGTTCTACAGATACTCCACTACCCACCCAGTAAAACTCTGAGACGCAATTATGAATCTTCTCTCCATCCAAAAGAACATGTCTATTCACATCTTTTATGGCTTTTAAGGTACACATATATACCTCAATCGGTATCTCCCTTGAACAGAGCAGAAGAGGTCTCTGATCTTTGTCAGTACATAGAAGACTCATAGATCATAAACACATAGAAAATTTTTTTAATTTAATAAAGTGTATGTGGGCAACCTTATCATTCTGGATCCAATGCTCAGGGTTTGGCACAGGGTAACCATAATCCTACGCTCCTGTCACTAATGTCTTTCTGGACCTGGGGTAATGCTTCACTGCATCTCTTGCACATGTCCTTGAAATAATGGATGTCTGAATATTGAAAACATTTGTAGATTGTGCTGCTGCTTACACTACAAAATGTACTATGACAGTGTGGAGATGATTTAAACAGAAGAAGAATTTAGGTAAGAGAAAAGACAAATTAATTAACTTGTCAAATCCTTCCTCTCAGCATGAATACAATAGATTCCTGCATAACCAAGTATCATTTCCCAGTAGCACTGAGCGACCTTTTGTTCTTCACTTTTGTTTCAATTCGTGGTTCCAGAGATACTCCAGAATTACACGGTTTTCAGAACAGTTGCACATGATGATTGAAGAACATACTGAAATATTAAACAATCTCTTATTGAAAATGTATCTATATGTGTAGGTATAGATGATGTATACCATGATTTCCATTCTTTATATCAGTAACAAGATGAAAATTGATCATTAGAATTTTGAATAGTTTTATTTTTTTAATTTTTTTTAAAGATTTTATTTATTTATTTGACAGAGAGAGACACAGCGAGAGAGGGAACACAAGCAGGGGAAGTGGGAGAGGGAGAAGCAGGCTCCTCGCGGAGCAGGGAGCCCGATGTGGGGCTCGATCCCAGGACCCTGGGATCATGACCTGAGCCAAAGGCAGACGCTCAACCAGCTGAGCCACCCAGGCACCCCCTGAATAGTTTTATTTTTAAAAAAATGTTAAGGATTTAATTAATTTTTCAAAAATTTAAATTACTAACTTTTTGAGTAACCTTTTGAATTTAAAGCATTATTTTTCTTTTAATTTTAGTAAATAACTGTATTGGAAGATAAGTATTTTTAAAAAATTAAAGATTTGAATTCTACACTTTATTTTTTTATTTTTTAAATTTTTTCTTTAAATTTTTTATTGTTATGTTAATCACCATACATTACATCATTAGTTTTTGATATAGTCTTCCATGATTCATTGTTTCTGCATAACACCCAGTGCTCTACACAGAACGTGCCCTCTTAGGGTGCCTGGGTGGCTCAGTTGGTTAGGCGACGGCCTTTGGTTCAGGTCATGATCCTGGAGTCCCAGGATCGAGTCCCTCATCAGGCTCCCTGCTCAGCGAGGAGTCTGCTTCTCCCTCTGACCCTCTCCCCTCTCATGCTCTCTCTCTATCTCATTCTCTCTCTCAAATAAATAAATAAATAAATCTTTAAAAAAAAAAAAAGAACGTGCCCTCTTTAATACCCATCACCGAGCTAACCAATCCCCCCTACCCCCTCCCCTCTAGAACCCTGTTTGTTTCTCAGAGTCCATCATCTCTCATTGTTCATCTCTCCCTCAGATTCCCCCCCTTCATTTTCCCTTCTTTCTCCTAATGTCCTCCATGCTATCCCTTATGTTCCACAAATAAGTGAGACCATATGATGATTGACTTTCTCTGCTTGACTTATTTCACTTAACATAATCTCCTCCAGTCCCATCAATGTTGATGTAAAAGTTGGATATTCATCCTTCTGATGGCTGAGCAATATTCCATTGTATATATGGACCACATCTTCTTTATTCATTCATCTGTTGAAGGGCATCTCGGCTCTTTCCACAGTTTGGCTATTACGGACATTGCTGCTATGAACATTGGGGTGCATATGGCCCTTCTTTTCACTACATCTGTGTCTTTGGGTTAAATACCCAGGAGTGCAATTGCTGGGTCATAGGGTAGCTTTATTTTTAACTTTTTGAGGCACCCCCACACTGTTTTCCAAAGTGACTATACCAACTTGCATTCCCACCAACAGTGTAAGAGGGTTCCTCTTTCTCCACAACCTCTCCAACATTTGTTGTTTCTTTCCCTGTTCATTTTTGCCATTCTAACTGGTGTAAAGTGGTATCTCAATGTGGTTTTGATTTGAATTTCCCTGATGGCTAATGATGATGAACATTTTTTCATGTGTCTGTTAGCCATTTGTATGTCTTCTTCAGAGAAATGTCTTTTCATATCTTCTGCCCATTTTTTGACTTGATTATTTGTTTTTTGGGTGTTGAGTTTGAGAAGTTCTTTATAGATCTTGGTTACCAGCCCTTTATCTGTAGTGTCATTTGCAAATATCATCTCCCATTCTGTGGGTTGCCTCTTTGTTTTGTTGACTGTTTCCTTTGCTGTGCAGAAGCTTTTTATCTTGATGAAGTCCCAAAAGTTCAGTTTTGCTTTTTTTTCACTAGCTTTTGGAGATGTATCTTGAAAGAAGTTGCTGTGACTGATGTCAAAGAGGTTACTGCTTATGTTCTCTTCTAGGATTTTGATGGATTCCTGTCTCACATTGAGGTCTTTCATTCATTTTGAGTTTATCTTTGTGTGTGGTTTTAGAGAATGATTGAGTTTCATTCCTCTGCATGTGGCTGTCCATTTTTCCCAGCACCATCTATTGAAGAGGCTTTTTTCCATTGCATGTTTTTTCCTGCCTTGTCATAGATTATATGACCATACAGTTGAGGGTCCATATCTGGTCTCTCTATTCTGTTCCATTGGTCTATATGTCTGTTTTTGTGCCAGTACCATGCTGTCTTTACTTTAATTTTAACTTTGGAAATGGATATACAAGTTGCATGTTTTGAGTGCAACTATTTTTTAATTATAGAATACTATTAATAGGACACACATTTTGTGAAAATCATTATTCTACCAACCAGAAGAAATTTAGCTTCTGTGATGGCAAAAAGTAAATTTTATGAAATAATTATATAGCAATTTATTATCTTTAAATTATTATTCACTCAAGTATTGCTACCCCATCAATTAAACAAACATGGAACACAAATAGTAAATTAAATGGTCCCTGGTATTTTGCTGATTTTCAGTCATATAAATATCATAGCTTTTTACATAACTTCCCTAATTCATTGGTTGGAAGGTATAATTTTGACAGTAGGAAGGGAGAGCTTATTTTAAACAATTTATTATATGTCTTTCTAATTATTTATTTATTTATTTATTTTAGAGAGAGAGAGTGTGTGTGTACAAGCAGGGGGAGGGGCAGAGGGTGAGGAAGAGAGAGAATCCTCCAGCAGACTCCCTGCTGAGTGCAAAGCATGATATAGGGCTTGATCCCAGGACCCTGAGATCATGACCTGAGCCAAAATCAAGAGTCGGCCTCTCAACTAACTGAGCCACTCAGGCACCCCTCTCATTTTTAAATATAATTGTCCTCTTGCTTTTGGCCTCACAAATGTAATGAATCAGTATCTATTACATTGAAATAATGTTCTTTCTTCCTTTCCATGGCCATTTCAATAGGGAACCAAACATAATCCCTCTCCTTGGTCACCATAAGAAATGCAACATTCAAACAAAATAAATTATTCTTGACAACTGACCATCCCCAGCCCAAAGCATGTTTACATGGAAACTTTTAGTCTCATTTGAGTGGTTATCATCTGGAATCCTAGAGTCCAAACCCACATTTATTTTTTTTTAAGATTTTATTTATTTATGTGTCAGAGAGCGAGATAGAAAGCGAGCACAAGCAGGGGGAGGGGCAGAGGGAGAAGCAGTTCCCCACTGAGCTGGGAGAGAGCCAGGAGCTGGATGCAGGACTCAATTCCAGGACCCTGGGATCATGACCTGAGCTGAAGGCAGACACTTAATAACTGAGCCATACAAGTGCCCCCAAGCCCACATATAAAACAATTTTTATGGTAATACCTCAAGATCATCTTTGCCTCATTGAACTGCAATTTCCAGTTTTGAGGTTGCAGTTTTCTAAGACACTTTCTTCTGTCTTTAACTCTGGGCACAAGACAACATATTAGCCAAAGTTTATTCCTCAGCATCCTTGAGGGAGCAGGTGTTATCTAAACAGTCTCCCTATGTATAATGACCTATCTAAGGGAAGCAGTTGGTTGAAATTTATCTTTGTGTCCTTGACACCTAGCTTAGTGCTTGGCATACAGTGAGTACTCAATACAGACTTGCTAAGTGAATAAATGAATAGACGAATGAATTACAGATGATGCTACCAGTCTATCTCCAGTTAGGTTACATTCCTTATAGGTTTTTCTTTCCAGTTTTAGAGTTCACATTTTAAGTGTGAAATATACACAAATGTGTGTTGAGACATTAATAGGCAGATTGTTTCAGAAGCTTTAAATATTCTTCTCTGATAAATGACTAACAGCACTGGATATGTCTAATATTTAAAAAGGTGAAAAGTTTTGAAAGGGACATTATTTTTTTGAAAATATTTGAATAATTCCCTTACAAAAGGATTTCTGTGCTACATATATTCGTTACATACACATTTTCTTGGGTTATAGTAACTAACAGTTATATAGTTCTCCTCAGTCCCAGGCACTGGTTTAAGTAGTTCTATATATAATGCACTTCATCTCAGGTAACAACCCTTTAAGGTAGTTACTTTTACTAACCCCATTTTAAAAGGAGGAAATTGAGATACAAAGTGTGTAAGCAACAAAATCACATAGCTACTCATGGTCAATGCACTTAACTACTATGCACTCTGCCTCTCCTCTGTTTTTTTTTTTCTTTCTTTTTTTCCTTTCCTGAAAGTTATGAATATTACACTATTATTTATATAGTGAAGATGAATGTATTAGACAATAAATAAGAATCAAGAGAGAAGGTTTTAGGAAGGTGAGGAAAAAATATTTGCCTCTGCCAAAGACTTGCTTATATCTAGGTTTTGAGGAGCTGAAATTTCCCAGTATGGCTATTTGGTTTGATAGGAACTTGTATGTCACCATAACATGTAGGTACATCAAAAGATCAGTAAAATAGGGCAAGCAACATCATAATGCAAACAATTTCAGTTAAAAATCAGATTATCCAATTGTATATAAGGTTCTATAATCTCTGAGATTCTATTAAAATTTTATTTGAGTATTTTATTTTAGCATTCTTCTCATCTGGAAGAAAAAGATGCTAATGAGAAACTTATGTGTCCAAAATTAGCCCCTCTTACTATGTGTGACACAGTATAATTAAGGGTAATTCCAAGAAATTACAGGAATATAAGTCTCTAGACAAGAGGAATGGCTTTATAACACTTAGAAATTTTCTATAGCTTAAATCAGAAAGAAAAAACTTAGTTTTGTATTTCATAGGAAAGGTATCTACCTTCTTTATGTATTGTATAAAAGAAATGCTGAATTGAAGGAATTTGATTTTTCTCCTACGCAGTTTCATAGGAGAAGGTATTCACAAACTAAAAACTTCAACTTTTTAAATTATGAACAATAATTATTTAATAATATAGGGCCTTTTAAATCTTAGGGGATTTATTTTAGGGAAATAAAAAATATTAAAGAATATTAAGCAAGTAGGTGAAATAAAATTTGCATAACTGATCTCTTCTTGCTGTATAGTGGCAAAAATAGTGCTGTACATTGGATACGGGAAGTCCAGCTAGGAAACTTTTATAATAGGCAGATAATGAATGATGGTGTCTTAGGCTAGAATAGTATAATAGGCATGCAGAGGAGTAGATGAACTTAGGCTACATTTAGGAAGAAGCATTAGAATTTTATAAATTTGGTGTTGTATGTGAGGAAGATTGAGGAGCAAGGATGACACAGATTTCTATCTGAAAATGAGAAATGTGTAGTTTGAAATTTCCATGAGACATTTATATAAAAATATTATGCCTGGAATTAGGTATAGATTTAGAGGTGGTCAGCATATAGATAGTGATTCATTTAGTAAATAGCTGTTGAGTGCTGAATGTATGTCAAGCCAGCTGGGTATCTCTAAGATTACAATGGGATCCAAATCTAATGCTGCTTTTACCTAGTAGCTGTGTCAGTTTTAGTGAGAAAGATACATGCTATAAGATATTATGTAGCCTTAATGGTCAGGGAAGATTTCCAGAGAAAAGGACATTAAGTTGAAACATGCCATTAAATTTAATGTGTATTCAGGGGAGGGGGAGAGGTGGAGGAAGGGGATGGAATTCATGGAATAGGAAATGGCATATGAAAAATGGGCATGAACAAAACTAGCATTGGAAATAGAAAGAGACGCAGTGTAACTGTAGCTTAAGGAAGTGAGTAAATATAGTGAGATACGCCTTGTGAGGTTAGCAGAAGCCACATGACACAAGACTGTGGGCCATGTTGGTAGTCAGTGAGATATTTCAGCTGGATAAATGATTTTATTTTATATTTTAAGACTTTAGCCGCTGTGTGAATAATATATTGAAACCATGAAGAGGCAGTGTGGATATCCAAAACTCATGGTATCATCATTGATATCATCAATCATACTTGTAGTAGACATAAAGGGAGGTGGATAAAATTAAAAATGTTTAATATGCAGAATTTATAGGAATTTGGAATGTATTTAACGTGGAGATAGTTAGGATAACCTTTTAGAATTCTGACTTGAACTTGCATATTATCCCTTCTGGGAAAAAAACATTTGAGAAGTTACAAATGTTTTGGTCTGGGAGGAAAAATGTAAATCAATCCATATTGGACATCCTAAATTCATGGAACTTAAAGTAAAAAATCTGATTATATAACTTTGTATAAGAATTTATTGGTCAGGGGCACCTGGGTGGCTCAGTTGTTAAGTGTCTGCCTTCAGCTCCGGTCATGATCCCAGGGTCCTGGGATCGAGCCCCGCATCGGGCTCCCTGCTTGGAGGGAAGCCTGCTTCTCCCTCTCCCTCTCCCACTCCCCTTGCTTGTGTTCCCTCTCTCATTGTGTCTCTCTCTGTCAAATAAATAAAATCTTAAAAAAAAGAATCTATTGTTCAGTTTTCAAAGGAGGGATAAATTTAAAAGTCATCAATAATCTGGAATTTGGGTGGGAGTTCTTTATCAATCAAGATATCACAGGATGAAGATTATCAGTACAGACATTTAGAAGTTTGAGTTAGTAATCTCAAAGGTGTAATGACTTTCTGATGATTTTGTTCATGGTTTATCATTGACCCTCAGAGTAAAGTGGATGAAGATAGGTAGAGAAAGAAGGTAAAACTAAAAAGAAACTCAGAGCAGAATCCTGAGCAATTATAACTTAAAGTTTCGTAGTAGAAGAGGATCCAAAAAATAACTTGAATAGGAGATGCAAGGTAATTTAGACAAAGCAAAGAAAACTTACAAACCAAAAAGAAAAAAAATAAGTATGTAAATAAACAGGTAGTTATACTGCCATGCAAGGCAAAGGTAAAGGTGTTTTGGCAAAGAAAAAGAAAAGGTCAGTTATTTCAAATCCAGCCAAATGAACATGCAGAAGAATTACAAAGTATAATTTGGATTTCTGACGTTGGTTTACCATTAATGAAATGACCAGGAAGAAGAAATGCAGATAACCTATGAGAATAACAGAATGAATTTCTGTCAGTCGTTAATAATACAACTATTATTATTTCACTACAGAATAGGAATACACCAGTAAATAATACACCTGCCATTAAGGAGCTTTAAATCTAAGGTATTATGACCAGGTCTTATTTAACAGTGCAATTGAAAGTTACCTGCATAAAACAGATTTTGAAGAAAAATTTGTCTACTTAGTATTTTACTCCAGATATTAGAAAGGTTTAGTGTAAGATATTTAAAACAGTACTATTTCAATATGTTAATATTACTCAATATCACATAATTATACACCTAATTTACAAATATACTTATTTAAACATTGTTCTCCATCTAAAATAGATTTTCATCCTTGAATAATTATACATGACTGAAAGGTATATGTAATGGTATTTTGGATTATACTAAAGTTTTCATATAGTCTCCTCTTACATACATATATGTGTGTATATATATATATATATATAATAAGTCTTGTCTTGACAATGGAATGTGTTTCCCAAGGTTATATAAGAAATAAAATATAGTCAGAGTTGTAAATAAGGTATAAATATTCTTGTTTACTTGAAAAACAGCATTTCCTTCAGTCTAGATTTTTCATCAGGATACAGTTATTGCTTTTGTTCTTATCACTCATTCTTCTTTACTTTGTGTTAAAACATTTGTTGGTATAAACTGTGTTTTCAGAAATGTTAGAATCAATAAAGGCCAAAGAAAGAAATAAGGTCTCCCAAGAAGAAGCCAAAGACAATACTTAGTATTTTAGAGCTTCCTAGGGGAATTGGGAATTAAGACCACTCCAGATAGCTCTTAAAATCATCTAAAACTTTCACAGTATGGCAGTGTGCCAAGAAGAAAATCATAAAAATTCAGTTAATGTTAGAAGCTTTTTTGTTTGCTAATCTATTGAAGATTCAGCCCTTTAAAGGAGACTATGTCACTTTTCATTTAAACAATGTTTAATAACAACCATCAGATAAAAATTCCACATATCCTAGAGCCTGCAGTAACCTAGAGCCTGTAGTAAAAGTAATTTTTCATGTCCTCATCAACGGTGAAACTGTAAAAGAAGTAAATAATTTCACCGAAGAAGACAACGTATTTACCAGCTCAGAGTCTTTGTTCAGTTTCCACAAGCTACTTAATGCAAATATTGTCACCACTTTATTTGACACAATTGTAGGGAAAAATGGTGAAAATAAGTGGAGATACATTGTTTTGACTTGTGAAAAACTGTAGACGTCACCAATAGTTTGTTATTACTATTTACTGCTTAATCTGCATGCTAAACATTTTTCTTTTCTCCTTTCTTCTGGTAGTAGACAAATATTTTCTTTGGGATTAGATAAAACGGTTTGAGAGGATTCATTAAGGATGGGAAAAAGAAAAAAAATATATGACTAAGGTGGATAAACACTTTCAAGATATATTTTTTATTAAATAATGCAAAGCCTTGACTGATAATGATACTGACAAACATGTCATTCATTTCAAAATCTCAAATGTATTCTGACATTCCTATAGCCATCATTAACTTGTGGGTGGCCTCTTTGAGCAAAACAAACAAAACAAAAAATTATGGAAAGCTTTTTGGCCTTTGATATAATTTTTTTCATTGTTATTTTACTTCACAAATCATTCCTTTCATATCATCATCAGAGAAGAATCCTTCTTATTTTCTGTCTTTATATGGATTTTGGATGAGTTGGCTTATGGTTCTTATGCTTCTTCTTTGCACATGTCATCAATTCTCTTCTTTTATATGCATATTAAACTGCAACATATCCTTAGTCAAAAGAAAATTTTCAACAAAGTAATATGATATCATTTATCATTTATCCCATATTTAATAGTTGCCTACATGCAGTGTGGAAATAATAGTGAAAACAGATATCTGCATTCTTTGTGAAGATTTTATATAGGGAAATCTTATACCTGGACATCATGGCAATGAAGCATTTGAAGACATTATTGAGCATGTTATCATTTCAAATTAAATCTCCTAATCAGTTACTGTTTAAGATATCAGCCTATTAAAGGAACACCATTCTTAAGAAAATCTAAGATGTAAAATTCCAAAATGATAACACAGAGTAATTCACTACACAAAGTGTTCTTTTATCAAATGCATTCTGTTATATAATCACAAAAAAATCTTTCAATTTGGAAATTTTACATATATATATGATATATATATATATCATATGTATATATATATATGCTAACAAAGCAAGATTCACCTTAAGTAAAAATATTTACAAAGTAAATGCTTATTTCTTTTTATAACTATAAAGATAAAAAACAAACCACCAAGAAAATTAATAGTGAAAACATATCAAGCACTTACAATGCCAATTTATTAGTAATTTACATGCATTATTTTATACAGTGGTTCTCAAAGTGTGGTTTCTAGATCAGCACTATCTGACTGAGAACTTGTTAGAAATGAATTCTCACCAGGAACTAGGGGTGGTTGTGACAAAGCTAAAGTTTGAAAACCATTAAGCTAATATAGCGCTCACAATCCGGTTAGTGCATGAACTATTATTATCATCATTTTACAGGGGAGGAAAGAGTCTTGGCTAGTTTATTTATCTTTCCCAGAATGACAAAAAAATGAGTGTTGAGTTAGCTTCCAAACCTAGACAACCAATTTGACTCTACCCTTGTGCCGGACATCACTAGAATATTAAACTGTAAATAGAAAGGTCTTAGGTCCTTTTAAGCAAGGAATTAACAGTATAAGAATTTACATTATGGATCTTAGAATCAGGTCTCACAAGTATGAAATTTGGTTCACTCCCTCTCTCTCTCTGTTTTCTTTCTTTTCCTCTAAGTAGACATAGTATTTTATTATGAGTTTTAAATTAAAGGCCATATCTAAAACACTTGGCACTTAAATATTTGTTGTGCAAATTTAGTCTCCTAAAGTTTTGCAGGGAAGATTTGGACAGTCATTAGTTTATGCAAAACTTTTTATTGATTTTCCTTGACTTTTTGCTTGCTGTACTTAATCTATTTAGGTAAAATTCACCGGGTTCATAAACCCACACCATTTTTAACATCCAATTAAAATAGGGCTAATAGGATCAAGGAGGGTGCACTAATCTTATATTTGAGGTATGTGAAAGAATATATATTATTAGATATAGCCCCAAGAATATAACTTAGTACATCTCTGGCATTTTATTTGGGGAGTGTAGGGATGCTTACATTGTATGAAGAACCATGGAAATTCTACATCACTTTAAAAAATAATTTTTGCTTGCTCTCTAAACCAGCCAGAAATTCCACTATATTTGCAGTATTTCCTTAATGATGCTTATGTCATAAACAACTATCCACACTATTACAATGTTAAATAGAATCATGTCATCAAATACCTTTTCACATTCACAAGTGAATGAGAATCAGAAATAGCTACTACAGAGAACGTATGGCTCTGCCTCGTATTAGGCAGAGACTAGCAAATGTAGTACAGTCAAGAGTCTGGGAAAAAGAGGAGACCAGATTTCAGTAGATGGCAGCCTCATTGTGTTCTCCTTTGATCACCAAATATATGAGGGCAGCCTTTGTCACATAAACAACACATCCTATTTCCCCTTCATGTTAAAAACCCCAAATCTACTCGGTTGCTTCATTCAGCTCAAAGTCCAGGACCTCTGAACGAAGTGAAGTTCTGGCCACTCAGTCCGGTGAGCTTCTTGTGGCCCAGGCAGCTTATGAAATAAAAGGCAAGTTATAATGTTGCTTCCTTATGCCAAATACATAATATATAAATTAATAAATTATTATGCTCCAGCAAGGAGAAATGAAACACAGCAACAATTGCCATCAAAAAGGGAAGAGTAGAAAATCACAGTGGCTAGTCTTCCTTAGCAGTTATTGATGGAACCCTGGTAGGTGGGTAGAGTACCTGATAGTTAAGAAAGTTCCTCCAAGAGACCAACGTCCTGCTCTCTGGGAGGAACTTTCTTTCTTTCTTTTTTTTTTCTTTTTTTTTTTTTTTTAGATTTGATTTATTTGAGAGAGAGAGAATGAAAGAGAGAGAAAGAGAGAGCATGTGAGAGGGGGAGGGTCAGAGGGAAAAGTAGACTCTGCACTGAGCAGGGAGCCCAATGTGGGACTCAGATCCCAGGGACTCCGGGATCATGACCTGAGCTGAAGGCAGTCGCCCAACCAACTGAGCCACCCAGGTGTCCCTGGGAGGAACTTTCTTGATAATTATTTCCTATGGCTCCAGATATGCCATCGGTAAAGTTCTTTTCTGTCCAAAATAGTCCGATGACCACATCAGAAGGGGCGCCTGGGTGGCTCAGTTGTTAAGCATCTGCCTTCAGCTCAGGTCATGGTCCCAGCGTCCTGTGATCGAGCCCCGCATCTGGCTCCCTGCTCTGCGGGAAGCCTGCTTCTCCCTCTCCCACTCCCCCTGCTTGTGTTCCCTCTCTCGCTGTGTCTCTCTCTGTCAAAGAAAGAAAGAAAATCTTAAAAAAAAAAAAAAGAAGTGGGCAACTCAGTTAATGGTTTAAATAAGGGATTGCAGCTTTAAAAGCCTGCTTCTTCCTGCTGCAAGTTCGCCAGAGTAGCATTTGTTTTTTTGGATTGCTCAGCCAGTCCCAGACTCTTCCAGTACAGTGTGGTAAGTTTGCAGTACAATTACCTCGAAAACTTTAAAAGGCTTCTGATCATTTTCTTCCAGTCGTTCCCATGTGTCAGTAGCCACACCGTGATCAAATTCTTTTTCTGGCCATGTTTATTACACTGGATTTATTTCTTTTCTTCCTAGCCTTCATGCCTGTCTTTTTATTTATGTCATTATCTTGAGACCACTTGAAACAATAGGTTTCAGTAGGATGACAACACTCATGTTCTATCTTTGCTAAAAGGCTATGTCACCATAGCAAATACAGGCTATGTTCTTAAATTTGCTAAAGGGCTATTTTTGTGTGAAGATTCTTAATGGGTCTCATTGCTTAAAGTGATTTTCTGCTTTATCTCAGCTGTTCACGGTTTAGAAGCAGTGTGACTTCTTTATGTGTCAAATAGAGATGCAAGATTTAGCAAAAAAATTCAAGATGCCCAGTTAAATTTGAATTCTAGACAAACAATGAATATTTTTATTATATCTTATGCAATAATTGGGACATTCTCATACTAAAACCATTTGTTTTTTATCTGAAATGCAAATTTAACTGAGAGTTGTATACTTTATGTAGCAAGCCTTACCTGTGAGGCCCTTAATCTTTGGATTTTCTGTATTTCTTCCAATGTATACTTGATAACCAATCGACTGTTATCCATGTTGTTATAATACTTACAATACTTTTATTATTATAATACTTTGCTATAAGTGACAAGGAATGATCAACACTTGCTAATATTTTTGTTCTTTTCAATAGTTTTGGCTAATCTATAGAATTGGTAAGCATGCAATCTGCCTTCCAAATTAAAACAGCCAATAAATTTGGCATAGTATAGCAAGGGTCTCCAGCTTTTCCTCCTGATTTATCTGCAGTGTCCACCTTGTAGTGTTCATTACCTGGTTTTTAAGCCAGTTCTACATACACATTTAGTTATTTGTTTTGGAAGAATTCTACTACAATGTACTAATTTCCTTACCGGTTAGGGTAGTCTAGCCACTTTAAAAGACACAAATAACTGAGTTATATGAAAATGATATAACAATCCATTTGAAAAGTGTCTCCATTTCATATTGTAGGCTAATTCCTACAATCAGAGTATTCCAGATACAGACATTTAAACTTGTTTTCTAGGGTGCCTGGGTGGCTCAGTTGGTTAAGCGACTGCCTTTGGCTCAGGTCATGATCCTGGAGTCCCAGGATCGAGTCCCACATCGGGCTCCCTGCTTGGTGGGGAGTCTGCTTCTCCCTCTGACCATCTTCCGTCTCGTGCTCTCTATCTCTCATTCTCTCTCTCTCAAATAAATAAATAAAAACTTTAAAAAAAAATAAATAAACTTGTTTTCTTAGTCTTTGGACTTGCCATAGTTGAACTGAATCACTTTACTCTGTTAACTCAAGAAAATGCCATTATAATAAGAGATTCACATTACTTTTTGTATGTTTACTAATAAAATATACGCCCATCTGTAAGTGAATTCTCAGTTGTTGCTTACTGGGTGGGAAGCATTGATTACTGCTTCTGTAATCAAATTCAGAGACAAGGTGTGACTGTTTGGTGGTGACTTTTATCTGAGACTAGAGGAGCCACATGAATCCAAGATAAAGCCTCTAAGAGAATTCTTTCTCTTGGCCCTGATTGAAGCCCCAAATAATAAAAACAATAAGCCCTATGATCCATGTAGAACCTACAGACTTAGGGGTTTAAAACCTTAGCTTGCAGACTTGATTGAGACATAGTAAAAGCACAAAGCACTGTTATAATTTCCAGATGAGGCTTCACTGAGAAGCCCTCTTCCCAGGCTTAACTGCTTCTTCACTCTAACCCGAAATGTCATAATGCCCAGCTGTGTCTACCACGTGCACTCTAAATCCCCCATGGCTGGCTTCAGTTGGGTCTCCCTATTCAGTGCTCACCAAGGCCTGAGCTCAAAACCGTACAGTCTAGACGTACCAAAACCTCAGTCATTTCGGTTATTATACTCCACTCCTGTTTGTCACACTGGCAAGCCTACTCACCAAATGCTAAGATATGTATCCGTAAATAGCATTCTTCTCTTGCCAACCTTAAAGAGAGAAAAACTGTGAGATGGAGAACTGACAAATAAAAATACAATTTCTACTTGGCATAATACCCTCCAGTTCCACCCAAGTCGATGTAAATGGAATTGGAGGGGATTAAGCTGAGTGAAATAAGTCAGTCAGAGAAACACAATTATCATATGGTTTCACTCATATGTAGAATATAAGGAATAGCTCAGAGGATCATAGGGGAATGGAGGGAAAACTGAAGGGGAAGAAATCAGAGAGGGAGACAAACCATATGAGACTCTTGACTCTGGAAAAGAAACTGAGGTTTGCAGAAAGGGAGGTGGGTGGGTGACCAAAATCCAAAATACTGAAAAAAAAAATACAATTTCTACTTGGAGGGCATAATAGAGGGTTTGCTTATTATTCTGGCACAAAGTGGAAATCTTACAAGGAGGAGTTGATATGATATACTGTAAGCCTTGAAAAAAATAACTTTCGCTATTACCTAGAAAATGAATTGAATGGGTCAGGTGCTTAAATAGCGACATCCTTGGGGAAGCTGTTCAGTAATTCAGGTAGAGATATTTGTGGATCAGGGTAAAAATATATCAGTGGAGAATGAGAAAAGATTAAAATGGGATTAAATTTAGGAAGCAATATTGACAGGACTTGAGGATGGATTAGATATGAGAGTTAAAGGAAAAGCTAGCATCAAGAAATACTCCCAGTTTTCTAGAAAAAAAAAATTCATTTACTCTAAGTGGGATAATTGGGGAGGGAGATTTTATGCGGGAATACATAAAGGAAATGAATAGTTCTGTCCCAAGCACATTAAATTTGCAATGCTTATTGGGTATACAAACTGAGAAGTTTAGGCAATTAGATATAAGAGTCTGAAAATCAGGGAGTAGTCCAAGACTAGAGATACATGTTTGGGGATAATTAGCGTATAGATGTTTCCTAAAATCATAAGACTTGATGAGGCCATTTAGAGAAAGTATTTAGAGAAGGAGGCCAGGTTATAGTCATGATAAATGCTAATGTAATAGATGGAGTAGTGGGATGAGCCAACAAAAACCACTGAGGAGAAGCTGACAGTGAGGTAATAAGAATATCAAAAGAACATAGAGTCTTGGAATTCCAGAGAATAACATGTTTCATCTTGGGGCTGACAAAATATATCAAACATTGCTTAATGTAAGGTGAGGTCAGGGAATCCTGTCTGGTTTGTCAAGACAAAGGTCAATAAGGACTTTGATTAAAATAATTTCAGAGGACTTGTGTGGACCAACAACTAAATGGAATAGGCTAGACAGAGAATGAGAAGTGAGAAGGTAAAATAGCAAATATAAACAGGACTGTGAACGTTTTCTGCTGGGCAGCAAAATGATCATGTGGCCAATGAGGTGTTCTGTTCTTTTTTTAATCTTTCTTTGATGGTTAGTACTTCCTGTGTTCTGTTTAAGAAAACTTACCTAAGGGGCACTGGTGGTTCAGTCAGTTAAGCATCCAACTCTTGGTTTTGGGTCATGGTCTCAGGATCATGGGATTGAGTCCCAGCTTGGGCTTTGTGCTCTGGATGGAGTCTGCTTAAGATTCTCTCTCTCCCTCTTCCCCACTGTGCACTCTCTACCCCCCACCTTAAATAAATAAATAAATAAATAAATAAATAAATAAATAAATAAATCTTTAAAAAAAAAAGAAATCTTATTCAAAGGACCAAAAGGTATTCTTATGATTCCTGCAGAAGATTAATTGTTTTTCCTTTGACATTCAGATGTACAATGTGTACATCTGGAATTAAACTTTGGGTATAGGAGGCAACTTGGTCTTTAGAGATCATTTTCTTTATCCATATGTATATACACAATTGTCTATGTACATATGCATATACATGCAATATTTTGTATATTTTATACACCCATATGTATAATATACATATGTATAATCTTATACATATATAACAATGACCCAGCATTCTTTATTGAAAAGACTCCCCTTTCTCCAGTGATCTTTAATTTTGCCCTCAATCAAGTGTCCATTTATGTGTTGTTCTATAAATGACCATTGTTTTTGTATTTTTTCAGGGGATGTATTTTTTCCGTTCTTGCCTCAGGACCACAGTGTTCTAATTTCTCTAGTTTTATAGGAGGTCTTGCTATACAGTATGGCAAATACTCCCCCTGCGTTCTTCTTCAGTTGTGTCTTTGTTCTTGGTCTATCATATCTTCATATATATTTTCAGTTTAATAAATTGCACTCATAGTCTCCCCTACCTCCCCCATCGCACACAAAGGGTTTTGAGATACTCATATATGCATTACACATATTTTGTAGTTAAAACTTTTATTTTTTTAATATTTTATTTATTCATGAGAGACAGAGAGAAAGAGAGAGAGGCAGAGGCAGAGGGAGAAGCAGGCTCCCTGCGGAGCAGGGAGCCCAATGTGGGACTCAATCCCAGTACCCTGGGATCATGATTGAGCTGAAGGCAAATGCTTAACCAACTGAGCCACCCAGGCACTCTGTAGTTAAAACTTTTAAGTTGACAATGGCATTGTCTATCTAATTATAAATATCTCAAATTATACAGTGCAGATCCTACATTAAAATCATTTATTTAATTACATATATCCCTAAACTCTTTTGGGTCTTGGGCACCGTTTAGAATCTGATAAATGTTAATAAAATTACTCCTTAGAAAAATAAATATATGAAAGGGAAGCCTGGGTGGCTCAGCCAGTTAAGCATCTGTCTTCATCTCAGGTCATGATTCCAGGGTCCTGGGATCGAGCCCCACATCAGACTCCTTGCTTAGCAGGGAGGCTTCTTCTCCCTCTGCCTGCCACTCCCCCTGCTTGTGTGCTCTCTCTCTGGCAAATAAGTAAAAATAAAATCTTTAAAAAAATAAAAATAAATATATGCTCCAAATGATGCATGCAAAATTTGAGGATTCAGGACTTACCTGAAACCCATGTAAGAACCTCTGTTTAAAAGGCCTGTTTAGGGTGCCTGGGTGGCTCAGATGGTTAAGCGTCTGCCTTTACCTCAGGTCATGATCCCAGCTTCCTGGGATCGAATCCTGCATCGGGCTCCCTGCTCAGCAAGGAGCCTGCTTCTCCCTCTGCCTCTCTCTCTCTGTCTCTTCTGAATAAATAAATAAAATCTTTAAAAAAAAAAAAGACCTGTTTAAAGCAACCAGTATGGGGACGCCTGGGTGTTTCAGTCGTTAAGTGTCTGCCTTCGGCTCAGGTCATGATCCTAGGATCCTGGGATGGAGCCCCGCATCTGGCTCCCTGTTTGGCGAGAAGCCTGTTTCTCCCTCTCCCACTCCCCCTGCTTGTGTTCCCTCTCTCGCTGTGCCTCTCTGTCAAATAAATAAAATCTTTAAAAAAATAAAATAAAGCAACCGATATGTCCTACAGTGGTTAAGTAAATAAATAAACTGTAGTACATACAAACAATGAAATATTATTCAGCACTAAAAAGAAATGAGCTATCAAGCCATGGAAAGCTATGGAAGAACCTGAAATGCATATTACTAAGTCAAAGAAGCCAATCTGAAAAGGCTACATACTGTATAATTCCAAATCTATGGATTCTGGAAAAGGCAAAATTGTGGAGACAGTAAAAAGTGTTTGTCAAGTAAAATTATCAGTGGTCCCAGGAGAGGGAGAGATGAATACATGGAACACAGAGGATTTTTAAGGCAGTAAAAACAATCTGTATGGGAGGCGCCTGGGTGGCTCAGTCGTTAAGCATCTGCCTTTGGCTCAGGTCATGATCCCAGGGTCCTGGGATCAAGCCCTGCATTGGGCTCCCTGCTCTGCAGGAAGCCTGCTTCTACCTCTCCCACTCCCCCTGCTTGTGTTCCCTCTCTCGCTGTGTCTCTATCTGTCAAATAAATAAATAAAATCTTAAAAAAAAAAAACAATCTGTATGGAAAAAAATCTGTGTGATACCATAATGATAGATACATGTCATTATACATTTATCCAAACCCCACAGAATGTACAGCAGCAAGAGTGGACCCTATTGTAAACTATGGACTGTGGATGATGATGATGTACTAATGTAGATTCATCAATTGTAACAAATGTACATGTTGATGTTGATAGTGGGGGAGGCTATGCAAGTGTGGGCAGGGGTATGTGAGCATTCTCTGAACCTTCTGCTTAATACTGCTATGAATCTTAAACTCTAAAAATGCCCTGTTTGATATTTATTTTTGTGTGCCTCGTTTCCTTTAATAATTTCTCTTATATACTTTATCAACTAAGTATAAAAGAGAGAATCCTTATTAATTTCCTGCTTATTTTTCTAGCTGTAAAGATTACATTTCAAACAGCCTACAACTGAAGATTTGACCCTGAGAGGGCTACTGTATAGTTTTGATAAATGTACAACAATAAAAAGAATCTATTGTAGGATGTTATAGAAAAACTGTTTTGTGTCAATCTTTCCCCTGCAACTGAAGGGTCACTGGCTGGAATGTGCAACAAGCCTCTAATCTTTTGACAGTTTACACTGAAGACTCACTGACAGTACAATACCACCATGCTGGTGGGCATCATATTAGGTGTCAATGTTCCAGTAAAAATCAAAAATTCTCTGTAGTGTAATTTTGAAGTCAGAAATACAATTAGTTTCCTTTAAGCATTTCTATTGACCTTAAAAACTCTCTTTATAATCTTCCAAATAAAGTAAAACCTAATACCGACTTTTTAACTATTAGTATTGAAATTGTACACAGGGCTTTGTCTTAAACTTAGGAGACAAAAATGCCAGTTGTTTCTAATAATGAAGAAGTTTTTAATAAATATATCCAAATCATTCATCATTTGATTTAAATCAATGTGAATAAGCCATTATAATAAGTGAGATCAATAATATCAGAATATACTAATCATATATATGATAAATTATATCAAATACATTGATATCCAATGACAATCTCCTTATTAATATGTCTCTTAAAATAACCTCATTTAAAAGATTTAGGTAAAGTGGCAAAAATGCTTGGAGGACTATGGGAGATACCAGAGATTGGGTAAAAATTTTTATTGTATATATAAGGACATATCTATATGACCATATTTTTTATTGTGTTAAGAACACTTAACATGAGATCTTCCCTCTTAAATTTTTAAGTGGGCTATTCATTATTGTTAACTATCGACACTATGTTGTATAGCTGATCTCTAGAACTTCTTCTTGCATAACTGAAACTGTATCCATTGAACTCCCCACTTCCCCCTTCCTTCAGGCCCTGGTTACCATTCTATTCTCTCCTTCTATGAGTTTGACAACTTTAGATAGCTCATATAAGTGGAATCATGCAGTATTGTCCTTCTGCGACTGGCTTATTTCATTTAGTATCATGTCCTCCAGATTCATCCATGGCCATATTTTCTTTTTGAATTTTATTTTATTATGTTTTGTTAATCACCATACATTACACCATTAGTTTTTGATGTAGTGTTCCATGATTCATTGTTTGTGCATAGCACCCAGTGCTCCATTCAATACATGCCTTCTTTAATACCCATCACCAGGCTAACCCATCGCCCCAAACCCCTCCCCTCTAGAACCCTCAGTTTGTTTCTCAGAGTCCATAGTCTCTCATGGTTTGTCTCCCCCTCCGAACCCCCCCTTCATTTTTCCCTTCCTACTATCTTCTTCTCCTTCTCCTTCTCCTTCTTCTTCTTCTTCTTCTTCTTCTTCTTCTTCTTCTTCTTCTTCTTCTTCTTCTTCTTCTTCTTCTTCTTCTTCTTCTTTCTTCTTCTTTTTTTAACATATAATATATTATTTGTTTCAGAGGTACAGATCTGTGATTCAACAGTCTTGCACAATTCACAGTGCTCACCATAGCACATACCCTCCCCAATGTCTATCACCCAGCCACCCCATCCCTCCCACCCCCCACCACTCCAGCAATCCTCAGTTTATTTCCTGAGATTAAGAATTCCCCATATCAGTGAGATCATATGATACATCTTTCTCTGATGGACTTATTTCGCTTAGCATAATACCCTCTAGTTCCATCCATGTCTTTGCAAATGGCAAGATTTCATTTTTTGATGGCTGCATAATATTCCATTGCATATATCTACCACATCTTCTTTATCCATTCATCTGTTGATGGACATCTTGGCTCTTTCCATAGTTTGGCTATTGTGGACAGTGCTGCTATAAACATTGGGGTGCATGTACTGTTTCACATCACTACATTTGTATCTTTGGGGTAAATACCCAGTAGTGCAATTGCTGGGTCATATGATAGCTCTATTTTCAACTTTTTGAGGAACCTCCATACTATTTTCCAGAGTGGCTGCACCAGCTTGCATTCCCACCAACAGTGTAAGAGTGAAATCCAAATCAAACCCTCAATGAGATACCACCTCACACCAGTCAGAATGGCTAAAATTAACAAGTCAGGAAACGACAGATGTTGGTGAGGATGCAGAGAAAGGGTAGCCATATTTCTTTTTTAATTACTTTGAAGTAAGTCATGTAATTTCTATTATTTTATACTTTTTAAATATAAAAGTGATTTATGTGTAAAGACAAAAACAGCAAACAAGACAAACAAGCAGTATTTAAACCCATCTGAAGAAAAAACCTAATACAGTGCCTCGTGGTCTGTCTCCCATCGTCTCCCTAGAGGTAGTCATTGTTCAGTTCACATGTATCCTTCTAGACACCTTATACATATATATTTCTGTATATACTTTCACTATTTTGAAAGTTCTCTTTCATTTAAGAATTTTTACCCACGTTGCAGAAAATATTATACCACATTTTTACAGTGACATTTCTGCTTATAAGTGTATATATTTATGTATAAATTGAATTCTAACTTTTTTTGAGGGAAGTTTTTCAATATTTCCCAATAATTTTTTTCTTATGAAAAGAAGATATTGGATTTTATTGAAAACCTTTTCAACCTTAAAAACACCAGTTTTAATCTTTCAAGTTATTAACATAATGCATTATATGAATAGAATTTCTAATATTAAAATATTATTTAATTCCTGCAATGAAATGTAATTAGTCAAAATGTATTACTCTTGAATATCCTGCTACATTTTGTTAGAATTTATTAAATCTTTTTTTAATATTCAAAATGAGATTTTTATGTTGTTTGCCTTTGTGTAGTTTATCAGATGCAGGTATCTATGTTATTCTGAGTTTATATAAAGGTCTGAGTGGTCTGCATAAATTTAAACAGCTCTGTATGTTTGGTAGGAAGCATATATGAAATTTTCTGGCCTGCTGATTTTCTGGAACAAGTGACATTTTGATAGTTTTTCTTTTTACTGTCATAGTAATTGAATAGTATGAATTTCCTAGCTTCCTTGGGATCACCATTTTATGTTATACTTTCATAAAAAGTATGCATTTCATTAAATTGTCCAAATTTACAAACTTACTATTTGTGCTTCTTTTACTTTTCTACTTACAAGCTTATGTATTATAACTTATGCCCCCTTTTTATAATTCAACTGGGTCTTAGCATATATATTTAATATTTGTTTTTAAGGAGCTAACTTTTAGAACTATTATTAATTCTCTTATTTCACAAACCATTTCTTTGTATATAATTATAATTTCTCGATTGCTTTGCTGTCTTATTTCTTCAGACTACTTCACTGTTTAAATAATCAATTTTATCTTTATTTTTTAAATTTACATTTGTTCTAAGAATTTTTCTCCCATTACCCATGCAAACATAATGTATAGGAGGCACATGCGATATTTTCATTGTTATTATTTTCCCCTACTGCTAATATTACTTTCTCCTCTTTCTTCCTCTCTTCTTCTCCTCCTTTTTCCTCCTCCTTCTCCTCTTGCCTGTCTCCTTCTGCTTCTTCTTTCTCTTGACTTTAAGATTTAGAGAGGTGAGTTAATTCCACCTCAGTTCACATAGATTACTATTATCAGTCTCTTCAATTTCTCCTGTTTTGTTTTTTTGTGATGCATTTACCTATTCATTCCTTTATTCCTGTTTTTTTCTCTATTTCCTTTTTCTTTCTTGCTGTAGGCAACCTCTGTTAATATTTTTGATGAATGGGGCGCCTGGGTGGCTCAGTTGTTGGGCGTTTGCCTTCCGCTCGGGTTGTGATCCCCGGGTCCTGGGATCGAGCCCCACATCGGGCTCCCCGCTCTGCGGGAGGCCTGCTTCTCCCTCTCCCACTCCCCCTGCTTGTGTTTCCTCTCTCGCTGTCTCTCTCTCTGTGTCAAATAAATAAGTAAAATCTTAAAAAATTATATTTTTGATGAATATTCTTAAATTTATATGTATCTGTGCCAAAATGTAGTTCTAGTCCAACTCTCTCCACTCTTTGGCACTGAAACCTAGATTTCTTCAACCACACCCGATGCTGAGATAACATTCTTTTTTTTAAATTTTTATTGTTATGTTTATCACCATACATTACATCATTAGTTTTGGATGTAGTGTTCCATGATTCATTGTTTGTGCATAACACCCAGTGCTCCATCCAATACGTGCCTTCTTTAATACCCATCACCAGGCTAACATATCCCCCCACTCCCCTCCCCTCTAGAACCCTCAGTTTGTTTTTCAGAGTCCATTGTCTCTCATGGTTCATCTCCCCCTCTGACTTACTCCCCTTCATTCTTCCCCTCCTGCTATCTTCTTCTTCTTTTTTTTCTTAATATATATTGCATTATTTGTTTCAGGTGTACAGATCTGTGATTCAACAGTCTTGCACAATTCACAGCACTCGCCATAGCACATACCCTTCCCAATATCTATCACCCAGCCACCCCATCCTTCCCAGCCCTCCACCACTCTGCAGCCACTCTGGAAAACAGTATGGAGGTTCCTCAAACAGTTGAAAATAGAGCTACCATACGATCTAGCAATTGCACTACTGGATATTTACCACAAAGATACAAATGTAGGGATCCGAAGGGGTACATGCACCCCAAAGTTTATAGCAGCAATGTCCACAATAACATTCTTTTTACATGTCCTTTTCCTAGAGGCAACACTTTAGGATCTGTATTTGCTATGTTAGTTGGCTGGTGAGCTGAAGTAGTACAGTTGAGCTCCTACAGAAAGACAATTTTTATTCTTTAACAACTGAATTTATAAATATTAACTTATACAATCATTTACTTCATTACCAATCATTTTCATAGCTTTTAATATGACAGTGCACATTGTGAATCTTCAAGAAGTATTAGACTTATTCAGAATGTGCAAATATATTTGAACATATAACTTTTATCCAGGAGGCCAGAATTGCATTAAATTGCTATATACTTAGGATATTACATATGGGCACTATGGTAACTACAAACCTAAAACCTATAATAGACACACAAAAATTAAACCGAAAGAAAGCCAACCATAACACTACAGAAACTCATCAATCACAAAGAACGAGAGCAAAAAAAAGAAAAAAGGAACAGAGAAGAACTACAAAAACAATTAACAAAATGGCAATAAATCTATACCTATCAATAATTACTTTAAATATAAACTGCCTAAGTGTTCCAATCAAAAGACATAGGATGGCCGAATGGATAAAAATAAGACCCATCTATCTATATGCTGCCTACAAGAGACTCAACGCAGGCCTAAAGAGACCAACAGACTGAAAGTGAAGGGATGAAAAAGCATTTACCATGCAAATGGAAGTGAAAAAAAGACAAAAAGCCTGGGTAGCAATACTTATATCATACAAAATACACTTTAAAACAAAGACTAACAAGAGACAAAGAAGGAAAAGGATGAATCCAAGAGGATATAACAATTGTAAATATCTATGCACTCAACCCTGGACAACCTCCACACATAAAGCAAATATTAACAGACAGAGAGATTGATGGTATACAATAATAGTAGGGGGCTTTAAAACCCATTTACATTAATGGATATATTATCCAGGCAGAAAATCAACAAGGAGATGAGTGTCTTTCAATGACACATTAGAGCAGATGGATGTAACAGATATATATAGAACATTCCTGCCAAAACCAACAGAATACACATTATTTTCAAGTGCGCATGGCACACTCTTCAGAAAAGATCACATGTTGGGCCACAAGACAAGTCTCAGCAAATTTAAAGATTAAAATCATACTATGCATCTTTTCTGACCACAATGCTATGAAACTAGAAAAACACTTTTAAGAAATTATTTTTCTCAATTTGAATCTTGTATTTTTAGTAACCATTCATTTATTCTTCTTTATATGAGTAGAGGCTATACTACTGTAATTTTTCTGAAGAACTAATTAATGAATCAATGATTTCATATATATGTACATATATATACACACACACTTCCTTCAACTTTCCTTCCTAATAATCTTGGATTATCTGTAAATTGTTCTTTTTTCTAAAGTGGTACATTCAAGTGTTCTGCTGCTACTTGGTTTCTTCCAGTAATGCTTGCTTACATATATTGATGCTGTCTTTGTGTGTGCTGCTTCCTTAATGATATTTTTAATTTTTTTCTTTATTGCTTTATTAATTTTGGGTTTTATCATTAGATACTCCTTATTCTCCAAAGTCCTTGTTGACCATTCAAGATGTGTAGTCTTCTCTTTAATGATCTTTTGTTAATCACTACTGAAGCATTTATCAATTGTATCATCATTATTATTTATTTCTATATTTTCCCTACAAGATTCTAAATTAGAAACTGTGCTTTGATAGCCACTGTATTTCCAACACTAACATTTATAGGTCCCAATAAATATTATTGGATGAATGTATTAATAAATGTATGAATTGCATCTAAACTATGCATTCTGGGGCACCTGGGTGGCTCAGTCAGTTGAGCAGCTACCTTCAGCCAAGGTTGTGATCCCAGGGTCCTGGGATCGAGCCCCACATAGGGCTCCCAGATCAGCCAAGAGCCTGCTTCTCCCTCTTCCTCTGCCTGTTGCTCTGCCTGCTTGTGCTCTCTCTCTCAAATAAATAAATAAAATCTTTTAAAAATAAATAAATAAAATATGCATTCTTATCCAATGATGAATATATTCTTCCCCCTTCTTACCTGAAAGTAATCACTGTCACTAGCATATTTGATACTCTTACTAGAGATATAAATATTAAATTTACAGACTGTATATGGCATTGTTATTTTCTCTTTTATTCAAATGTAATTACATCCTCTTATTCTGCCACTTGCTTTTTTTTTACTCAACATTATTTTTGAGCAGTTATTCATAAAGAAAATGTGATTCTACTTCATTATTGTGACTACTGTACCATATCACATTGTATGAGTATAACACAAATGATGTATCACTTTTCCTATTTGAGACATTTGAGTTATTGGTTTTTTGATATTGTGTATGATGGAGAGACAAACATTATATATACATATATATGCATTTCTATTCCCATAAATAGAGAGAAATAGTTTTTTTTTAAAGATTTTATTTATTTATTTGAGAGAGAGAGAATGAGAGATAGAGAGCACGAGAAGGAAGAGGGTCAGAGGGAGAAGCAGACTTCCTGCTAAGCAGGGAGCCCGATGTGGGACTCGATCCCGGGACTCCAGGATCATGACCTGAGCCGAAGGCAGTCGCTTAACCAACTGAGCCACCCAGGCGCCCCTAGAGAGAAATAGTTATTTATATAGATTAATATGGGGAAATTCCTATCTATAATCATGGTTTGATTATTCTTTTGTTCTGTTCCTTTTTAATTTTGTTAATTTATAGTAGCATTAATAGAGTAATGTATTAATGCTAGAAAATAAATCGCTTCTATCTAAGAGAAGAGAGGCACATATAAAGTCATATAACTTCAGAAAACAATTCTTTACTCTTAACTGTAAACACAAAGGTTAGTATCTTCTTTTAAAAAAAAAATATCACCTTAGGTGTAAAGGAGGGCATGTATTGAATGGAGCACTGGGTGTTATATGCAAACAATGAATCATGGAACACTACATCAAAAACTAATGATGTGATGTATGGTGACTATTATGTTAGTCACATAACATAATAAAATTTAAAAAAAATATCACCTAACTCTGTTCAGTAATAGGAGACTAGAAGCAATGACACTTTAGGTGAAATGAGCACTCTTAATGTCCACATCTTGATTTTTATAAAATATCATATGCCAATAAAAAAATCCAAGACTCCTCAGAAAATTGTCTGATTCTAGGTCTGGAGCTGTGAAAGTGTAGGCTAAGTTTGGAGCACCTTGTGCCAAAAAGAGAAGAAATGCTCACAGATTAATGGAGGTGAAACGAATGGACACAGGTTGCCAATCACCAAATTCAAAACAATTTGAACATCAAAAGCAATGATTTATGATCCAAAAAAGTTTTTTTTTTTGCCACATTGTGCCTTTCCTCCTGGAATTGTAAGTCGAACACAATGCTAGAACCTGTTTATACTGTGAAGTGGATAATGTTACAGAGAACACACGAGTCTTTCTCGCTGTCAAGCAAATAATGAATGCCCTTGTGAACATATGATCTATGAGACACCCCTGTAGTTTTACCTGCTGGTGCTGTCTGTCTTGTTGAAGAATAAATTTTGGATGTTTTTTTTTAAAAAAAAACATTTATTTTAATTGCTTTCAAAGACTGACTAAATAAAAATCCGAGTTCACTGTGCTACTCAAGTAAAAGTTTAAAATTTAATATTTCTACTTTAAATGACTATATACCATCTCTGTCATCTGAAGATTGGTCCAATTCTCTGATCCACTGGGGACTTCCCGGAATGGTTATGATAGCACTCAATGATATAGAAGTAACATTCCAAATATGCACAGTGTTATGAAACAACAGGCATATGCATATTCTGCTACTGCAGCTGTGCCTATAATTTGCCATTCAATGCCAACAGAAAATCCTCAATGTCTTTAAAACTATACGTAAATATATCTCTTTCAAACTTGCTCTTTACATTGTGTGTTATCAGACAAGATAGTTACTTAAGAAACATGGCAACCGTAGAAATGACTATAGTAACTATGGTGCACTTCTTTCACTATTAAAGTTGCATGTTTCTTTACATTACAGGAACAATTTTTAGGGTTTTTTTTTTTTGTACTGGGAAACAGTTAATGTTTTCAAAAAAAGTAAATTTACAGTTATTTGACAAGAAGTGAAGGCAATGCATCGCTTTCCATTAAAAAAGAAAATGAAGGTAGTTGTTACAGGAAAAGCGAGAAGCGTATACTCATTTGTTTTATAAGAAATTTTTGTCATTCCAGTAGATGAAGAAAAGCTCTATTGTATAGAAGAATCCTAAATAATAAATGTAGAGGGGGAGATAAAATTAACAGATAATTTCTTTATAATATTCAATAGGTATATATACTGATAAGGAACACTAATGAGTGTTAAAAAAATAGATACAATATGGTAGCAAACAGGATATTCCAATAATGTCACCTTATCACCTAATAGATGAGTAGTAAATTGCATACAAGAACAAACTTAGCATCAATAATCATGAATAAACTATACCTACATATCTTATGATGTGATTTAATAGTAAAATACATAGCATCACTTAATAATCTTGAAAAAAGTATCTAAATTTAATTAAGTCTTTAGACATAAATGTCAATCTATAGCAAATCAGAAGATGGAAAGTTGTACAATAAAGTATGTCTGGTTTCATCAAAAAGTTAGTGTTATCTTAGAAGGTGGGGAGGTTGTCATGTTTCTAGATTAAAAAGATGAGTATCTAAAGCAACATAAGAAGCTTGATTGGATTTTTGATTTAACACAAAAAAAGATATATAACACAACTTGAGAACAATTTTGAGAGTTTGAATATGGTTGGGATGTTAAGTACTTAGGTTTTATGAAAGTATTTATGTAGGAGAAATTTCTTGGTCTTACAACACACACACAAATACATACAGGTCTGTGCAAGTATATAGGTGTATGTTTTATATATGCATGTAAACATATATGCATATATATGCATATAAACGTACGTAAACACAAAAGAATGACAAAATATAAATAATGGTTGATTATAATAATCTAGTGATTAGTATGCAGATGGCTATCCTTTCTATGTTGAGTGCTTAAATAGTTTCAATATAAATATTTAAAAAATTAATTTGGAATAAAATCATATTCTTTTGTGGCAAAGTTTATCTTTGTTACCATTAGATATCAGATTTCTTTTGTATGTTGGCAACTTTGTTTTGCAGGCACTTTTTGAGTAAGTAGGGGGGATTTTCATCAAGTTTCATTACTTTAGCTGTTGTTCTTCTCTATCTGTCCCTGTCTTTTTCACAGTTTTGTAGTTTTGTGTTGGCACTGCCTGATCATAAGCCTCCGGTCCTGAGCCAGGTGTTGTAATCACAAGCTGTTGCTCCTGCTTTGCAGTGATATTCGGGTTGGAAATTCATCCATGGGCCCAGTGGGAGAACTGGATCGGCTTCTGCTTGCAAAGCTTCTTGTCTTCTACCATACAGAGGCTCGCAACTTACTCTAAAGCTATCGCATCAGGCCTTGCGTGAGCCGCTTTTTTTTTTTTTTTTTTCCAACCTGCTTTTCAAATAGAGGAACATCAACTGCTGGTTTTAAACTCTGGAACTGGTTCCAGGCTCTCCTCTCACATGAAACACTTTCAGGCTGATAATCTGAGTATTATGTTCCATACTGCTTCTATATTTATTAGTACCTCGAGCTCTACAGGCCCAGTTTTTTTTCCTTACAGCCAAAAATTGTATTCATTTCTAGGCAATAAAGTTGTTTATCTTGAGTCTTGCACTTTTTTTAAATTTATTTATATATTTATCTATCATTGCTCTGTACACTTGCTATTCAGTGGTCAACAAAGAAATAATAGCATTGTCATCACATGGAAAATTATTAGGAATTGAAAATTCTTAAGGTCCCAGATCAGGTCTACTGCATCATAATTTGCATTTTAACAAGTATTCCAAGTGATTCAAATACACATTAATTTTTAAGAAGAACTAGTTTAGATCACAAGGATGCATTGAAGTGAGATCTCACCATGTCCTCCTGACCAAAAATCTGGAAACATATCACAGAAGAGCCAAAGTTAGTATATTTTCTGAGTGGTTAGAACAGGTTTCATTCTACAACATTCACACAGCTTTGATTTATCAGGTCTTGGGTTACAAACAAATGATGCTCCAAGTTGGAATACATTTATTTACATTTTCTGATTTCTGGTTTTCAGTAGTACAGAGAATAGTTGTAAAATCACTTGATGTTGTTTTCATGTTTATTTATTTTTCCTACCAGATATTTTTTCTTCTTTTTCTTCCTCTAGAAAGTTTTGTAATTTCATTATTTTGCCTAAATTATAGTGAACATTATCAATTATCTATAGGTTTATTTTTAGTACACAATGTATCTTCTCATTGATTATTGTTTTTGTGATTTTTGTTCTAAATATATCCTCTAGTAATTTAATTACTTTTGTTTCTCTTATATACTTTTAAACTTGAAAGCACCTAGAGAACAAACTAGAGCAATACAGAAATACAGATAGAAATACAAAAAGCAAACTAGAGAGTAATGTAAGAACTGCACATACTTTAGTCAATTTTTTAAAAAGTCAACCAAGAACATATATATTCTCTCTCAAGATGACAGATGATTGATATATAGATCATTTAAAGAATTGCTCCATAAAAATAAACTTACTTTGGAAGAAAATCATATCTTTCAGGGATATAGAAGGGTGTGCTATACCAGAATATATCTAACTATACAGACTCTAAATTGTAACTATATGGCTATGACACAATTTTAATGTGAATGGATTAAACAGAAAGATGGCTCATAGTGGCAAAATGTAAAGGATCTGGCCAAGATGCCACTTGCATCGAAAGCGAAACAATGATGTGATAAGACAAGAGAGCTTGTTCTGTAGCAAAGGACCAGATTTCAGATAGGGTGATTCATAAATTGATTCATTCATTTCTCTGATTTTCAAATATTATTGAGTTTTCACTATAGGCCAGGTAATGTTGTTGGCATTATATATAGCAGTGAACAAAATACTAAAAAATCTTTCCATGCGCAAAGCCTATATGTTAGTGAGAAGAGATGGAATATAAATATAAGGAAACCAAAGATATCTTTTGTAAAGGGAAGTAACAATGGAGAATAATAAAACATTAAAGGGGAGTAAGGAGGAATATTGTAAACAAATGGGTCAAGGAAGTCATTACTGATAAAGTGATATTTAGAAGACCTATAGAAAATAAGGAGGTGAGGTATTCAGCTATGAGAGTAAAAAGGGAAAGACTGTTCCAGATGCATAGAATTTTAAGGCAAAGCCCTTAAAGGATTATAGTGCTACCATTCATAGAAACAGTGAAGAACCCGTGGTTAAGAAGAATAATTTGAAGTGAATTGTGAAAGATATTGGAGGTTGACAAATTTCATAGGTTTGTAGCCACTCTAAGGTTATTGGATTTTACCATAGGTAAGGGAAAAAGACATTGGAGTTTTTTGAGCAAGATAGTATAATATTGATGATAGTGGAAAAATACCACTTGGGCTGATGTGTTGAGAATACAGTTTAGGTGTACAAGCATGGTAGCAGTAGCAGAGACGCTATTTAAGAGGCTATTGAAATACTTCAGGGAAGAAATGACCAAGACTTTAACAGAGTGATAATACAGGATGTGTCAATTGTGGAGAATATATAGATAGGTATCTTTAAGGAGATGTGGTGGAAAGTATAGCTCCCTAAATAGGTCTATGTCCTAACCCCCAGAATCCATGACTATATTACCTTACATGGCAGAGGGAATTGCAGTTGTGATTAAGTAACTTGAGATGGGGAGGTCATGTTACATTAACAGGATATGCCCCAAATCATCACAATAGTTCTTAAAAATGGAAGGGATAAACAGAAGAAAGTTAAAGGGAGATGTCACTACAGAAAGAAGACGCAGAAATGTGCAACACTGTTGGCTTTGAAGATAGTGGAAACAGGTCTCTAGAATATGGGAGAGGCAAGGGAAAAGATTCTCTCCTACACAGTTCAGAAATGAATACAGTGTTGCTGACACCTTGTTTTTAGGCCGAAGGGACCTATCTAGTATGTTTGACCTACAGAAATATATGACAATAAATTTGTGTTGTTTCAAGCCAGTAAATTTGTGGTACTTTGTTACAGCAATAGAAAACTCATAAATATTTTGATTCCTGGAAGTAGAGTACTGCTATAACAAATACCTACAAATGTGAATGTGGCTTTGGAATTGGACAATGAGCAGAAGCTGGAAGAATTTTTAGGAACAAGATCTAAAAGGCTTAGATAGTCTTTAAAAGACCATGAATAGAAATATGGGTGTGAAAAATCTCACTATCTGGAAAGAAGAAAAGATCCTGGTGTAGAAAACATATATCAGAGAATACCTAAGTCATCTGTTGGTAGAAATATAGATATTAAAGGCACTGCTGATTTGGGAGAAAATGGAGCATATTATTGGAAATTATAGGAAAGGAAAATCCTTGTTGTATAGTGACAGAAAACTTAGGAGAATTATGTCCTACAGTTAAGTGGAAAGTAGAACTTGTAAACAATGAAATTGGACATGTAGATGAGGCAACTTCCAAGCAAAGTTAAGTTAAGATGTGGACTTACTTCTTTGATATTAACAGTAAAATATGAAGGGGAAAAATGAATTGGAAGAAGAATTACTAAACCAAAAGAAACCAGAAATCGATGATTTGGGAAATTCTTAGTCTATCCTGACTGCAAATCAAGCAAAAATTCACTGCTATGAACATGTACTCTAGAAAAAAACTGAAGTGTGGCTGTACAACTTTAAGCTATTATCTTAGAAAGAGGAAAGGGTCAAAAGATTCAGTTAAAGGTTTTTTAGAGAGACTAAGGGTATAACTCACATGCTCTCAGTTAAATCAGAAAGCATCTTAGAAATTCAATGGATGTGTTCCCTGAGTCATCTCAGCAAAAGCTGAAAATAGAAATGGGATGATCTAGAAGATATCTCTAGTAGCTTGTTTTGCAGCTTGGCAGCTCTGTCATTTCTAGGGGCTGCCCATTCACCTCGGTGAGGCCACTGCCCTGTTTGCGGTGCACCAAGGCTGTGACCGTTTTCTTGTGTCCAAAATCTGCATGTCCATCCCTTGGACCTCATGGCCGGAAGCCTGGATAGAAGTTCCTCATCACCCAGAGCTGGAACTGGAAAAGGCAGAATGAGGAATATTCTTAATAAACTGAACAAAGTCCTGTGAACACCCAAGGAAAAAGTACATGAAAGTAATGACAAATCAATTGAAATTATCCAAATTGAAGTAGAGAGAAAAAAAAGTGGGGGGGGGGCCAAGAATATCAGAGTTCTGTTGAATACAGTCTAACAGTGGTTGGAGTCCCACAATAAAAAGAGAGAGAAGGCATCTGAATGGAAATCTAGATGTTTGTTTTTTGTTGTTGTTGTTTTGTTTTTTGTGTTTTGGATTTTTTTTTTTTGCCCCACTGAATTGAGATGTTACCTTATCGTACACAGAATTTCCAAATGTATTTACATCTATCTCTGTGCTTTTTATTTTCTTCTATTTAGTGATTTCATGTTCAGTAGGGCACTTCTTAAATTACTGAGAATTTATAATATGTTTTAATATCTGAAATGACTGTCCCTCACTTATTTCTCTTCTTTTGAATTGTTTTTCTTTAATATTGTTTTAAAAATTATTTTCTTTATGACATATAGAATCAACTCACTAGTTTTAAGACATTAACATTAGCGTGTTCATGGGAATCACATTTTCATAAATTAACTCTAGGAGACTTGACATATTTGATATAGAAACTTGCTTTTCCACTTTTAAAAATTATTTTGGTGTATTTAATAACATTTCAAAACTTTTCTCATATACGCTTTGCATGTTTTTTTGTTAATGGAAAAATATTTCCACAAATACCCAATGATGTTCAGCTCCATATTCATATTAAGATCAGGAATCTGAAATGCTGGTTCATTGTATGGTAATTAGGTGAGAGGCAAAAGTTTGGTTGGGAATCCTCAAAAGCATATATTTTATTTTAGAACATATTATTTTCCCCAGAAAGGAATATTTTAATATCCTGCTAGGAGTGTACAAGATAGACTGCCAACATTATCATTGTTAAATAAAAGAAAAAAATCTTGCACGTCTAATGATTGAACTCTAGATTTTCACTTAAAACTTCCTTCTTTCATCTTTGATTCCATCCTTTGATTTTTCATTCTGAGTCCAGATACATTTGTCTACCACTCTGGAGTAGGAAGTGATCTGGAGCTCTAAGTTCTTCTTATAGGTATGTTTAAACAGCCCTTCTCTTTTCAGCCCTAGCTAACACCCAGTCTTAGAGATTGCCGATGTCCCCAGTCTTTAGGCCTTTGTGGGTTTGTGCATTGTGAACCCACCTTCCCCCATTCAGATTCTCTCCATGCTTAGATTCAGTGTTCTCTCTTCTGGTAAATCATTTATGAAGTTCCAGCTTTGTCTCTTCTCTCTTAGTTAGCATGTTGTTCATTACTTTTTACTCTCTACTGGTGTTTTAGTAAGGTTTCAGGTGGAAAAGAAATGAAATGGATTTTTTTTAAGCTTTTATGTATTTATTTATTTGAGAGAGAAATTGAGAGAGCAGGAGGGAGAGAGAGAGAGAATCTGAAGCAGACTCCTCACTGAGTGCAGAGCTCCACATGAGGTTCCCACCACCAAGAGATCAAGACCCGAGGTGAAACCAAGATGCTTAACCAACTGAGCCACCCAGACAACCCAGAAATTAGATGTTTTTAAATGCACTGTATTTAACTAATTAAAATCATCATGCTAATTAAGAGAATTTATTAAATTAGGTGTTTGAGAATTTATCAAAACATAAAAATGAATAGGTGTTAGAATATAAAAGGATTTGTGTGAATTAGAGATGACAGCAGCAGAGGAATTTGTCAAGGAAATGCATTTAAGGGAATTTCTCACATGTATTAAAGTAAATATGGAGCAATGGGGAAGGAAATAGTGGTCAAGGTGGAGGGATATATTACACTAAAAATTGATAATCACCAACATTATCAAAAAGAAAAGAAAAAATTAATCGATATGTCTTTCTAATTCTTTCACACACATCGTTAGCCAGTTATTGAAGCACATATATAAACATTGCATTTAGGCAATAGTTTATTTTAAATAAAATTGCAGATTTATATATCTTTTTATACTTAAAATACAGTAAATAAAATACTACTCTTTAAGTTATACTCTGAATTTCTGTCTTTGCCTGTTTCACTTAGGCCTAGGCGATTGTTCAAAATATGATCTTTTTCTCTATTTTTTTCTTTCATTTCTTATTAATGTTGGTGATAAAATAGAGTTACATATAAATTGTTAAATTATATCCCATAAAGGAATATGTTAACTTGATGCTAAAGTGAATTTTTATGAAAATATTTCCCTCAGTTCTTATTCTTACATTTCAGTCCTATACTTCTCTAAATCTTCAATTTAGATCTGTCTGTATTCTAGGTTTCTAAAAGCAATTTAGATAAATCTGAGATAATGCCAATAAACTGTTCAATGAGGGCCTTTAGTATAACAGATTCTGCAGATAGTGTTCTGATTCAATTATATTTTGAGATATTCATGTCTTACTGTTGGTTTCTTTCCTATATGACCCAATCAGTTCTCTATGCTAATTTTCAAATTCTTTTATTTTACATAAAGATATTTTTTACATTATTTATTTTTCACATTTTTATTTAGGAACATCAAATTTAAATTAAGACTTAAAAAATAACGGATATTTCTACCATTATATTACTTTGAATCACTAAAAAGAAAAAGATGACAATCATGGGTTCTTAGATGTTTGTGGTTATGGGTATTTTTGACATTTTAGGAACAGGAAATTGAGTTTTATTATCAAACTGTGTTCAACCTCTTAGAATCATTAGGCAGTGCAATATAGGAAAGAGTCTTAGAAAAAAAAGGGTCCTAAATAATTGGACAAAATTGGTTGGTCCTCTGCAGAATAAACTATTAATTCAGAGTTCAACTTAGAGAAACTCACAAATGGCTGTATTTGATGGATATCTTGTAAATTTTTTGGACAAGTTACAACTTATCTAGTACTAAATGACATCAATTTACAGGATATAAAACTTTATTAGTACTTCGGTGTCATAAAGCAAGAGTTGCGCTCATTAGAAACATGACATAATGATGGCAATATTTTATTATCAATACACGTTTGATGAAACTGTTCGATAGCATCGCTAAACTTCTGCATGACAAGAAACATTCCAATGGGAAGATATGACACAATAGATTTGAAGTTGTTTTTCCACTTAGAATAGGTAAATTCCTAAGGAACAAATATTCCTTAAGAATAAGAAAAATATTCTCTATACTGTTTCATGTTGAGAGGATTGCTTTCAATCACTTACTATTTCTAATAAAGGTACTAAGAATTACTTTCATGTTTTATTTTTTTAATTTTTTCACCTTGACACTTCAAAAATATTTATTTATTTATTTAATTTTCATTTTTCAAGTTTTAATTTAAATTCCAGTTAGTTAACATGCAGTGTAATATTAGTTTCAGGAGTAGAATTTAGTGATTCATTACTTACATACTACACCCAGTGCTGATCACAAGGGCCCTCCTAAATACCCATTATCCATTTAACCAATTCCCCTGCCCACCCCCCTCTAACAACCCTCAGTTTGTTCTCTATAGTTAAGTGTCTGTTTTATGGGTTTGCGTCTCTCTTTTTCTTCCCCCTATGCTCATCTGTTTTACATGTTTTAGATCTTAAGGAATCTTTATGTACAAAAGAAACAAAAAATTTTGTTAGCTCTCTATTATAGTGTAATGTTTGAGGCATAAGGGAAAATATTCTTTTAAGCATAATTTTTATTATAAGAGTTATAATTTGGTAGTGACCAAGATATATTTTTGAAATTTTTAATTTATTTTTATAGTACATAGTATGCCAGTATGGCATTTCCTTACCTTCATTTTTATTATTTCATCTTAATTTTTTGATTACTAAAACAATTGAGATTTGTTTGCTCTTAAGATCTGTTGGCAAGAGTGTGTGATGACTTTTATTTAATGTTTTTCAGAGTCAAAATTATTAGTTCCCATACATTGTTCTGATATTGTTAATTTCCCATTGCCATCAATGGACTAAATTGTTTGCTTTTACATTCATATCTGATTGTTATTTGTGATTGATCTACTTTTTCTTTCTGTAATAATTACTCCAGGAAGAGCCTAAAAGGCAATATTAATAAGTTACCTTAATTCATATGCGTTTCCGGTACCATATTATAATTATTAAATGTATTAAAATAATACATGTAACTGCCAGTTTGCACCCTTTACCAACCACTCCCTTTTGGCAACCACTTTTCTACTCTATTTCCACGGATACAACATTTTTGTTTAATTCACATATAAATGATATTGTGGTAAGTTTTGGGGATCTAATGGATAAAATGATAGCTATAATTGATAACACCATATTGTATCATCAAGATTTGCTAAGAGAGTAGAACTGAAATGTTCTCACACATACACAAAAAATGCTAAATATATAAAATGATGAATGCATTAATTAACTTGACAAGAAGAATCCCTATACATATATCAAATCATCATATTATACATTTTAAATGCCTTGCAATTTTGTCAATTGT
Source organism: Zalophus californianus (assembly GCF_009762305.2). Classification (NCBI taxonomy): domain Eukaryota; kingdom Metazoa; phylum Chordata; class Mammalia; order Carnivora; family Otariidae; genus Zalophus; species Zalophus californianus. The sequence continues at coordinate 179,501,877 of NC_045595.1, forward strand.
ACCTCAATAAACCTGGGGAAAAAAACACGTTAAACTGGTACATAAGGGATAAAAAGACAGTTTCTATTTTCTCTTTAATTTTAAAGTAGCAAATTAAGGGGTGCCTGGGTGGCTCAGTTGGTTAAGCAACTTCCTTCAGCTCAGGTCATGATCCTGGAGTCCCGGGATCAAGTCCCACATCGGGCTCCCTGCTCAGCGGGGTGTCTGCTTCTCTCTCTGACCGTTTTCCCTCTCATGCTCTCTATCTCTCATTCTCTCTCTCAAATAAATAAATAAAATCTTAAAAAAATAAAGTAGCAAATTAAATTATTACTGAATGAATATTTATTTGCTTTTTGCCTCCCCAACATCTATTGTCCTTACCCTGTCAAAGCCTCTTACTTTCTTTCAGGAGCTCTGCTTCAGTTCAGGTTTATGTGGTAATTTAGACCTATGCCTTCTGCTCCCAGGCTGCTCTGCTCTTCATGGATGGATCTATGACACTGCCAGAGTTCATTTCTTTTTCTGTAAATGCAGATTCTCTTGTCTAAAAGGAGAGACCCCATCTCTGAATAAAGTTAGAAGAAAAAGGAAGAGGGGGTGGGGACGGGAAAGGTAATTTAGTCTTGCTGTTGTTTGAGTCATATATCGAGCTAGGCTGAAATCTGAAAGTGCATCCATTTATGTGTACCACCAGTACATTTACTTTTGATTTTGAGTATATATTTTCTCACTTAAAACCAAAAAGTCTGACCTGATTGACTCACCATCCTGATGAAGTAAACTTTTTTCCTCAATTTAAGCTGAAGTTCATAAAATGTGTGTTAAATCTGAGTCATTTATAGTAGAGAAAAAAAAATCATTTTGTTTTCTAAAATTTTACTGTATATATTTTAGTTGAATAATGATTGGAAAGAGTTTTCCCAAATACTAATAACATGAAACCAAATATAGATTTTCTACAGCATCTTTTAAAAAATATATTGCATATGAAATTATTTTAGGGAAGTTGGGCCAACATCTTACATATGAAAAGAGAAACTTTCAAAAGATTTCAATTAGCTGTTTATAATAGAAACAATTTTTTGGTATGTCTACATCTAAAATATTGAATAAAGCATTAGATGTTTTAACCTTTATTGAATAAATCTGGTTTAATTATCTCTTAAAAGTTTATATTAAATTACAAATTAGAAGTGAAATTTTATATTAATTATGTTCTTCTTTAGGTTTTAAGAGGAAACTATTTAAGCTGGCCTTTAAATAATTATACTGAGATTTAGTGTTAATAAATTTCAGCTATGTAATATTTTTAATAATTGTATTTTATGTAGACCTTGCTGATGTTAACACTAGTATTTATTTTAAAAACATTTGATAGCACATTTCTTGTCTGTGTTCTTAAAGCATCCATGAATATTATTCTAAGACAAAGCATTTTGAATCTGTAATCAATCTGTAAAAAAAAATCACCCATATCCCAAAAATTGATATTGTTTTGGGGACTTAAATTATACCTCTCACTGAATATCATCAAATAAAATTCATAAACCTCCAAATATTCTTTGACAATATTTTTTATGCTTTTCAGATTATAGCACATAACTTCAGCTTATTATTTCAACTAGTTTCACCTATTCAAACAGTACACATTTCTAGCATTTTGTGACATAAAGTGGATCCAAAAGAACTGGCATAGAGGCATTTCAGAAGTGAATCATTTACACCAACAAGGATTAACAAACTTTTTATGTGAAGTGCCGGATAGTGAATATTTAACATTTCTGGGTTATTTGAATTCTGAGAAAACTACCGAAGTGTGCCATTTTAGCATGATTGTAGTCATGGATTTTATATATATATTTTAGAGAAAGATAGGAAGAGACAGGCAGAGACAGATAGAGATAGAGAAGCATATTTTGTTCTAATAAAATTTTATTTACCTAAATAGGCAGTGGGCCGATTTTGACCCAGGGGTCAAGGCTTGTGGATCAAAGAGCCAAAGGAACCTAAAATATAAAATGGAGAAAGATTATAAGTATTTTAATTAGCTGGCAACAATTTCCTCTTGTTTAATTTTTTTTTTTTTTGCTTTTTAGAAAAGATTTTCCATTTGTCTCCAAAGCAAAATGCCTAAATTCCTCCATTTTCTTGTTCCTCAAACTACATCTATAGTTTATGTCTCTTCTGCTCATTATCTTTATCTCACTTTTTTTTCTCATTTACACTCTCATTTTATTTTGAGAGATTGAAAATGCTTTAATGCCTCATTAAAAGAACGAAAAGAAAAAAACTAAATGATGGAAATCATAGAGATGACTCTATAACATTTTATCTTTCCTATTTGATGTCCTTTCCCTCTTTTTATATTTGTGCCTGCCTAGTGTTTCCAGTAAAGCATCAGAGAAGACAGTACCTCAAATGACAGACTAAGGCATTAAGAAAGATAAACTCAGAGACAACAAACTTTATACCCCAAATAGAGTTGATAGAGACCTATTGGTCAGGCCAGGATGAAATGACGTGTCAAAATGGCCTGGCAATAAGAAGGCAAACTCATCCATAAAGTATTTCTGGCATTTTTGGAGATCATGCACTAACCATCATGAATGACATCTTTAAGATGGCATTGTTTGGCACATATGTACATCAGGGCAGGCATAACTCTGAGAATTCTATTAGCTTCAGAGGACTCAAATCATAAATACATACAAAGGACACAGTGTTCAGGTCAAAATGGTATACAAAAATGTAAAGGTGTCAAATAATCTTTCAGGAATATACAGAAATCTAAGCATCAATCTTACTTCAGTTCCTAGGATTCTGAATCAAGTTTTGAAAGCAGATTACTCACCTACCTAAAGGAAAAAATCTCACAAACATATTAAATCAGATTTTATGCCATTTTAAACTTTTAAAATTAATTTGCACCTACATTTGAGATATTCATGATGTATTTATATAATACCTGGTTCTAATGAAGTCAGGTAATTTATGGATATTATCTCATTAAACATGTTAGGGGCACCTGGATGGCTCGGCAGGTTACGCTTCTGCCTTAGGCTCAGGTCATGATCTCAGCATCCTAAGATCAAGCTCTGTGCTCAGTGGGGAGTCTGCTTCTCCCTCTTGCTCCGCCCCTCCCCCACTCATGTGCTCTCTTGCTCTCTCTCAGATAAAGAAAATCTTAAAAAAGAAACTATGCTAAACATTCTGTATTGCATAACCCTTGGCTATCTGAAATTCAGATTTAATGTAATACTTGATGCCAAGAGAATCCAAGAGAAATAGACATATGTAAAAATTAGACATATTAAAATTATGATATACATATCAGTGTGTGCATGTGTGTATGAACCTAACTGTAATATAATCATACAAAAGGGCTTTAGAATAACTACTTAGGGGAAATTAAATGCAATATTTTAATATCCAGTTAGTTTTATTTTAATACATTGTGATAAGAATTTGTCAATATTTTTCTGCTTGAATAAATGATATATAATAAAATTACTTTATGTTTCTTGAAAAATTAGTATATAACCTAATTTTTTTTTAATTTAGAGCATATTTTATATTCAGAGAAGTACTGCTTTCCCATATTAATTCCATCTCATCCCCATCATTCATTCTTTTACTCATTCCCAACCATCTCCTTAGAAAATCACTCTTATTAGTTTCTGTTTTATCCTTCCTCTCTTTTTTTTAAGGTTTATTTATTTATTTATTTGAGAGGCAGGGAGTGACAGAGGCAGAAAGAGAAAGAGAATCTCAAGCGGACTCCACCCTGAGCACAGAGCCGCTCAGGGCTCCATCTCACGACCCTGAGATCATGAACTGAGCAGAAATCAAGAGTCTGTCCATCCACCCACCGAGCCACCTAGGTGCCCCTCCTCTCTTTCTTTTTAGGAAAACTAAGCTGATGGGGCACCTGGGTGGCTCAGTTGTTAAGCGTCTGCATTTGGCCCAGGTCATGATCCCAGGGTCCCGGAATCGAGCCCTACATCGGCCTCCCTGCTCGGCGGGAAGGCTGCTTCTCCCTCTCCCACTCCCCCGGCTTGTGTTCCCTCTCTCGCTGTGTCTCTCTCTGTCAAATAAATAAATAAATCTTTAAAAAAAAAAAAAAAGGAAAACTAAGCGGATATATGCATTTGTTCCTATTTCTTATACAAAAGGTATTGGTGTCATATTATAGATATTTTTTAAACTTTGTCAATTTCCCTTAAAACTACACCTTGGGAATTACTCCCTGAAAGTTCAATTCATAAAGATAATCTATATTTTTTAACAGTTACATGACACTTCATTATGAAGATGAATGCACTTCAGTTTAATTACTTTCCCATGTTTGAATATTTAGGTTATTTCCAATATATTGCCTTCATAAGTAATGGAATAAAACTGTGGATATATAAGTAATATTGTTGGAGAATTATAGTCAGGATAAGTATTTACAATAATGGCTGAATCAGAAAGTAAGCACACGTATTTTATTATGTATTTCCCAATTCTCCACAAAGGTACTCACCTTCCACAGGCAATATATGAGAGTAACTCTTTCCTCACAGCCTCAACAAATGAACGATTTGTCAAGCTTTTTAATTTTCCAATATGATAGGTGAGAAATAATGTCTCAGGGTAATATTTTGTATTAAAAATTTTATTAAGATAATTTTAGATGTACTTGCAGTCATAAGAAATAATACAGAGAGATATCATGTACACTTCTCATTTCCTCCAACAGGGGAAATATCTTGTGTAGTAAATATATCTCAACAAGGATATTGACTAATGACACTGATAAAATTTACCAATCACATTCAGATTTATTGAGTTTTACTTCTCTTCATTTGTTTTGTGTGTATATGTGATTTTAATTCTACATAATTTTATCATATATGTATTCATGATTTCACCACCACCGTGTACATACAGAACAGATTCATCACCACAAGGATCTCTGGTGTTGCCCTTTTATAATGACACCTCTCTCCCTCCCCCATCTCTACTCGCATTACTAACTCCTATAAACAAATAATATGCCACCATTTCTAAAATTTTGTCATTTCAAAAGTGTTGTATAGGTATAATCATACAGTGTGGATTTGGCATCTTTCACTGAGCCAATTTGTTGTGTGTATGAAAAATTTGTTTTTTTTTCATAATACTGGCATGGATTCTTTGTACTCCAGGCTTTGTATTCCAAGTGTATCACACTTTAGCCATTCTCCTATTGAAAGACATCTGGACTGCTTCTAGTTTTGGGCTATTGCAAATAAAGTTGATACAAACTATAGAGAAGTTTTTGTGTAAACATAAGCTTTCATTTTTCTGGGTCAAAGGCACGAGAGTGTAATTGCTGGGAAACTGTTTAGTTTTATACCGAATTTCCGAATCATTTTTAAAAATAGCTATACTATTTTACATTCCCACCAGCAATGTATGATTGATCCAAGTTTTCTGTCTCATCACCAGCATGTGGTGATGCCACTATTTTTTATTTTAGCCATTCTGATAGGTTGTAGGGATATATCACTGTGGTGTAATATTAATTTCCAAGATGGTTAATGCCATTGAACATATTTTTATTCATTTTTGCCATCTGCATATCCTTTTTAGTTAAATGTTCATTCATATTTTTCCCCATTTTCTGATTAGATTATTTTCCCTGTTGAAAGTTTGAAGTTTTGTTTTTTTTTTTATGTATAGTGTAGCTACCAGTCTTTTGCCAGGTAAATAGTTTGCAAATATTTTCCATCACCTTCCAGTTTGTCTTTTTCTTCTCTTCATTTGGACTTTCACAAAATAAAAGCTTTTCGTTTTGATCAGGTATAATTTATTTATTTTTTTTTTCTTAATGGATTGTGCTTTTTGGTGTCAACTCTACAAACTCTTTACTCAGCTCTAGATCCTAAAGGTTTTATCTTATGTGTTTTTCTAAAGTTATTATGGTTTTATGTTTTACAATACATGAGTATTATAAAACTTTTATGTATTTATGTTCAATTTTTATAAACTACAACATATAGTTTGAGGTGGTTTTTGTTTGTTTTTGGCTATGGATTGAATACTCTAGCTTTACGGTAAGCCTGAATATCAGGCAGAGTGACTCCTCCACTTTATTCTTCTTTGTCAAGATCACTTTAGCTAAACTATGGTCTATGCCTTTTCATATAAATGTTATGATAAGCTGATGTCTACAAAAAAGGTTGCTGGGGTTCTGACAGAAATTGTTTTAAATTTATATATGAATTTGGGGGAGGAGGAGTAACATCTTTACCATATTAAGTCTTTCAATCTAGTAACTCAGAGCATATATCCACTTATTTCAGTCTGCTCTGATTTCTTTCATCAGTATTTTGTAGTTCTCAGTATGTGTTTAGCTATGTTTATACTTGAATATTTTACTTTTTTTGGATTGTTTATGGGTGATAGTGTATTTTTAATTTTGGCTTCCTTGGGTTCATTTTTAATATATCAAAATGTGTTTGATTTTTGTGTTTTGGTCTTGTATCCTATGACCTTGCTGAACTCACTTATTATTCTAGAAATGTTTTTGTAGATTCTTAGAATTTTCTACTTACTCAATAATGCCATCTGCAGTTTTATTTTTCCATTCCAATCTAGATGTCTTTTATCAACACTTTTTGCCTTATTGCAATAGGTAGAACTTCCAGTGCTATTCTGAATAAGATTGGTAAGAGTAGATATCCTACCTTTTTCTTGATGGTAGTGACAAAGCATTTAGTCTTTTAACATTGATTATATTTCAGTGTCATTTTAAAGTAAATTTTTTTGTGTGTAAATGAACTTTAAAAAATTTAGTGGTCATTTTTTTGTTTTTATTTAAACTCCAGTTAGCATACAATGTAATACTAGTTTCGGATGTACAATTTAGTGATTTCACACTTCCACACAACACCTGGTGCTCATCACAAGTGCACCCTTGTACACTTGAATCCCCATCACCTATTTAACCCATCCCCCACCAACCTCCCCTCTAGTAACCATCAGTTTGTTCTCTATAGTTGAGTCTGTTTCTTGGTTTGTTTCTCTCTCTCTTTTTTTCCCTCTGCTTATTGTTTTGTTTATTAAATTCCACATGTGAATGAAATCATATGGTATCTGCTATGTTAAGCAAAATAAGTCGACAAAGAAAAATTTAATGGTCATCCTTATATTTTCTTTTGAGAATTGTCTGTTTATCACTTTAGCCCAATTCTCTGTTGGGTGTTGCTCTTCCCCCATCCTTAATATTTTAGCTTTCATTTATTCTACTAGCCTTTATCTGTGATAAAGTTTGCAAAATGTTTATGCCAAATGTCATTTGCATTTTCCCTTTCTTTATAGTTTATGGTATTTGTTAAAATGCAAAGATTTGAGAGGGAGAAGCAGGCTTCCTGCCAAAGGGAGCCCCATGCTGGGCTCGATCCCAGGACCCTGGGTTCATGACCCGAGCTGAGGGCAGATGCTTAATGACTGGGCCACCCAGGTGCCCCCAGACTATCTTTCTACCATCTCATAACACCCATGTTCCTAGTTTTGATTTATTTGAAAGAGAGAGAGAGCAGCCCATGCACATGCACAAGCTGGGGGGAGGCGCAGTGGGAGAGGGAGAAGCAGGCTTCTGGCTGGGAGCTGGGAGCAGGGAGCCCAACACAGGGTTCAATCCCAGGACCTCTGGATCATGACCTGAGCTGAAGGCAGATGCTTAACCAAGTGAGCCACACAGGCACCCCTTAAATGTACATATTTTTGAGTGGGATAATGGTCTACACTCTAACTATGCTCTACGCAATTGAAGTCAATTGAATATTCTCTGTCTAAATCAGCAAATTGTACCAAATATGATTTTCAGAAACACTATAACCCCAATAAAGGCTAAGGAGTTTTCATTCACATATCAGCATTTAGGAATTTAGGTATAAGTGCATGCAATCATGGACTCTTTCAAGGGTACGGGAGAGAAGGGGCATATGGGAACATTGATTAGTATTTTCCTTTTTAAAGATGATATATATATTTTTTTAATTTTATTATGTTATGTTAGTCACCATACAATACATCATTAGTTTTTGATGTAGTGATCCACGATCCATTGTTTTCATATAATACTCAGTGCTCCATGAGGTACATACCCTCCTTAATACCCATCACCGGGCTAACCCATCCCCCCACCCCCCTCCCCTCTAGAACCCTCAGTTTGTTTCTCAGAGTCCACAGTCTCTCATGGTTCATCTCCCCCTCTGATTCCCCCCCCTTCATTTATCCCTTCCTTCTCCTAATGTCCTCCATGCTCTTCCTTATGTTCCACAAATAAGTGAAACCACATGGTAATTGACTTTCTCTGCTTGACTTATTTCACTTGGCATAATCTCTTCCAGTCCCATCCATGTTGATGTAAAAGTTGGGTATTCATCCTTTCTGATGGTTGAGTAATATTCCATTGTATATATGGACCACATCTTCTTTATCCATTCATCTGTTGAAGGGCGTCTCGGCCCTTTCCAGTTTGACTCTTGCAGACATTGCTGCTATGAACATTAGGGGGCATATGGCCCTTCTCTTCACTACGTCTGTATCTTTGGGATAAATACCCAGTAGTGCAGTTGCTGGGTCATAGGGTAGCTCTATTTTTAACTTTTTGAGGAATCTCCACACTGTTTTTCAAAGTGGCTGTACCAACTTGCATTCCCACAAACAGTGTAAGAGTGTGCCCCTTTCTCCACAACCTCTCCAACATGTGTTGTTTCTTTCCCTGTCCATTTTTGCCATGCTAACTGGTATAAGGTGGTATCTCAATGTGGTTTTGAATTTCCCTGATGGCTAATGATGATGAACATTTTTTCATGTGTCTGTTAGCCATTTGTATGTCTTCTTCAGAGAAGTGTCTTTCATATCTTCTGCCCACTTTTTGACTTGATTATTTGTTTCTTGGGTGTTGAGTTTGAGAAGTTCTTTATAGATCTTTGTTACCAGCCCTTTATCTGTAGTGTCATTTGCAAATATCTTCTCCCATTCTGTGGGTTGCCTCTTTGTTTTATTGACTGTTTCCTTTGCAGTGCAGAAGATTTTTATCTTGATGAAGTCCCAAAAGTTCATTTTTGCTTTTGTCTCACTAGCTTTTGGAGATGTATGTTGAAAAAGTTGCTGTGGCCGATGTCAAAGATATTTTGATATGACTCCATTCATCTGTCAGCAACCTCATTAAAAAAATCAATTTATTATGTATTTCTCATGTGTTAGTTTTACATCTAGTTTTCTAAGCTACATTTGTCTTATCCCACTGTTTTATATCCTGGCAATGTTGCAAGTACTGTTCTTGTTATTGTTAATGTTTTGTTGTTCTTTGTTTTCTGTTTGCTTTTGAAAACATGGGCGCCTTAAATTCATAATGTATGGAACTGTATAATGTCCTTTTTTTTTCATCCAGGATGAGTTGGTCCATTTTAGGCATTGACTTAGTGGTAATAATAGGAGTGTGATTTCAATTGAAAACAATAACAATAGTGGCATTATTAGTCCTTTACAAGAAAGTTAGTTTGGGGACATATTTTTTACTTAACTGCTATTTAACACACATTTGTCAGTTAAATAGGTATGTAATTATTTTCCAATTATGGAGATTTTAAATCTAGAGAACTTCTAGGTTACTTTATACCAAACATCAATATGGTGATGAGTTTGGATTGTCAATTTATATCTTTATTCCTAGTCTACATTTCTTTTTAACAGCTTGAAAAATTACATCAGTCATGGTCTATGTACTTCAACCTGTTGAATTAATAACTTCATTTTAAAATTATTGATTGTATAATATATTATTAAATTATTTTATTTGACCTTTTTCTTATAAGCAATTGTATATAAATCATAAGAATTCCAACAATACAAAACAGTGTGCAACACAAAGCATTACCCCTCAACCTATTTAATGTAACTGCCATTTCTAAAGGTTAATACAATTAACATTTTATCACCAGCACATATAAAAGCATACATAGAAAGCTAGTTAGAGAAATATGTGGATGGATAGGTAGATGTATATATTAAAGTACATTGAGTTCTACTTTAAAGACTGCATAAAATTTCTAATTTTGTTTTAAAACATCTCATATAATTCAATATTTTGTGTGGTCCTCAGTCACAGATAAATATGACTAAATTAGTCAATTAGTCCTTAAAAAGCTGCCTGTTAAATGATTTAAAAGACTATTTTAATTAGTCAGTAATGTTAAAGGTTTTTTTACTCTACAAAGTATTTTTGTCTACTTACACTTAATGGATTTCCTTCATCTATAAAAATATTAGCTTGCTCTTATAATAACATATTTTAATAAATATTTTCAAAATCTGAAAATGATAGAATTTGTCATAATATTGAGTACTTGTGGTAAGTAAATTTTCTGTTAAAATAATAGCTATACTAATTTTAATTTTATTTTCAAAGAAATTAGTTGTAGTCATATTTAGATATATATTTAAAAACAAATTTGTAAAATTGGATATATATCAATATATAATAATACTTAGAGAAAACAAAACTACAACTGAAAAAATATGCTTGAAAATGCTAAGTATAATACCTTTCATGCTACATTCCCACTGACCCCACTGCAAAATATTTAGGTGAGAATTTAAAAACTCCTGGGTGCCTAGTTGGTTCATAACCCTGAAACAAAACCTTATATTCATTTACAGTAGAGCAAGCAACTCTTGATCTTGGGTTTCTGAATTTGAACCCCACATTGGGTGTAAACATTCATTAAAAATAAAATCTTAAAAAAAAATTTAAAAATTCCCACTTAATTTCCTTCCATAAAATCATCACATTGCCTTCATATAATATATGAAAGAAATTCCTTAAAATATTGAAGTCACACAATATTCTAGAAAAAAAGAAATTCCACTAATATTTTCTGATTATCATTGTATCTACATCATGAAGTATCCACAATAGAACTTCTTTGGCTATACATGATTTAAAAAATACACTTATTCATAAGTAATTTTCCACTTTTCTAGAGAAAGGTGATTTCACTTGAAAAGGTAATTTACTTTCTGTACCATTTAATATTTTTTGTGTCATCATGCTATATCATTCTATTAGTAAGCATGAAAAAATAAAATCTACATATATATATAATAATTTTCAAGGATTTTTTTCATTAGAAAAAAATTATGAAGGGAAGAATAGTGGAAACAGTTCCTTATGCTCTAATGTGCTCATACAAATGTCAACATGTTATATATCTGGATTTTATTAATATAGCATTACACTTTAATACTAAAGGGAGACAAGGAAGAATCTTTAGATAATCAGAAAATTTTTCTAACTAGGTTAAAAAAAGTAGATGTATTCTAGTCTCCATTCTTTTTAACTTTTTATTAATGCCTTGATTGAACTTTTGAATGAAATAGATGCATTTACCTTTCTCTCTTGTCTTAAAGAAAATAGCAATACAAGCATTTCCTTTGTGCTGTTTCAAGAACTGTAAGTGCACTTTATTGATAACTCCTCAACTCCCTGATGATTATTTAATCAAAAGACTTGTCATTGACACAATAAAAGTCAATCTTTTCTGTTATCCAGAAGAAACTTCTTAAACATGTTACCTTAAATGCTTAAATACTAACTTTTATATGTAATTCATAGTGGAATTTTACTGTTGTAATATAATTTAAAATATTATGGGCCAAATAAATACTTGACCTGAAATAATTTTGTTCATATTTCAGTTTTCAAAGTTATTTTTGAGGAAACTCATGCCACTGTAAGGTATATGGGAAGGAAAATACTTTTTATCACTGATGTACACACATAAGCTACAAAGCTATTACAAATATATTCCTTTATTTCTTTAAGATATAACATCAAATGTCTTCTTTCTATATATATGTACATATACATATGTACATATATATAGTAGAGGATATGTAATCAAAATCATTACCTCCTCTTCACACACACACACACACACACACACACACACACACACATCATTTGGGGATGATTAGTTGAAAGATAATCTGTCTTTGAAATTCTCTAGATCAGGGTTTGCTAATTTAAATGCTTTTAAGAGCCGCACAGGGAATATAAATGGGTAAATATAAATAAGTCCAGGGAAATAAATACAAATGAATCTCTTCCAAGTGAAAAAATATGTGCTCCAAATAAATGGGGTTATTAAATACAGGCTTCACACTGCAAGTAATAAAAATCTGACTCAAACAACTTAGCATGTGCAATTTGCTTATCATGACTGGAAGTCCAGCTAGAGGGTCAACATCAGTTGTAGTGTTATTGAGACTCTGTTCAATTTCTCCCAGTTTATCCCTATCATCTCTGATACCCCTATTATCTCTGGCACTGTGGCTCCTTTGTGACAATACCTACCTCCTTCTCATGTCCAGAAGATGAGAGAGAGCCTTCCCTACAAGGCTTGAATAGAAGTTCTTCCTTTATATGACTTGATTCACTTTAGGTCATATGTCCATTTCCTGGCTAAAACAATCTCCAGGGGAATATCATTTGTTGATGGGTTGATTTTTTTCTGAACCAATCTTTTTTCTGAACCAGTTACCTGTAAGAGAAATCTAATTATCATGATTGGCCAAAGCTAATGAGGACTCACTCTTGGACCTGGATAAATGGTCAGTTTCTCTTGAGTTCCATAAACTGAATAGGCAAAGATTGATTATTTAATTAAAATTGAAACTCAGCTGGAAAAAAACAAACAAAAAATAGATGCTGGTGATCAAGGAAGGGTGCCTACATACCTTATGACCCAGCAATTCTTCTCCTAAGTAATAACCAAAAGAATTAAAAACAGGTACTCAAATCCTATACATAGATATTCATAGCAGCACTATGCACAATAGTACATAGGCACAATACGTAGGTGAAAAAAAAGAAATGTCCACAAACATAAATGGATACACAAAAATGGTATACACACCCAATGGAATATTATTCAAAATAAAATTGAATGAACTAGAATGAACAATGAAAACATTTTGCTAACTAAAAGAAGTCAGACACAAAAAGTTACATATTGTACGACTCTATTTATGTGAAATATCCAAAATAGGTGAATCCATAGCAGCAGAAGGCAAATTGGTTGTTGTCAGTGAGTAGGGTCAGTTGGAAATAGAAAGTGGCTCTTTAATGAATATGGGGTTTTGTTTTGGGGTGATGAAAATATTTTAAAACCTGATAGAGTCGGTGTTTGTACAACATTGTGAACATACTAAACACAAGTGATTGTACATTTTCAAAGGCTTAGTTTTAAGTTATGTGAATTTTAATTCAATAAAAACAAAATAATTAACATCTGTAAAGGACATTAAGAAAAAAGTATCAACAAACGGGACATTTGGTATTCTTTTTCAGGCTTTTCAGAGCCACACACCCAGTGTCGTCAAATCTTTTTGATATTTTGAATAAAGTTGGAAATCTGTGTTATGTGAAATGTTTCAATAGTGAAAATAAATCAAATCTGAAGCGCTATGCAGGGCAAACAATTTCAGGAGGAACTCACCACGTGGAGCAACCAGGTCACAGCTCTACTCTTACAAAAGTAATTTTGGATTATTCCTGATTATGCACTTTGCTTACAGACTTTTTTTATGCGCACTTCAGTGCTACAAGGTAGATGTTATAGTTATAAATATGCGGCAAGTGGATATACCTCATACTAAATTTTTCTTATGTGTGTATGTGGAGAAGGAGGATGTTTTGAAGGAGTAGTGAGTGAAAGTAGAACAAGGGATACAGTTTCATTATTTGAAGTATTTTCCATAGTACCCAGCAAATAAGTAAAAGTGGCATGGTAGGACACAATAATACCACTTTATGAGTTAGAGATAATGCAGAGAGAAGACAGACAATATCGATCATATATAAGACAATATATGTGAACATAAAGGAAACAGTAATTTTAAAATAATTAAAATAATACATATTTATTATAAAAATTTTTTGAAAGGAAGAAAGAAAACAGATCAGAAATAATGGCATCACCCAGATGTAGCACAAATAATTTTCCAGTGTTTCTTCCTGGTATATAATTTTGCACATTTTAATATGTGATTATATATGACTATGAATAGAAATCAGATTATATATAATATTTTAAGTTTAAACATGAGTGACGTATCCAATATTCTTATAAAATGTGTCATAATGGCTATTTGGTATTCAAGAATATTTTATAGGCTTTAACTTGAAAACTTCTTATTAGATTTCTTAAATGTTTTTAGTATTTTGATGTTACACACTTTGAACAAACATCCTTGCTAAAATCTCTTTCCTTATTTCTATCCCTTACTATTTCCTTTTTATATATATATCTAGAAGATGAAATACTAGGTAACAAGTACAGAAGACATATTAAGAACTTTTTATAAATACTGCTAATTCTTCTCCAAAAATATATACAAATCTATAACCTAATTTAAAAAAGGATATAAATCCCCCTTGTACTCTATCCTGCCAACATTTTGTGTTTTTATTTTTGATAATGTCTAATTTGACACATTTTAAAGTGGGATTGTATTTTAATTAACAGCTGTTTGATATGTGAAATGTGAGGTTAGCTTTTCTCCATATGCTCTTTGGATAATTATACATTGTGTTATTTTTCACTTTGTGTCCTCCTTCAATTTTTCTAATAATAATTCATATTTTTTATTTTTTCAATATTTTTATATTCTATATAACAAAGTTTTGTGTTTATTACAGCAAATATTAATCCAGTGGCTAAAATCAAAATAATTGTCAGGATATGATATTGCCACAGGTTGTGGAACAACTGCAATTCTCATACCATTCCTGGTAGGACTGAAAAAATAAAACTTCTACTTTGGAAAACAATCTGGCAGTTTCTTCTAAAGTTAAAGCTGCCCTATGACACAGCCATTCTACTTAGTTTTACTCAGGAGAAATGAAAAGATGTGTTCATAGAATATCTTTTTTTTTGTTTTATTATATGATTGGATACTTTTATTTCCACAGAATTTCTCCTTCCCTCCCTAATCTTTTTTCTTTAAATTTTTTATTGTTATGTTTGTTCACAAAATATCTTGTATCAAAATGTTATAGGTAGCATTATTAGTAAGAATCAAAAACTAGAAACAACCCAATGTCCCTCCACCTGACAGAGGACATATGAAATGTATATCCACACAATGGAGTACTACTCAGCAACCAAAAAAAGAACAAGTCACTGTTACAACAGAATGGATAGACTTTTCAGCTGTTATTTTGAGTTTGATACAAAAGAGCACATGTTATGTGATTATATTTTCAAGAACTCCATGCAGAAACAAAAACTAATATATATTTTTCAAAATCACAACTGTGGATGCCTCCCGTGTGAAACTTGACTTCAAAAGGGACACGAGAGAATTCCCTGTTGTGATGGAGATGTTCTAATCTTGACTTCAGCATGGCCCCTATGATTATATGCATTTGCCAAAAGGCATCAAAATAAACATTTAAGATCCATGTATTTCATTTCATTTAAATTATTAAAACAGATATTAAATTTTAAGAAAATAAAATAATGCCCAGAAACATCCGGAAAAAGTGGGCAGTGGGCTTCTCTCTAATTCTTGCATTTAGAAAATCTATTTCAGAAAGTTTTAAAGTTCCTAAGTATTTTTTTAAAGATTTTATTTACCTATTTGACAGAGAGAGGTACAGCGGGAGAGGGAACACAAGCAGGGGGAGTGGGAGAGGGAGCAGCAGGCTTCCCGCGGAGGAGGGAGCCCAATGTGGGGCTTGATCCCAGGACCCATGACCTGAGACGAAGGCAGACGCTTAACGACTGAGCCACCCAGACACCCATATTTTATATATATATATTTTTTTCCTATTATATGCATTTTAATAAATGCATTTGAACTTGGATTATCCTTTTCTGCTTTTGATAATTAAATGTATAGATGTTCTATAATGAATGCCTTCACTCAGTCATTGAGCCACCCAGGAAGCCCAGAGTATATCCTTTTTAAGAAGAGAGATTTAGAAGTTACATTAAATATAAAAAAATACTTAGGAACTTTAAGGGGTGCCTGGGTGGCTCAGTCATTAAGCATCTGTCTTCAGCTCAGGTCATGGTCCCAGGGTCCTGGGATCAAGCCCCACTTCGGGCTTCCTGCTCGGTGGGAAGCCTGCTGCTCCCTCTCCCACTCCCCTGCTTGCGTTCCCTCTCCCGCTGTATCTCTTTCTGTCAAATAAATAAATAAAATCTTTAAAAAAAGAGGATGTACTAACTTTTTAAGAGATAGATGTAGATGATACAGATTTAAATAAAAGTTTGGGAGGCATGCCTCAATTAATTCCTAGGATCTCTTTCTAGTTTCATTTGATGATTTGTAGGTAACGAAGTATACCCTTTGATAGATATTATGAATTATATCCATGAAATCATATTGATCACCTCAGTTTAGTTTTAAATAATGTTACATTTCACAAACTATAATCATTTTAACTTTCTTTTTAGCTCAATTTAACACTTTTATGACTAATCATAAAAATTTCAAGCTTACTCTAGTTCATATCTTACATCATTAAAGCATAGAAGTGTTATAAAATTTACTTTGTCCTAAATAGGCCTCCTTATCAAAAATGCCTATTATGGTGGAATATTTTTAATCTTAAAAATAAATTACTTAAGGAAAAAATGATGTATTTTTAAATATTTAAATAAATAAATAAATAAAATTTAAATAAAAATTTTAAAAATGATGTATTTTTTTCCGTTGGTTTGTGACATCAAAATGTTAGTGCTTATCAAATTATAATCCATGGGTTCCTTCATATTTTTTCCAGTTTTAATGTTCAAGTAATCTTAGATTTTTCCTGCTATGAATTTCTGGTGTTTGACTATCATTATCTAATAATCGAGAGCCTATTCTATTCAAGCACGCACAGATTAACAAATAAAAATTCACACGAATCCTGCTGTTTGTTTTTAATTATGATGAAATATTTCAAGACATTTTTGTTTGCAAGTAGATAACAGTCACATTTTCCAGTAAAGTATAACAAAAACAAAAGAGTAGGCATACCTAAATGATTGTGCTCTGTTTGTCAGCTTTCAAACAGGAAATCATATACACTCAAACTGTCAACAATGTAATAAAGAAGTCTGGGGAAACCAGGAGAGAGAGTGCGATACAATAGGAGGTAAATTGATCACCCTGCTCTTGAATGGGCAAGCATGATACTTCGAGAAGCACGGAGGGCTCTTGAATGGAGAGTTCTGCCTGAAAGGAGTGGTAACTCTCTGGAGACAGACATGAGGAACAAGAGGCAGCATATTTGGTACCAATCCCAGGAATAATGCCTTCGCCTCCTTCTACTCTCAGCCTCTGATCTCCTATAGGTTCCAATGAGACAAACCCAGATGAAATCCAGAGAGCAAAGTGTCCTTTGACACTACCCATGTGAGTTCCCCAGCCACAGAGCAAGCTGGAGAGAGAAGGAGATGCAGCATAAGATGCAGTAAATAGAAGATACCTAATTATTTTTTTCCTCAAGCAATATATTAGTTCAGTTTTCATCCCAAATCTTTCAATTCAAATTCCTTGACATTACCTAAATTTGATATGAAAATAGAAAGATTTTTAATTGATACAATTCTCTATTCATTGAATTTCTATTTAAAAGACACAGGAGAATCTTTTTTTTTTTTTAAGAAGAAGCATTTCGATTTCAGTCAAAACAACATATATACTACCATTCTTGATATGTAACAGGAGATTTTGCCATTATTCTATACTTAGTGTTCAAAAATCCAATAATCTAAAATAAGAGGTCAACTTTATGTGAGGTTTATAAAAAATAATACTTTTTATTTGGTCTATACTATTACAAAAAGCTCAAAATAAAGATAATGGAGCTTTTACTGTAGACAACTATACAATATAGTTTGGGACCAAATGATCAAGAAATAGTCATTTCCTAATAACTCTTTTTGCAAGATAAGTAAGAACTTTAGTCCTTCTTGTTTAAGAATGGGAGATGGGGGGGCACCTGGGTGGCTCAGTCATTAAGGACCTGCCTTTTAGCTCAGGTCATGGTCCCAGGGTCCTGGGATCCAGCCCCACATCGGGCTCCCTGCTCGGCGGGAAGCCTGCTTCTTCCTCCCCAACTCCCCCTGCTTGTGTTCCCTCTCTCGCTCTGTCTCTCTCTGTCAGATAAATAAATAAAATCTGAAAAAATATATTAAAAAGAAAGAATGGGGCATGGAAAGAAAACAGGAGCTAATCACCGTTCACCTTATATTCTTATTCAACTTATTATAATCTTTTACTGTAATTTTCATTCATTCAACATGTTTCTGCCCTTTTCCATTTTACTTTTATAGATTTCCTCATAAATGAAATATGGATAAAATAATGAGAAAAGCATATCTTGGATTTTCATCATTGTTTTGTTTTATGACATACATCTAATTGGTAAAGAGACAAATAATGTAACATTGAAAAATCATGAAATATTCTAGAAAGTTAAGAATCTTGACTTTTGTGATTTCCACTAACAATTTACATATTAATATTTAATTTGTTAAATTTTTTAAAACTTCTTAAAACAGTCCCATAAAACTAATATTTTTTTTCACATTGAAAGGAAAAGTGATTTTCTCTAATGAGTCTTATGAAATGTAGTTTAGGTGATACATACCACACTAAAATTTTCACAGATTATAAACATAGTTTGAAAATAAATCAGCTGGGTAACTAGTTAACAGAGAGACACAGTATAAAACTTTAATCTATAAGAATTTAGCAAAAGATATAAAAAATGAAATGTACAAAACAATCTAGAAATTTAATAAATATTGATTCAAGTATGTCCCTGGCATACATTATATTAAAAAAATGAAACATAATAACCTATAAATGTTGATTCATCATATATACATGCATACATTCACACACACACATAGTCCATACCCAGATATATTTATTATAGCACCCAATAGTATGGTTACATAAGTACTACTCCATACACTCAACCAATAAATGACTGTGCCACATTGCTGTTCTGCACTTTCCTTAGTTTGAGAGCTACTTGTCCATCTGTGTCCCCACTCAAGGTCTCTCATGTGCCACTCATTTACATTGTGGTGAATGATGTCTGGAAAGAATGAAAGTGCTTTCAGTGCTGTAAAAGTGTTCAGCAAGATATTACACTAAAAATTAGAAATGAGAACTTTATGATCACTTGAATTAGGTGAGCACCTACAAGGTGATCCAGAGTGAAGGTATGATTAATCTCAGAAATTGATTAGGAAGGAATTGGTGATGGTTTTTGAAAAAGTGATCTGTAAAAGCAAACAGAAGAAATTGTGGTTGAAAGTGTATCAACGCTGCAGCAATTTAAAAAGAAACTAAAAATTGCTGTTAAAGATTTACCATGTTAGGAATACGTGTCCAAATGCTCTATGCTGGAATTTCACATGTAGCTGAATTTAATTAGCACTTTTTTTAAAGTAAAGTGACAACCTCATTAATAAAGAGGGGGCTTTATTTCATAACATAGACACATTCACTTGAAGGAAGATACAATTAAACAGTATTTATCACTCATCATATTGAACAAAATATATTGAAATATTTTTCAGAATATTTTTAATATACGTATTATGTCTTACAACCATCATTCTCTAAGGTGAATGACCCTTATAAACTTTACAAACTAAAATGTTCATTTTTATGTAAATATTATTTACACATTGTACTTTTTAGTGGCAACCTCTTCTCTTGATAATCCTTTTCCTAATGACAGTCTTTAGAAACCCCACCTAAATTTGTCAGCCACATAAAATATACTTTTCTGGGGTGCCTGCGTGACGAACTCAGTTATGTGATGGACTCTTGGTTTCCCTTAGATTGGGATCTCAAGGTTGTGAGATTGAGCAGGCCTGGGGCTCAGTGCTCAGTGTGGAGTTTGCTTAGGATTCTCTCTTCCTTGTCATCTGCCCCTACCCCTGTGCTCTCTCTCTTTCTCTCACAAACAAAAAAAATCTTAAAAAAAAAAACACACTTTCTTCCTGACACGTTCTTACGTTACTCCAACTATTAGAGGTTAGATAACTAATGACTTAATTTCAGAAAATAAATATACATCTACACTTATTGTAATAAAACAAACAAAAGTCATTCTTATAATTTTTTAAAGATTTATTTATTTATTTGAGAGAGAGAGCAGGAGGAGGGGCAGAGGGAGAGGGAGAAGCAGACTTCCTATTAAGTAGGGAGCCCGAAGCAGGGCTTGATCCCAGGGTCCTGAGATCATGACCTGAGTAGAAATCAAGAGTCCATGCTTAACAGACTGAGCCATCCAGGCACCCCCTTATATTATAATTTTTGTCTTGTGTTTATAATTATCTTCCTTCAAAGTCTCCTAAGTTCCTCAGGCCGTGTATTGAAAATGTGCCTCTTACAGCTTATTGTATAGTGAGTGCTGTGCACATAGTGTGTACTCCTAAGTATTTAGCTCAACAATAAAGTGCTTTGAAAGGGAGTAGTCTAATGAGGAATTTGGAGTTGAAGATAACTGTGGGGATTAAATACAGGCAAAATGAGAAATTAATGAGAATGGGAAATGGTTTTGTATAATGAAAATAAAAGCTATCAGTAAATTTTACTCTTCAAATTCTATAAGATTCTATCCCTTTGATTCATCTTTCTTGAAGAGAAAACTTGAAATTATATTAGTTGAAACTTAGAGGAAAAAAAATAATATGAATAAGCTTCGGAACATGCAATAAGCTTTTAAATCTAGAGCAATCTCTGAGAATTCAGTGAAATGTTAGAGCAAGTGGCTCAGAGTAGACGTGCCATCTGTCCTTTCTCAGCACTACACATTTGAAGGTCCTTGTGTCTGGTGATTTTATTTATTTGATTGAGTTTTTGGTCAAATGTTCAGTGTATCTTCAGATATAAAATAAAGGAATAGTTGTAAAGAATTATTGCACTTTTTAGATTTCCCTGTTTGTTCTTACCAATTAACATTCCATTAATATTGTAATTGAAGAATTTTCCTCACTGCCATGTTCTTAACTTATTTGTGAGGATAAAAAGGAAGATCCTCTTAAAGATGTCAGACAAAAAACAAAACAGAAATAAAAAACAAAAAAACTTTATTACCTACATATTCTTCTAAAACATGGTACTTTAACCAAGAAGAGGTCATTCAGAATTAGGAAAACAAGATTGGCCTACTATAACACTAAACTAGACATAAGGGCAGATAAACCTTGTAAATTTGAATGCAAACTTGAATAAAATGTTAAAAACTATGTAGAATATTATATTAGTCTAATGAAATAACATGGGATTAATATATATGATTTATGTTTAATGAGAAATGAGAAACTATTGATACACATGATTAATTTCTAATTCTGAGAAAGAATTTTACAAATTAATTTTCTCTATCAAGTCATCAAAGATGGTTAAAAGTAAAAGAGTTTTCACAATGTTTGGAAAAGGAATTTTCACACACTGTGGTGGGAGTTTTAATTGGTAAATAATAGAAAAGGAACTTTTAAAGATATGTAACATTTTACTTTTTAATTCTACCTTATGGGATACTCAGAGATGTACATAATATTCATAAAATGATGAATCAATTATGATATTTATATGATGGAAGGATTTATAATATTGAAGTGATATTTTAGATAAAATACAAAATCGATTAATATATAAAAACAAAAAGCAAGCTAAAAATAGGTATAAAAACATGTATTATATATTACTAGAATCAAATATATTTTAATACATTTTTAATTTTTCCTTAAAGGTGTATATTATCCTAAAATTAGAAAAAATCCCCAATTAAATAATAATTAAATAATAATAATAATTAAATAATCTAATCCATATGTATATGTGGAAATTTGAAATATTTGGAAGGAAATTATATGATTTGCAATTGTACAGAATTATTTATTTGTACTAATGTTTAACCAAGATATCTTTTTGCTTAAAATTAAAAATTTAAAGATAAATCTAGGCTGCAAGGTTGGTTCAACATCCGAAAATCAATGAATGTGATACAATACATTAATAAAAGAAAGAACATATGATCCTCTCAATAGATGCAGAAAAAGCATTTGACAAAGTACACCATCCTTTCTTGATCAAAACTCTTCAGAGTATAGGGATAGAGGGTACATACCTCAATATCATAAAAGCCATCTATGAAAAACCCACAGCAAATATCATTCTCAATGAGGAAAAACTGAGAGCTTTCCCCCTAAGTTCAGGAACATGGCAGCGATGTCCACTATCACCACTGCTTTTCCACATATTATTAGAAGTCTTAGCCACAGCAATCAGACAACAAAAAGAAATAAAAGGCATCCGAATAAGCAAAGTCAAACTCTCACTCTTTGCAGATGAGATGATACTGTATGTGGAAAACCCAAAAGACTCCACCCCAAAACTGCTAGAACTCATACAGGAATTCAGTAAAGTGGAAGGTTATAAAATCAATGCACAGAAGTCAGTGGCACTCCTATACACCAACAACAAGACAGAAGAAAGAGAAATTAAGGAGTTGATCCCATTTACAATTGCACCCAAAACCATAAAATACTAGGAATAAATCTAACCAAAGAGGCAAAGATCTGTACTCAGAAAACTATAAAATACTCATGAAGGAAATTGAGGAAGACACAAAGAAATGGAAAAACATTTCACGCTCATGGATTGGAAAAACAAATATTGTGAAGATGTCAATGCTACCTAGAGCAATCTACACATTTAATGCAATCCTTATCAAAATACCATCCCTTTTTTTCAAAGAAATGGAACAAATAATCCTAAAATTTGTATGGAACCAGAAAAGACCCGAATAGCCAGAGGAATGTTGAAAATGAAAAGCAAAGCTGGTGGCATCACAATTCTGGACTTCCAGCTCTATTACAAAGCTGTTATCATCAAGACAGTATGGTATGGTACTGGCACAAAAACAGACACACAGATCAATGGAACAGAATAGAGAGCTTAGAAAAATATACAATGGAACATTATGCAGCCATCAAAAGGAATGAAATCTTGCCATTTGCAACGACGTGGATGGAACTGGAGGGTATTACACTGAGCGAAGTAAGTCAATCAGAGAAAGACTTGTATCATATGACCTCACTGATATGAGGAATTCTTAATCTCAGGAAACAAACTGAGGTTTGCTGGAGTGGTGGGGGTGGGAGGGATGGGGTGGCTGTGTGATAGACATTGGGGTGGGTATGTGCTATGGTGAGCACTGTGAATTGTGTAAGACTGCTAAATCACAGACCTGTACCTCTGAAGCAAATAATACATTATATGTTAAAAGAAGAAGAAAGAAGAAGAAGAAGAAGAAGAAGAAGAAGAAGAAGAAGAAGAAGAAGAAGAAGAAGAAGAAGAAGAAGAAGAAGAAGAAGAAGAAGATGATAGCAGGAAGGGAAAAATGAAGGGGGAGAAATCTGAGGGGGAGATGAACCATGAGAGACTATGGACTCTGAGAAACAAACTGAAGGTTCTAGAGGGGAGGGGGGTAGGGGGATGGGTTAGCCTGGTGATAGGTATTAAAGAGGGCACGTACTGAATGGAGCACTGGGTGTTATATGCAATATGAATCATGGAAGACTACATCAAAACCTAATGATGAGGGGTGCCTGGGTGGCTCAGTTGGTTAAGCCACTGCCTTTGGCTCAGGTCATGATCTCAGGGTCCTGGGATCGAACCCCGCATCGGGCTCCCTGCTCGGCAGGAAGCCTGCTTCTCCCTCTCCCACTCCCCCTGCTTGTGTTCCCTCTCTCGCTGTCTCTCTCTCTCTGTCAAATAAATAAAAAATCTTTAAAAAAAAAAACCTAATGATGTAATGTATGGTGATTAACATAACATAATAATAAAAAATAAAATAAAATAAAAAATATAAAAGAAGGGAAAGCTAAATAATATGGAGTTTAAGAACACATGCCTTTGGGTAAATTATCAAGAAAGGCAATCAACATGATTCATAAAAATTCAAAACATTGGGGACCTCTGGGAGGAAGGCAAGGGGAAGAAATCAGGAAAACACAGGGAGTACCAACAGTATTAGCAAAATTTTATTTTTCAGTCTGAGGAGTGTGGGCATGATGTTTGTTCTATTTTCACTTTTTAATTTGTTCACTTGCTCCCTTTTTGTCTTTTACTCATAAATCTATTCAACAACAACAAAAAATAAAAATAAAGATAAAATCTATACTCAATAAATTCTGTAAATGTATCATAAAGCACATAAAATTTCATCTAATTGTAGTCACAGTGCCATGAGAAAACTTTTTATAGTCTTTGTGTATCTTTCCTAAAATATTCAATGTTCATATCTTTTTGTATAGTATGAATTTTCAATTGCTTTATACAAAAAAGGACCCACTGTTCTACAATTTCCATTTTTTCAATTAAGAAGTTATATATGATATTTTTAAAAAATCAGCATGTATATCTCTAACTGATTTAATTGTGGTTCATTTTATAGATGCATCATACTTTATGTAAATCCGTGTCCTTTGATGGAAATTCAGATAGTTTATTACATATACATTCATGCAAAACCACTTGTAGAATAAATTACTAGAATTGGCAAGAAAGAGTAAAACAGATAAAGTAAGAAAGAGGCTTGATTATTGTGTTGATTATATACTATCAAGCCTTGAATTTAAGAAACTTTGCTGGTATTTGAGGAAATGATCAGTATGGCTGAAGTCCCATTTAAGGGACCAATTTTTTTGCTGTGTGCAAAATGGATTAGGAGGGGGAATATCATTTTGTTTTCCTTCTGGTCTGCCTTCCTTCCTTCCTTCTTTTCCTTCCTTCTTTCCTCCTCCCTCCTTCCCTGTATACTTCCCTGCTTACTTCCCTCTCTCCTTTTTTCTTTCTTTCTGTCTCTCTCTTTCTTTCTTTCTTTCTTTCTTTCTTTCTTTCTTTCTTTCTTTCTTTCTTTCTTTCTTTCTTTCTTTCTTTCTTTCTTTCTTTCTTTCTTTCTTTCTTTCTTTCCTTCCTTCTTTCCTTCCTTCCTTCCTTCCTTCCTTCCTTCCTTCCTTCCTTCTTTCTTTCCTTCCTTTCTTTCTTCTTTCTTTCTCTATGTATTTCTTTCTTTGACACATTGTATTTTACTTTTTTCTATTTTGTTTTGTAGCTTTATTTTATTTTTGCATTTTCTAATTTTTTATTATGTTCAGTCAGCCAGCATATAGTACGTCATAAGTTTTTGATGTAGTGTTCAATTATCATTAGTTGCATATAACACCCAGTGCTCATCACAACATGTGCCCTCCTTAATACCCATTACCCGGTTACCCCATCCCTCCCTTCCTTCTGTAATCCTCAATTTGTTTCCTGGAGTCTAGAGTTTCTCATGGTTTGTCCACTTCTCTGATTTCTTCCCATTCAGTTTTCCCACCCTTACCCTGTGGTCCTCTGTGATATTCCTTATGTTCCACATATGAGTGAAACCATATAATAGTCTTTCTCTGACTTATTTCACTTAGCATAATACCCTCCAGTTCCATCCATGTTGATGCAAATGGTGGGTATTCATCCTTTCTGATGGCTGAGTAATATCCCATTGTGTATGTACATATGTACAGATATATACATATATATATTTCATTGTATATGCATGTATGTACCACATCTTCTTTATCCATTCATCTCAGCTCCTTCCACAGTTTGACTATTGTGAACATTGCTGCTATGAACATTGGGGTGCTTGTGCCCCTTATTTTCACTACATCTCTATCTTTGGGGTAAATACCTAGTAGTGCAATTGCTGGGTCATAGCGTAACTCTATTTTTAACATCTTAGGGAACCTCCATACTGTTTTCCAGAGTGGCTATACCAGCTTGCATTCCCAACAACAGTGAAAGAGAGTTCCCCTTTCTCCACATCCTCACCAACACTTATTGTTTCCTGTCGTGTTAATTTTTGCCATTCTAACTGGTGTAAGGTGGTATTGCATTGTGGTTTTGATTTGTATTTCCCTGATGGCTAGTGATGTTGAACATTTTTTCATGTGTCTGTTAGCCACTTGTATGTCTTCTTTGGAGAATGTCTGTTCATGTCTTTTGCTCATTTCTTGATTGGATTGCTAGTTCTTTGGGTGTTGAGTTTGATAAGTTCTTTATCGATTTTAGATACTAGTCCTTTATCTGATAAGACATTTGCAAATATCTTCTCCCATTCCGTCAGTTGTTTCTTGTTTTTTCTTTTTTTTTTTTTGACTGTTTCCTTTGCTGTGCAAAAGCTTTTTATCTTGCTGAAGTCCAAATAGTTCAATTTTGCCTTTGTTTCCCTTGCCTTTGGAAACATGTCCTGCAAGAAGTTACTGAGGCCAAGGTCGAAGAGGTTGCTGCCTGTGTTGTCCTCTAGGATTTTGATGGATTCCTGTCTCACATTTAGGTCTTTCATCCATTTTGAGCCTATTTTTGTGTGTGATGTAAGGAAGTGGTCCAGTTTCATTCTTCCACATGTGGCTGTTCAATTTTCCCAACACTATTTCTTGAAGAGACTGTCTTTTTGTCCATTGGATATTCTTTCCTGTTTTGTCAAAGATTAGTTGACCATATAGTTGAGGGTCCATTTCTGGATTCTCTATTTTATTCCATTGATCTATGTGTCTGTTTTTGTGCCAGTACCATACTGTCTTGATGATTACAGCTTTGTAATATATCTTGAAGTCCAGGATCATGATGCCACCAGCTTTGGCTTTCTATTTCAATGTTCTTTTAGCTATTTGGGGTCTTTTCTGGTTCCATACAAATTTTAGGATTAATTGTTCCAGCTCTGTGAAAAAGGTTGATGGTACTTTGATAGGAATTGCTTTGAGTGTATAGATTGCTCTAGTTAGCATAGGCATTTTAACGATAATTATTCTTCCACTCCATGAGTATAGAGTCTTTCCATTTCTTTGTGTCATCTTCACTTTCTTTCATCAGTGTTTTATAGTTTTCACAGTACGTCTTTCATCTCTTTGGTTAAGCTTATTTCTAGGTACTTATTATTTTTTGTGCAATTGTAAATGGGATTGATTCCTTAATTTCGCTTTCTGCTGTCTCATTACTGGGGTATAGAAAAGCAGTGGATTTCTGTACATTGATTTTGTATCCTACAAATTCACTAAATTTATCATTTCTAGCAGTTTTGTTGTGGAGGCTTTTGGGTTTCCTATAGAGAGTATCATGTCATCTGCAAATAGTGAAAGTTTTACTTCTTCCTTGCCAATTTGGATGCCTTTTATTCCTGTTTGTTTTCTGATTGCAGTGTCTAGGATTTCTAGTACTATGTTAAATAAAAGTGGTCAGAAAAGACATCCTTATCTTATTCCTGACTGTAGAGACAAAGCTCTCAATTTTTCCCCATTTAGGATGATATTAGCTGAGGGTTTTTCATATATGGCCTTTATTATATTGATGTATGTTCCCTCTAAACCTCCTTTGTTGAGAGTTTTTAACATGAATGGATATTATACTTTTTCAAATGCTTTTTCTGCATCTACTGAAATGATCATATGGTTCTTATCTCTTCTTTTATTAATGTGGTGCATCATATTAATTGATTTGTGAAAATTGAACCACACTTTCAACACAGGAATAAATCCCACTTGATCGTGGTGACTGATTTTTCTAATGCATTGTTGGATTTGGCTTGCTAGTATTTTGTCAATGATTTTTACTACTATGTTCATCAGAGATATTGACTGGTAGTTTGCTTTTTTTTGTGGTGTCATTATCTGGTTTGGTATCAGGGTGATGCTGGCTTCATAGAATGAATTTGGAATTTTTATTTCCTTTTCTATTTTTCGGAATAGTTTGAGAAGAATAGGCATTAATTCGTCTATGAATGATCGGTAGAATTTGCAGGTGAAGCCATCTAGTACTGGATTTTGGTTGGTTGGGAGTTATAAAATTACTGATTCAATTTCTTTGCTGGTTCTGGGTAGGTCTATTCAAGTTTTGTATTGCTTCCTGTTTCAGTTTTGGTAGTTTATATGTTTCTAGGAATTTATCCATTTCTTCCAGGTTGTCCAATTTGTTGGCATATAGTTTTTCATGCTACTCCTTTTTTTTTTCCATGCTCTTCTTTTATAATCCTTTGTGTTTCTGTGGTATTTGTTATTTCTCCTTTGTCATTTATGATTTTATTATTTGGGTCTTTTTTTCTTTTTGGTAAGACTGGCTGGAGGTTTACCAATTTTATCATTTTTCTCAAAGAACCAGCTCCTAGTTTCTTTGATCTCTGTTATTATTTTTGTTGTTGTTTGTTTTGTTTGTTTGTTTTTAGTTCCTATATCATTTATTTCTACTCTTTTTTCCTCATTTTTTATTATTATGTTAATCACCATACATTACATCATTAGTTTTTGATGTAGTGTTCCATGATTCATTGTTTGTGCATAACACCCAGTGCTCCATGCAGAATGTGCCCTCTTTAATACCCATCACCAGGTTAACCCATCCTCCCACCCCTTCCCCTCTAGAACCCTCAGTTTGTTTTTCAGAGTCCATCGTCTCTCATGGTTCGTCTCCCCATCCGACTTACTCCCCTTCATTCTTCCCATCCTGCTATCTTCTTATTCTTTGTTTTTAACATATATTGCATTGTTTCAGAAGTACAGATCTGTGATTCAACAGATTTGCACAATTCACAGCCCTCACCATAGGACATACCCTCCCCAATGTCTATTACCCAGCCACCCCATCCCTCCCACCTCCCACCAGTCCAGTACACTCAGTTTGTTTCCTGAGATTAAGATTTCCTCATATCAGTGAGGTCATATGATACATGTTTCTCTCTGATTGACTTCTTTCACTCAGCATAACACCCTCCAGTTCCATCCACGTCGTTGCAAATGGCAAGATCTCATTCCTTTTGATGGCTGCATAATATTCCATTGTGTATATACAGAACATCTTCTTTATCCATTCATCTGTCGATGGACATCTTGGCTCTTTCCACAGTTTGGCTATTGTGGACATTACTGCTATAAACATTGAGGTGCATGTACCCCTTCGGATCCCTACATTTGTATCTTTGGGGTAAATACCCAGTAGTGCAATTCTGGGTCGTAGGGTAGCTCTATTTTCAACTGTTTGAGGAACCTCCGTACTGTTTTCCAGAGTGACTGCACCAGCTTGCATTCCCACCAACAGTGTAGGAGGGTTCCCCTTTCTCTGCATCCCCGCCAACATCTGTCGTTTCCTGACTTGTTAATTTTAGCCATTCTGACTGCTGTGAGGTGGTATCTCATTGAGGTTTGGATTTGGATTTCCCTGATGCCGAATGATGTTGAGTACTTTTTCATGTGTCTGTTGGCCATTTGGATGTCATCTTTGGAAAAATATCTGTTCATGTCTTCTGCCCATTCCTTCATTGGATCATTTGTACTTTGGATGTTGAGTTTGAAAAGTTCTTTATAGATTTTGGATACTAGCCCTTTGTGGTGTAAGGAAATGGTCCAGTTTCATTCTTCTGCATGTGGCTGTCCAATTTTCCCAACACCATTTGTTGAAGAGACTGTCTTTTCCATTGGATATTCTTTCCTGCTTTGTCAAAGATGAGTTGACCATAGAGTTGAGGGTCCATTTCTGGGCTTTCGATTCTGTTCCATTGATCTATGTGTCTGTTTTTGTGTCAGTACCATACTGTCTTGATGATGACAGCTTTGTAATAGAGCTGGAAGTCCGGAATTCTGATGCCGCCAGCTTTGCTTTTCTTTTTCAATATTCCTCTGGCTATTCGGGGTCTCTTCTGGTTCCATATACATTTTAGGATTATTTGTTCCATTTCTTTGAAAAAAGTGGATGGTATTTTGATGGGGATTGCATTGAATGTGTAGATTGCTCTAGGTAGCATTGACATCTTCACAATGTTTGTTCTTCCAATCCATGAGCATGGAACGTTTTTCCACTTCTTTGTGCCTTCTTCATTTTCTTTCATGAGTATTTTATACTTTTGTGAGTACAGATCCTTTGCCTCTTTGGATAAGTTTATTCCTAGGTATCTTATGGGTTTGGGTGCAATTGCAAATGGGATCGACGCATTGATTTGTCTCTCTTCTGTCTTGTTGTTGGTGTATGGGAATGCCACTGATTTCTGTGCATTGATTTTATATCCTGCCACTTTACTGAATTCCAGTATGAGTTCTAGGAGTTTTGGGGTGGAGTCTTTTGGGTTTTCCACATACAGTATCATAACATCTGCAAAGAGTGAGAGTTTGAATTCCTCTTTGCCGATTTGGATGCCTTTGATTTCTTTTTGTTGTCTGATTGCTGTTGCTAGG
The DNA here is from genome assembly GCF_009762305.2 of Zalophus californianus. Taxonomy (NCBI): domain Eukaryota; kingdom Metazoa; phylum Chordata; class Mammalia; order Carnivora; family Otariidae; genus Zalophus; species Zalophus californianus. The sequence goes on from NC_045595.1 coordinate 179,532,191, forward strand.
ACTTCTAATACTATGTTGAATAGCAGTGGTGATAGTGGACATCCCTGCCGCGTTCCTGACCTTAAGGGAAAAGCTCTCAGCTTTTCCCCAATTGAAAATCAAATTTGCTGTGGGTTTTTCATAGATGGCTTTTATGATATTGAGGTATGTACCCTATATCCCTATAATCTGAAGAATTTTGATCAAGAAAGGATGCTGTACTTTGTCAAATGCTTTTTCTGCATCTATTGAGAGGACCATATGATTCTTGTTCTTTCTTTTGTTAATGTATTGTATCACATTGATTGATTTGCGGATGTTGAACCAATCTTGCAGCCCAGGGATAAATCCTTTTTGTCATGGTGAATAATCCTTTTAATGTACTCTTGGATCCTACTGGCTAGTATTTTGGTGAGAATTTTTGCATCCATGTTCATCAAGAATATTGGTCTCTAATTCTTTTTGATGGGGTCTTTGTCTGGTTTGGGGATCAAGGTAATGGTGGCCTCATAAAATGAGTTTGGAAGTTTTCCTTCCATTTCTAGTTTTTGGAACAGTTTCAGGAGAATAGGTATCAATTCTTCTTTAAATGTTTGGTAGAATTCCCCTGGGAAGCCATCTGGCCCTGGGCTTTTGTTTGTTGGGAGATTTTTGATGACTGCTTCAATTTCCTTAGTGGTTATAGGTCTGTTCAGGTTTTCTATTTCTTCCTGGTTCAATTTTGGTAGTTGGTACATTTCTAGGAATGCACCCATTTCTTCCAGGTTATCTAATTTGCTGGCATAGAGTTGCTCGTAATATGTTCTTATAATCGTTTGTATTTCTTTGGTGCTGGTTGTGATCTCTCCTCTTTCATTCATGATTTTGTTGATTTGGGTCATTTCTCTTTTCTTTTCGATAAGTCTGGCCAGGGGTTTATCAATCTTGTTAATTCTTTCAAAGAACCAGCTCCTAGTTTCGTTGATCTGTTCTACTGTTCTTTTGGTTTCTATTTCATTGATTTCTGCTCTGATCTTTATTATTTCTCTTCTGCTGGGTTTAGGCTTTATTTGCTGTTCTTTCTCCAGCTCCTTTAGGTAGGGTTAGGTTGTATTTGAGACCTTTCTTGTCTTGAAGAAGGTCTTCAAGACCTCTTGAGAAAGGCTTGTATTGCTATATACTTTCCTCTCAGGACTGCCTTTGCTGTATCCCAAAGATTTTGAACAGTGTGTTTTCATTTTCATTGGTTTCCATGAATTCTTTTAATTCTTCTTTAATTTCCTGGGTGACCCATTCATTCTTTAGTAGGATGCTCTTTAGCCTCCATGTATTTGAGTTCTTTCCGACTTTCCTCTTGTGATTGAGTTCTAGATTCAAAGCATTGTCGTCTGAAAATATGCAGGGAATAATCCCAAACTTTTGGTACCAGTTGAGACCTGATTTGTGACCTAGGATGTGATTTATTCTGGAGAATATGCCATGGGCACTAGAGAAGAATGTGTATTCCGTTGCTTTGGGATGGAATGTTCTGAATATGTCTGTGAAGTCCATTTGGTCCAGTGTTTCATTTAAAGTCTTTATTTCCTTGTTGATTTTTTACTTACATGGTCTGTCCATTTCAGTGAGGGGGGGTGTTAAAGTCCCCCACTATTATTGTATTGTTTTCAATGTGTTTCTTTGCTTTTGTTATTAATTGCCTTATAAAATTGGTTGCTCCCATGTTCGGGGCATAGATATTTACAATTGTTAGATCTTCTTGTTGGATAGACCCTTTAAGTAGGATATAGTGTCCTTCTTCATCTCTTATTACAGTCTTTGTTTTAAAATCTAATTTGTCTGATATAAGGATTGCAACCCCAGCTTTCTTTTGGTGTCCATTAGCATAGTAAACGGTTTTCCACCCCCAACCCCCTCCAATGTGGAGGTGTCTTTGGGTCTAAAATGAGCCTCTTGCAGACAGCATATCAATGGGTCTTGTTTTTTAATCCAATCTGATAGCCTGTGTCTTTTGATTGGGGCATTTAGCCCATTTACATTCAGGGTAACTATCAAAAGATATGGATTTAGTGCTATTGTATTGCCTATAAGGTGACTGTTACTGTGTATTGTCTGTGTTCCTTCCTGTCTATGCTTCTTTTAGGCTCTCTCTTTGCATAGAGGACCCCTTTCAATATTTCTTGGAGGGTTGGTTTCGTGTTTGCAAATTCCTTTAGTTTTTGTTTGTCCTGGAAGCTTTTTATCTCTCCTTCTATTTTCAATGACAACCTAGCTGGGTATAGTATTCTTGGCTGCATATTTTTCTCGCCTAATGCTCTGAAGATCTCATGCCAGTCCTTTCTAGCCTGCCAGGTCTCTGTGGATAGGTCTGTTGCCAATCTAATGTTTCTACCATTGTAGGTTACATATCTCTTCTCCCAAGCTGCTTTCAGGATTTTCTCTTTGTCTCTGAAACTCATAATTTTACTATTAGATGTCGGGTTGTTGACCTATTTTTATTGATTTTGAGAGGGGTTCTCTGTGCCTCCTGGATTTTGATGCCTGTTTCCTTCCCCACATTAGGGAAGTTCTCTGCTATAATTTGCTCCAATATACTTTCTGCCCCTCTCTCTCTTTCTTCTTCTTCTGGGATCCCAATTATTCTAATGTTGTTTCATCTTATTGTATCGCTTATCTCTCGAATTCTGCCCTCATGATCCTGTAGTTGTTTATCTCTCTTTTTCTCAGCCTCTTTATTTTCCATCATTTGGTCTTCTATATCACTGATTCTCTCTTCTGCCTCATTTATCCTAGCAGTTAGTGCCCCCATTTTTGATTGCACCTCATTAATAGCCTTTTTGATTTTGACTTGGTTAGATTTTAGTTCTTTTATTTCTCTAGAAAGGGTGTCTCTAATAACTTCCACACTTTTTTCAAGCCCAGCTAGTATCTTTAAAGTCATGATTCTGAACTCTAGGTCTGACATTGTACTAATGTCCATATTGAGTAGGTCCCTGGCAACGGTACTACCTCTTGTTCTTTTTGCTGAGGTGATTTTTTTCATCTTCTCATTTTGTCCAGAGGAGAATAGATGAATGAGAGAACAAAATGCTAACAGGTTAACAACGTCCCCAGCAAGTTTACTCTATACAAATCAGAAAAGACCTGAAACGTGGGGAAAAGAAAGGGAAAGAAAGAAAAAAGAAAGAGGAAAAAAAAAGAGAAAAGAAAAAGATAAAAACAGAAACAGAACAAAACAAAAAAAAAACAGAAAATGATCAAATATGATCAGACTAATGTACAGATCAGTGCCACACACTAGATTTTGGGCGTATTTTGGTCTGTTAGAAGAAAGTACCTCCTCCTATTATTTTAAAGGAAGAAAGACTTATATATGTACAAAATAAGGGTTGATACAATGAAGGGTTGGACGATGGCTGTAAAGATGAAAATTATAAAAGATTTTATAAAAGGAATTGATAAGATAAGTTGTTTGAAAAAAAGAAAGAAGAAGATTAAAAACCAAAGAAGAAAAAGAAAAAAGAAAAGGGAGAGAATGTGATCAGGCAGGAGACTAGAACAAAGCCATACACTAGTGATTTAGGGTATATTTTGATCTGTTAGAAGAAACTGTATCTCAAAATTTTAACGAGAGAACAACTTATATATATATATATATGCCAAAAATAAGGGTAACTACTATGAAGGGATAAAATATGACTCTAAAAAATGAAAAATATTTTTTTTAAACGGGATTGATAAGATGTTGGTTGAAAAAGGCAAAAGAAAAATTCAAAAAAAGAAAAAAAACAGTTAAAAAATCAACTTTGAAAAACTAATGAATCATGGTAAAACAGCCATGATTTCTATGTGCAGTATTCCCCTAGCGCTGGAGTTCTTCCATTCTCCTTGATCAGTAAACTTGGTCTTGGCTTGCTGGCTGTTTGTGCTGATCTTCTGGGGAAGGGCTCTGTTGCCATGGTTCCCAAATGTCTTTGCTGGAGGCGAAATTACACCGCCCTTGTCGTCCGGGCTAAGCAATCTGTTTGGGTTTGCTCTCCGGTGCTTTTGTTCCCTCCAAGCTTTTGGTACAGGTTTGGAGAACCAGAGTGAAAATGGTGGCCTCCCAATCTCCACCCAGAGGATCTGAGACTTGGGGCCCCGCTCCTCGGTGCACCCCCAGAGAAAAGCAGTCACTCCCATGTCCCCAGTCTCTGGCCGCACTCCGTGCTCACCCGGCCTGTGACCGAGTGTTTCTATCCCTGGCACCCGACCCCGTGTGGAGTCTCCAAACCAGCAGATCCCTGCGGTGCGCTCCCGCACCACTTCTCCCAGGGAAAGAAAGGGAGTCTTCCCGGATCTGCTGCTTGTTGGGTCTCTGCTGGAGGAGGAGTGGCCCAACTGGGCTGCACATCACAGTTTATGGTAACCCCGAGTTGAGAGCCCGAGCCTCGGCTCCGTCTCTGCAGCCGGCTTCTCCGCTCCGATCCCTGGGAGCTCTGCTGCACTCAGGCACCCCCGGTCTTTCTGTGACCCCGAGGGTCCTGAGACCACACTGTCCTGCGAGCGTTCCACCCCCCTCTTCGCCACTGGAGTGACGTCCCTCAGCGGAGCCGACTTCTAAACGTTCTGATTTTGTGCTCCCCGGCTCTATCACTTGCCAGAAGCGGCCAACGGAGGCCCCCTCCCCCACCATCTCTCCTCCGGAATATCACCTCGGATTCACTTCTCTGCTTGTCCTACCTTCCAGTAAGTGGTTGCTTTTCTGTTCAGAGAGTTGTTGCTATTCTTCTCTTCGATCTCCTGTTGAGTTTGTAGGTGTTCAGAACGGTTTGATCCCTATCCAGCTGAATTCCTGAGACCAGACGAAACCCAGGTTTCTTACTCCTCCTCCATCTTGCTCCGCTCTCATTTATTTCTACTCTTATCTTTATTAATTCCTTCCTTCTGCTGACTTTAGGCTTTGTGTGTTGTTCTTTTTCTAGTTCCTTTAGGTGTAAAGTTAGTGTGTTTATTTGAGATTTTTCTTGCTTCTTGAGGTAGGCCTGTATTGCTGTAAAATTCCCTCTTATGGTCACTTTTGCTGTATCCCAAAGTTTTGGACTATTGTGTTTTCATTTTCATTTGTTTCCTTTGTTTCATATATATATATTTTTTTATTTCATCTTTGATTTGCTGGTTGATCCATTCATTGTTTAGTAGCATGTTTTTAAACTCCATGTATTTGTGGTCTTTCCAGATTTTTTCTTCTGGTTGACTTCTAGTTTCATAGCATTGTGGTCAGAAAAGATGCAGGGTATGACTTCAATCTTCTTGTACTCCAGAGGGATGTTTTGTTGTGGCCTAAGGTGTGATCTATTCTGAAGAATGTTACATATGCTCTTGAAAAGAATGTGTATTCTGCTATTTTAGGATGGAGTGTTCTGAATATATCTGTTAAGTCCATCTGATCCAGTGTGTCATTCAAAGCCATTGTTTCCTTGTTGATCTGCTTACATGATCTGTCCATTGCTGTGAGTGGGGTGTTGAAAGTCCCCTACTATTATTATATTATTATCAATGAGTTTTTTTATGTTTGTTATTAATGGTTTTATGTATTTGGGTTCTCCACGTTGGGTGCATAAATATTCACAATTATTATATCTTTTTGTTGCATTTTCCCCTATATGATTATATAGATTCTTATTTTGTCTCTATGTACAATCTTTGTTTAAAGTCCAGTTTGTCTTATATGAGTATTGGCTCTCAGGCTTTCGTTTGACACCTATTTGCATATAAATGTTTCTCCATCCTTTTACTTTCAATCTGCAGGTGTCTTTAGGTGTAAAATGACTTTATTGTAGGCAGCATATAAATGGGTCTTGTTTTTTATCCATTCTGACACCCTATGTCTTTTGATTGGAGTATTTAATCCATTTATATTCAGATTAATTATTGATAGTTGTGTATTTATTGCCACTTTATTACTTGTTTTGTTTCTGGAGATTATCTCTGATCCTTTCTTGTCTTTCTTTCATGTTTTGCTGATTTTTTTTAGTGATATGTTTGCATTTCTTTCTCTTCACACTTTGCAAGTTTATTAGTGGTTTTTGATATATAGCTACCATTAGGTGTGTATATAACCTCTTGCAAATAGCAGTCTATATTAAGTTGATCATCATTTAAGTTTGAACCTATAATTTTTGCCTCTGCTTCCCACATTTTAGGTATATGCTATTATGTTTTATATCCTTTTTACTGGGCTCCTTGACTGATTTTTTACAGAAATATTTATTTTTACTTCTTTTGTGTTTCCTGCCCTTATGGTGTCACTTTTGGTCTCTCCTTTCCATTCAAAGAGTCCCCTTTAATATTTCTTCCAGGGCTAGTTTAGTGGTAATAGGATTTGTCTGGGAAACGCTTTTTCTCTCCTTATATTCTGAGTGATAGCCTTAGTGGAAACAGTATTCTTGGCTGCAGTTTTATTCCATTCAACACTTTGAATATAACATGGCACTCCATTCTGACTTGCCAAGTTTCTGTTGAAAAATCTCCTGCTAGCTTTATGGGTTTTCCCTTGTAAGTTAATGACTTCTTTAGCCTTCTGCTTTTAAGATTTTTTTCTTTATCACTATATATTGCAAATTTAATTACAATATATATTGGTGTGGGCTTGCTTTTGTTGATTTTGACGGAAGTTCTCTGTGCCTCCTGGATCTAGATGTCTGTTTCTTTCCATAGATTAAAGAAGTTTTCAGCTATTATTCCTTCAAATAAAGATTCTGCCCCCTTTTCTCTCTTCTTCTGGGACTCCTATAATATGAATGTTGTTATGTTTGATGGAGTCACTGCACTCCCTAAGTCTATTCTTGTGTTCCATATTCTTTCTGTCTTTTGTTCAGCTTCATTGCTTTCTAGTACTTTCTCTTCTACATCATTAATTCATTCCTCTGCCTCTTCCAGCCAGCTGTTCATTGTATCAAGCCTGTTTCTAATCTCATTTATTGCACTCTTCATCTCTGATTCTTTTTTAACTCTTTTATCTCTGTGGTAAGAGTCTCACTGATGTCTTCTATTCTTTTCTCAAGCCCAGTGAGTATCCTTATGATCATTACTTTAAATTCATCATCAGGCATGTTCCTTATATCTGTTTCACTTAGGTCTCTGGCTGTGGCATTACTTTTTTCTTTCATTTAGGATATACTCCTCCATCTTCTCATTTTGCCTTAGTCTCTGCCTTCTGTGGGTTAGAAAAGTCAGTTATAACTCCTGTTCCTGAAAATAATGGCCTTATGAAGAAGAACTCCTATAGTACCCAGGGCCTGATGTACAGGGGCTGCCTACATTGTGTGTTGCATGCTCTCTACTGTTGTGTTCTGGCTATTGTCTCCTTTGGGCAAATTGTCAGCAGAAGGTCTCCTTGCCTGTTGTGGACAATGTTTGGTCCCTGTCCTGAATGTGGTGAGTTTTAACTAGGTGTGCTCTGGTCTTCTTGTGAAAAGAGACTTGTCACCACCTCTACAAGAACCAAGGCCCTGCAAAACTTTGTGGCTGGGAAACGTGGTATAGGCAGGGGCTTGTGCTGGTCTTCTAGGGGAAGGGCCTGCCATGCTGGGACTGAGGCAAATGTGACTCAGAAAGGCAGTTCCACCAGAGTACGGGACTTATGTGTGATCTATTCTGAAGAATAGATCTTATACTAAGCAAGTTAGTATAAGCAAGTTAGGCAGCCAGTGTCCACCCTGTCTGCTTCCTGCAGGTGGTTCTATGTTTATGCCGGGGCAGTGGGGTGGAGAGGAATGGCACCAGCCAGCTCCTTTGTTCCCAGAGAGGTGTCTCCATGAACGCTGCCTCTCAGGGGAACTCTCCAAGAGGAGCAGATAATCTCCCCAATGTGTGCCTATGCACTCCTCAGATTGCTATTTCCAAGCTGTCTGCTGCCAGGGTTATTTGCCTGCCTTCTCTCCAGGAGCAGCTCACTGCCCTCCAAACTCTATCCCAGCCAAGCCCTCTGATGTTTAAAACTCAGGCTTTAAGCCCTGTTGGTTGCAAGAATTCATGAGTTCAGCCCCTTTCACTTTCCAAGACAATAGGTATGGAAAAATGTTCTTGTGCACTCCTCTGTGTGCTCCATTTTCTCTTGCCTTCCTCCATGACCATGGTTCCCTCCCTTCCACAGCAGCCAGAATTTATTTCTCCCCTAAGCCACTTCTCTCTACTTCCTACTTTCTTCTATGTGTCCTCTTCTCTCCCTTGGGTTGTGAAATTTGTTCTGTCACTCTTCTGGCCGATTTGTAGGATATTCAGGATGATTTGATAGTTATCTAGTTGTATTTGTGGGACAAGGAGAGCCTAGGGCCCTCCCACTCTGCTGCCATCTTTCTATCTTTTATGTTAATAGTTTTTATTAAAAAAAATTCCAAGAACATAGAAGACTGCAGGCTTATAAAAATAAAGTATGTTTTTTTTTAAATAATAGATGCTTCCTTCCTGTGATGTTTTATATTTTATTACTAAATATCTGTAATGAAGTTACTGATTTATTCTGTGTTAGCTGACTTAACAATGGAAATATGCCAGCAACAAATTATATAAGGAAGAGCAACTACTCTCATGGTTAAACATTTCCTTAAAATAACCTAGATTTGGAAGTAATTGTCCAGTAGTAGTTGTATTTTCTTCTCTAACTCTAAAATATCCTCACTAAAGAATAACCCCTTTAAAGACATCTTCCCATAAAAATGGAAGTGCAGCTAATATAGTTATACCTTTCAGTGGAGAATTGAGCCAACCCAAGCAATTTTCTGCAGAGTTGTATTTGTGTTCAGTTTATTTCTTAACTTTACCTCTAGGGAATAGCTGTAGATAAGTTGACACTGAAATTATTCTCTAAGGGTAAATTTTCTTCTTGTCTTCTGCTTGCCCTGAAATCCTGTCAGGTAAAAGGTAAAAGGCCATCTCACCTTACTGCCTGCTTGTACTTACACCTTACATGATTTCCTTTTTATTTAATTTTGTATATGAATACCCTGGTGATGGACTATTATAAAGGAAAATGGAAAATTTAACAACCAAGAAAATATTCAAATTGTAGCTATGTTTCTGCAAAACTCTTTAATGTTTCTTCATTATTACAGGGTTTAAAACCTTTTTGTTTAGTTTATCTAAAATTTAATAAGCTCTAAGAACTTTGGTATATTTTATTATAACTAAGTATTACAAGTAACAATTAAGAGAGTGTTTAATCTGAGAGTCAGTATGATTGCTTATAAACGGAAATTCCCCCTTTTCAATAGAAAAGAGAACCCATAACATTAAAATCATGGGGTCTATAGTCTATAATCTACAGTAGATTTCTTTATTCTATCAGTTGGTGATATGATCTAGAGTCACATTACAATTACCTGCAAATAGGACTAAAGATATTATATCTCTTACCCATGACAAATATAGTCTGCTTTTCTGGTTTCATCAATCTCATGTATAAATTCCTTTAATGTCTAAAAGAAGGAGCTATTTCCCTAAAAATTGTCGTATTAAGTCCTGTAAGAAAAATAATGAGCCTTTCAATTTAACAAAATAAAATAAAATAAAATACAAAATAAAATAAAAATAAAAATATAGTAGGCAAACCATGTGCAAGGCAATCTGTTATGTGCTGAGCATATGAAGATGAATAGAGTTAAGTTCCAGTCTCCAAGAACCTTATAGTCAAACTACAATACAAGGATATACAACAATATAAATCAAGCATGCTGAGTGTACCACCTGTGGGAAAGCTCAAATAGCCTTGATGAGTGTTGTCAGGAAAGGATGTCTAAGGTGGCATTTAACAGGGGAAAGGGCATTTGTGCTAAACTATTAAGAATGTGTGAGATTTCAGTAGGTCTTGATGTAGAGAATGAATATACTATACAAAATCGACAGGGTCAAATACATTCAGCATGATAGTGCATAACTTATATTATTCACTTAAGAAATATTTATTGAGTCCCTACTAGTTGTTTGGGAATAAGCAAAATTTATGAATCATGAATTTAGGATAGCTTTCCTCAAAAGTTCAAAGTCAATTGGAGGAATACAGACAACTATCTATGACAATCAAGATAAGAGAGTTCAATAAGGGCCTATTATAGGTGGACACATGAGAGTCTTAGAAAATATATTAACCAAGCCTAAGTTAATAATATGCAGTTTTGTAAAAGAAAGCTCACCTCCAATGTATACAAAGTGGATTTGAAATTAATCAAAGTATAGAAACATGCTGAAGATAAGCACCGTAATCCAAAAAAGTCTGTTTAAGGATGAAACTATGTGTGACAGCATAGCAACTTTGGGAAATTGAAATTAGTTGATTATCACTGTGGCAGTGAAAGAGAAATATGAATTTCCCAGCTATTGGAAAAAATTCATTTGTTATAAAAAATATTTATTGATTAGCTACTATGAGTCAGGTTTTACAGTCAGTGCTTGGGATACAATGAACAATGTTTTCTCCTTCCTCAAGGCTGTTAATGACATATTGGGGTGACCAACAAGCACTTAGGAAAGTGTAATTTAGAGTGATAATTGAATTAGCCTCTAAAGAGGAAAAGGCATGAGGAAAGCTTACTGCAGAGGAAATGTTTTATTTAATCCTACAGAACAGATTAATCAGCCAAGTGTATGGATGGGCTGAGGAAAAGAGACATTCCAGAAGTCAAGACTGTTTTGTGTAAAAGAAGAGAAGCAAAGAAAGTGTAAAACTTTCAAGAAAATTTTGGCTGGGAAAAAAAAAAAAAACTGAAAAGGGCAAGATGAAGCTGGGACATATGAAAGCAGATCCCAGAAGACCTTTTACATTCTGATAAGGAGTTTGGGCTTCATTCTGAGGGAAACCAGAAATCATGAATTAGGAAAGTGCTGTCTGCATATTTGGGTATTGGAAAAAGCTCTTTCCTGTAGTGTGAATAGATGCTGTTGATAAAGGTAAGAAGCATAACTAGGGACTATTTTTTAAGTTTTAATTTAAATTCTAGTGAGTTAACATACAGTGTAATACTAGTTTCAAGTGTATAGTATAGCGATTCAACACTTCCACACAGCACCAGGTGCTCATTACAAGTGCCCCCTTAATCCCCATAACCCATCTAAACCATCTCCATAATCCACCTCCATTCTGGCAAACGTCAGTTTGTTCTCTACAGTTAAGAGTCTGTTTCCTGGGGCGCCTGTGTGGCTCAGTCATTAAGTGTCTGCCTTCAGCTCAGGTCATGATCTCAGGGTCCTGGGATCGAGCCCTGCATCAGGCTCCCTGCTCGGCGGGAAGCCTGATTCACCCTCTCCCCCTCCGCCTCCTTGTGTTCCCTCTCTCACTGTGTCTCTCTCTGTCAAATAAATAAATAAAATCTTTAAAAAAAAATAATCTGTTTCTTAGTTTTCCTCTTTCTCTCTCTCTCTTTTTTTTCCCTTTGCTTATATATTTTGTTTCTTAAATTCCATATATGATTGAAATCATATGGTATTTGTCTTTCTCAGCTATTGTAATCCAGAAAAGAGAAGATGGTGGTCTGGACTAAGGCAATGAGGTTTGGAATATAGATTTACCAACAAATTACAGATACTGTCATTTGCTTGGTTGTTTAAAGAGAAAGACAAGCCTAAACTGTAACCAGGTTTGGGACAACTTTATGAAGTGGTGCCACTAATTGAATACATGACACTTGAAAAAGAACAAATAAGGAGTATAACAGAGTAACTTTAGTTTTTAATGTGCTGTTTGAGAAGAATAAAACACAAGAAGGTGGTGGTTGCCGGAGGTAAGGTGGGTGGGAAAATGGGAGAAAAAGGTGAAGGGGATTAAGAGGTACCAACTTCCGGTTATAAAATAGACCAGTCATGAGATGAAAAGTACAGCATAGGAATATATTCAATAATATTTTAATAACTTAGGTGACAAATGGTGACTACACTTGTCGTGGTAAGCATTAAGTAATGTACAGAATTGTTGAACTATTAAGTTGTACACCTGAAATTAGTATAAGAATGTGTTAATTATATTTCAATAAAAGATAGATAGGAATAAAAGCAAAAAAAGAAAACCCATAAAAAGGAAATATAAGGAAAATAATTTTTAGGAGTGGGGTGATATAATGATAATGACATTTTATAATGATACTCAGTGAAAAACAGAATGGATTGAAGGAGGACAGTGACAGAAACAAGGGGTTTTGATGTTATGGATCAAGGAAGCATAGGTAGTGACTGGGTGGTAGGCTACAGATGTGAAGATTGTTAATAAGGTGCCAATGATACAATTTTGTGAGGGCTGAATATGAGGCAAAAGAGAGGAGCAGATAAGGGTGGTTATCGGTTTTAATCTTGGAAGACTAAAAAGATATTGAAGACTAAGGAAATGACTTGGATGAAGAGAATTTGAAGGATAAGATGGGGAGTCCCACTTGGCCCACATCAGTTTTAGATACCTCTGGGGTAATAAGCAGTACCCAACTGTAAATATCAAGGAGATCTCTGGGCTAGAGATTTACTGTGTTTAGTTACTGGAGCTTGAGAAAGAATGAAGTTAGTCAGGAGCACGCATAGGTCAAGGTCAGAAGACAGCCTCTGCCTGACAGGATCAATGTTTGAGTCACCAATCATCTTGCTAGCTGCTGGTTAGGAAAGGAGAGAACTACTAGCACTGCCTTGGAAACCAAAAGGGCAGAGGTCATTTCCTGAAATAAGCGAAGGGGCAAATTCAGATGAAATATCTAGAAAGATAAAGACCAAAAAAATAATCATTGCATTAAACAAATTGAAGGTTATTGGTGACTTTGGCAAAGGAATTGCATTGGAGTGATGGGAAAAGAGTTTATATTGAAGTTTAATAATTAATTTGGCTGTGAAGGGAGAGAACAAGAGTGAAGAGAGGCAGGAGTGGGTAGGGAAGAAGGGAGGGGAGAGATATTGTTAGATTCTAAATGATAGGAATGATTGAACATATCTATATTTCAAAACAAAACAAAAAAATAGTATGTAAAGGAGGTTACTTCATCACATTTGAGGTTCTGTAGTGAAAAGATTTCTTTTGATATTCTTTCCACACCAAACTATGGGTATGAGAGATAATTTATTTTAACAAAATAAATACTCAAATAGGAATTAAGCCACTTTAAGTCATATAGTTAATGCTCTTTAATTGATGGAATCATCTAATAAAACTACTCCTTATATAGATGCTTACTCAGTCCTTCATCTCAAAACATTCTTTTATTCAATAACCTTAGGATTAGATTATACTTTGAGAAGCATCTATTCAAAACTAAGACTTGACATACATTATGGATTATAAAAATTTCATGATTTTCTTCAAACAGGAAGGATATTAGTGCTCCAAAAATACAAATGAGGATTTTTATTTAGAAGTAAATTGTAGTTGAAAATATTAATTAGACACTAATTAAATATTTCTTCTCTAAATAAATAAATACATAATTTATATTTTAAATTTAATTTGTTTTGACATTATTCATCCATGCATTTTTATTTTAAAGAACTATTAAAAATTACTTTCTCAAATATTATATTCTAGTACTGAAACAAATTTAGGATAAGATAAAATCTTCCTTTGAAATAGGAAAGTGAATGACTATGACTAAATATTACACTTGCAATTCAGAAAATCAAAAATGGGTTTAAAATTTTAAATTCTGTATGTAAAGAAATAAAATAAAGTTGATAATTTTGCATAATTCTAGGTATATTACCTTGGGAAATTCATTACTATTTCTGTGTCTCAGTTTCCTTATCTGTAAAATAAAGATGAAAATAGCACCGTAATCATGGAGCTATTTTGAAAAATAAGGTTCACTCCTCCTCGTCCCACCTTTTCTCACTTTCTTCCTCAAAAATTCCCTGGACAATGGTAAGTTCTATAGAAGTGTTAACTATAGGGCGCCTGGGGGCGCCTGGGTGGCTCAGTGGGTTAAGCAACTGCCTTCGGCTCAGGTCATGATCCTGGAGTCCCGGGATCGAGTCCCACGTCGGACTCCCTGCTCGGCGGGGAGTCTGCTTCTCCCTCTGACCCTCTTCCCTCTCATGCTCTCTATCTCTCATTCTCTCTCTCTCTCAAATAAATAAATAAATAAAATCTTTAAAAAAAAAAAAAAAAAAACTATAGGGCGCCTGGGAGGCTCAGATGGTTGGGCGTCTGCCTTCGGCTCAGGTCATGATCCCAGGGTCCTGGGATTGAGTCCTGCATCGGGCTCCCCGCTCATTGGAGCCTGCTTCTCCCTCTGCCTCTCTCTCTCTCTCTCTGTCTTTCATGAATAAATGAATAAAATCTTTAAAAAAAAAAAGAAGTGTTAACTATAATATATTGTAACTTCAATTGATATTAATCACATTTCCATTATTTGACCTGTAATGTATTCGGTTTTATTCATGGTAGCATTAAATTAGCTTTTCAGTTTAAATGTGCTTTTTTTCCCATTTTACATAATTATAATCCCTCCAGTACTACATTTACAACATTTTATGAATTCAAGAGGAAAGCAAAATCTTTGTAGAGTCAATCTACCTTAAATAAAATAGACATTTGATTTTCTTGTGCATATTTTTTGTTGTTAAATAATTTTGAATGGTTTTCTTTGGGCTAATCAAGCAAGAATTAAAATTAAATGTGGAAAAAATTGTGTGCTAAAAATTTGTTTTGGAGTGATTAATGTTATGAGGAAATTTTATAATTTAAGGATGTTAAAGGGAGGGCGCCTGGGTGGCTCAGTTGGTTAAGGGACTGCCTTCGGCTCAGGTCATGATCCTGGAGTCCTGGGATGGAGTCCCACATCGGGCTCCCTGCTCAGCAGGGAGTCTGCTTCTCCCTCTGAACCTCTTCCCTCTCGTGCTCTCTATCTCTCATTCTCTCTCTCTCTCAAATAAATAAATAAATAAATCTTAAAAAAAAAAGGATGTTAAAGGGAAAAGAAACTTAAATGAGATTTAAATTTCAGTTTCAATTTTGAATTTGACTTAAAATTTAATTTAAATGGAATTTAAATTAAAATATCAGCTTATTGTATTTTAAGTTGACTCTTATTTTTGTCTAACCAAAGTAGTAAAATATACTGTTATATCAATTAATAGTATTTTAATTTTTATTCTTTCCCATCTTTAATAAGTGAGAACTCAAAAAATTGCATATATAGAAATTAAGCTCTAAAACCTAAGTCTTGAAATACCAAGTAAGTGTACACATACCCAACTTTATCTGCCAAAAGTAGGTACTATCATTATTTCCACTGCATAGAATAGAAAATTGAAACTCCAAGTGGATAATAATTTTTCCATGGTCATATCACTGATATGTGGCAGGATTATACCAACCACAAACTAAGGATAATAACTCTGCTTATTTTAATACCATGATCATGACATACTTCTGAAATGGATTTGCCTTCTCTCCTTCTCAGTCACTATGTATTTTTATATGACATGCTCCACACCTAAAATGTGTTCTCATCTTAATTCCTAGCTGAAACTCTCATAAGATCATAAATTAAATATGAAAACCTGTGATGTGGCAGGAATTTATAAAATATATGACAAAGTGAGAAGAAACATGACACCTGTTTCCACTTCTTAAAAAAGATAAGTGCTGACATTTGGGACCAAGTGAGAATCACTTAGTAAATGTGAAAATTGTTCAGTGTTGCTAGGAGGAGCTGTAAAAGGCAGACATCAGTGCTGACTTTTGGTAAGAATTAAGCTATGGACTTCGGGCAATTGATGTTTTCTAAGCTGTTCATATTTTCCATTGTTAGTTTCAGTGGCTTGGAAAAATATGAAAAATATTTTGGTTCTTCAAGAAGAGTACCTAAATCATAAGCAAACTCATACGTACATGAGAAAGGTAAGAATAAAAAGATGTAAAGAATATAGCAAAAAAATATTAAACAAAGAAGGCTGGTGTTGCAATATTAATACCAGACAGAATTAAAAATAAATATAAAAAAGTTCTGTACATAATAATAAAAGGAAAAATTTAACAAGGAAATTTAATAAAATTTTAAATGAGACTTTGAAACAGGAAGTAAAAAATCAATACATTTATGTGTTAATTGAATTATATAGTATTCACTTATGTAAATATAAACTAAAGTGTGACTAACACAAGGATGTTTAGAAAAAAACTCAACTGGCATATATTACTCATTTAATCACAACTAACAGATGTAGTTGTGAGCAGACTTGAAGAAAATAGCCTGCTAGCTGCACTCAGGATAGTTTTAGATATTTTGTAAATTTAATGGAAAACATTATTAATCAAGAAAATCAATTTTGCATGTTGGCTAACAGATTTTGCTTTTTTGTAAATAGAAATATCATATATATGTATATATATATATATATATATACACATCATATATATATAATATATAGGTGAATATATACATATAATATATGTCTATATGGGTGAATTAAATATGTGGGGCAGAATTTAGCATTATGTTCATAAAACCTATTTTCCATTCCTCCTAAATTCATAGCTACAGTACATTTTCCAGTATTTATTTCACTTTGATTTAGTTATGTATCCAGATGTAATATGGTTAGAAGCAATGTATATCATTTGGGTTCAGGCCTATAAAAACTTGTCCGCTGTCTGTACATTAGTATGCAGGGATACCTCAAAAGTAGTCACACATTTACTGTAGTACCATGTATGGATGGATAGATAGATTATAGATAATGATAGATGATAGATGGATAGATGATGATGATAAATAGATAGATGATAGATAGATGATAGATAGATGATAGATGGTAGATAGATAGATAGATGATAGATAGATAGATGATAGATGATGGATAGATGATAGATAGATAGATGATAGATAGATAGATAGATAGATAGATAGATAGATAGATAGATGATAGATAGATGATAGATAGATAGATAGATAGATAGATAGATGATAGATAGATAGATAGATGATAGATAATATGGTGTGTGGTGTGTGTGTGTGTGTGTGTGTGTGTGTGTGTGTGTGTGTGTGTATCTGTATCTTAGAAGAGTTACAGATAAGGATCTGAATTCAAGTCCAGATGCCTTCCTTGTAAAGAACCACTGAACTTTCTTTATTCATGACTGGATATAACCCAGTGTTCTTGAATTCTAAAACTCTGTGAAGACATTGAATGGGAAATACTGATCCTTGTGAATTGGGTAAGAATAGAACATTAGCAGCGGAAAGATCAGGAACAGAATTAGGATCTCCCCATCTTCTAGAATTTAAACCTATGAGATGCCTAGGCCTCATCACAGGCTCCATCAGGTTCTTTGACAGAAAAGATTCTAAAGACATGACCTGGTCACTGGAATAAATAGAGCTTTGAACAAACAAATGAAAAAAAAAAGGGTGGGGGGAAGTCAGCAAAGAGATTAAGACAGACCAGGCAGAATATTTAGAACAGTCAATTCCTGGTGACAAATATATATATATATATATTTGTGTGGAGATTACATACATACATACATAAACAAACTTATTTACAAGAAAATATTTCCTAGAAAAATGAATTTTGAATTATTAATTCTAATTAATGAACTATGAAAAGATAATCTTTAATACTAAATTATTAGTCTGAACTAAGGAAAAAAAAACAGTCATGCCCAAATAAGTAAAGCAGAATCTAAAAAAAGACACAATCAATATGAATGGAGAGGAAAGATAATGAAAAAAAAAGGAAATGTAAAAGGAACTTGGAGAACTTAATTGATGATAACACAAGTTCTAAAGAGAAAATCAACAGGAAGTAAAGAATATATAATAAGAGAGAGCAGCATCTATAGCCATTTATAGATTTTGAAATAATTCACCACAGTCTAGAGAGGATGTATTAAAGAAGGAAGAAAAGAAGGAAGGAAGAAAGGAAGGAAGGAAAGAAGAAAGAAGAAAAAAGGAAAGAAAGAAAGAGAAGTTGAATGTTTCCTGACCTAAAAAACACATTGTGTTAAGGGAATAATAGGCATCTGATTTTTCATTAACAGCAAACTATAGGAAAAGCAGTACAATAAAAGCTAAAAACTACAGTTAAAAATATACTGTGACACTAACATCCTAAATATAACCAAGTTATCACTTTCTTACTAGCGGTAAGGAAAGATATTAGCTAATATGCAAGAATTGAGAGACTAAATCATGCACATGTGGCATCTAAAGAAAATACTCCAAACAAAAATCAAATGAGTAATCTATGATATTTCAGTACAGAAGGGGATTAATGGTGGAGGATAGTGTTAACAAATGAGCTTTACTATATATACATATAGTTCCATGTAAAGACAAAATGATTGGCTATTGGCATTCTTAGAAGAGAATGGACCTACTGCAAGTAAAATCTTACCACCCAACAGAAACAAAAATATTAAACTTCATAATGTAGGCTTTTGGAGACAGAAATGTAAGGAAAATACTCTAAGGGAATTTAAAGAGTTAAAATACTTTCTAAACATCTTGCTTAATTGGCATTAAAGAGGAAGAGTGTGTATAGTGAATATTCTGATGGTGATGGAATTAAGGGGAATTAATTTGGTATGTCATTTTTTAATATTAAAATAAGAATAAAGACAAAGATATATTCAATGAAACAGGAATAGAGTTACTAAAATAGTTGAAATGTTGAATTAAAATTGAACAAAACAAAAAAACATAATACTTAAGACCTTGCAAGATAAACAAAAATAAAGAAAAAGAAACATGATTATAAAAAAAAGAAACAAAAAAGAGACATAAAATAAAATATTGGAATCTAATAAAGTACATCTGCATGCTAAGTGACTCAGTTTATTTATTACTAAAGATGAATTTCACAAACAAAACTAGAGTACTTGTTGTTTTAAAGAAATATTCTTAAAAGAAAGTTTTGAAGAGGAGGTAAAAATAAAAGAGAGGCAAAAAGAGGAAGATGGTGGAGTTGGAGGATCCTAAGTTCACCTCATCCCACAGATACAACTAGATAACATGTACTTCAGTGTAAATAACCCAGAAAATGACCCAAAGATCGGCAGAACAAACTTTCCATAGCTAAATGTAGAGAGGAGGCCATATCGAAGAGGGTACAAGGGCAAACACTCTCCTCAGGACAGAGAGATGCTGTGGGTGCAGAGAGGGGAGAGAAATAGACTTTCACACCAGGGAGCCCCATCAGAGAAGAAGACGAATCCATAATATTTGGATTTGAAAACAGGAGGAGCTGAATTTCAGGAGTTCTTAAGATTAGTGGGCTTAACACAGGAATTTTAAAAATCAGCAGGCTTGGCTCTGGGAATGCTGGGAGGGTTAGAGAAAATTGAGTCCTGCCCTTAAAGAGACAGCACAACACACAGCCCTGCAGATATACAACAAAGAAGCAGCAGTTTGGGACGGGGGGGCGGGGTGGGGAGGAAAATTGTTTATTAATCTCAGGGTGTGTGCTGGAAGGGCAGGGATCAGTTGGGAGACTACTCCAGGAAAAAAGGAGCTAGCAGGCCCCATTTCCCTTTCCTGCCCCCACCCCCAGGATAGACACACAGACACCTACAGGAAGCAGTGTTGTGCCAACACTTGTCTAATTGATAACAGCACACCCCATACCCCATTCTTCTGTTGAACATGCCCCCTAAAGCCAGACCTCCACTCCGGGTCTCCTCCCATAGCAGACTCCTGCAAACCTTGCCAACACCTTGGATCTTACACCTATGTGTTTCTGTGGATCCACATCCTCCTACCTAGTCTGCCTGGATCCTAATGGTTATGGAAAGCTCAAACCTTTTGAGCACAGCCCACCCTGCCCCCATGTATTTCTACAGTCCTGCCCCTCTAATATGTTCTTGGCCTGAACCCATCTGAAAGAGTGCTACAAGAACAGAACAAAGTCAGGGTGCCTGGATGGCTCAGTTGGTTAAGCGGCTGCCTTTGGCTCAGGTCATAATCCCAGGGTCCTGAGATCAAGCCTGGAATCGGGATCCTTCCTCAACGGGGAGCCTGTTTCTCCCTCTCACTCTGCCTGCTGCTCTGCCTAGGTGTGTTCTCTCTCTGTCTTTGTCAAATAAATAAATAAAATCTTTAAAAAAAAAGAACAGGACAAAGTCACAGCAAGAGACCTAAATGAAACAGAGATGAATAATATGCCTGGTAGAGGATTTAAAGCAATGGTCATAAAGATACTCCCTGGACTTGAGAAGAGTAAAGGATCTCAGTGAGTTCCTTAACAAAGAGAAAAAAAAAAATAGAGACGAAGAACACAACAACTCAAATAAAAATACACTAGATGGAAGGAATTGTATACTAGAGGAAGCAGAAGAACAGATTCATGACCTGGAGGTCAGAGTAATGGAAAACAATCAATCTGAACAGGAATGAGAAAAAATAATTAAAAAAAAAAGATGAAAATAGACTTAGGGAAAGCAGAGACACCATCAAGCATAATAACATTCGCATTAAAGAAGAAGAGAGGAAAAAGGAGGCAGAAAATTTATTTGAAAAAATAATAGCTGAAAACTTTCCAAATCTGCACAAATATTCAGATCTAGGAGGCACAGAGAGCCCAGAACAGAATCAACCCAGGCAGTCCACAACAAGACACATAGTATTAAAATGACAAAAGTAGTGATAAAAAGAGAATTTTAAAAGCAGCAAAAGAAAACAGTTACATACAAAGGAAACCCCATAAGGCCATTAGCTATTTTTTCAATAGAAATTGCAGGCTAGAAGAGAGTGGCATGATATATTCAAAGTACTGAGGGGAAAAAAACCTGCAACCAAAATACTCTAATCACCAAGTTTATCATTCCGATTAGAAGGAGAGATAAGGCATTTCCCAGACAAACAAACATTAAAGGAATTCATCACCACTTAACCAGCCTTATTAGAAGGTTAAAGAAAATACGTCGAGTAGAAAGAAAGACCATAATTAGGAGTAAGAAAATTATGAAAGAAAAAAAAAACACAGGTGAAATCAAACATATAATAAAAGTAGTAGATTAAGGGGCGCCTGGGTGGCTCAGTCGCTTAAGTGACTGCCTTCAGCTCGGGTCATTATCCTGGAGTCCCAGGATCGAGTCCCACATCAGGCTCACTGCTCGGCAGGGAGTCTCCTTCTCCCTGTGACCCTTCCCCATCTCATGTGCTCTCTCTCTCTCTCTCATTCTCGCTCTCTCAAATAAATAAATAAAATCTTAAAAAAAAGTAGTAGATTAATCACTTATGAAACCAGTAGGGAGGTTAAAGCATAAAAGTATTAAAATCAATTATTAATATAAAAATCAGTCAAGGGGGGCTGGGTGGCTCAGCCCATTATGCATCTGCCTTTGGCTCAGGTCTTGATCCCAAAGTCCTGGGATTGAGCCCCAGGTAAGGTTCTCTGGCAGCAGGGATTCTGCTTCTCTCTCTCTCTCTCTCTCTCTCCCTCTGCCCCTTCCCACCACTCACTCTCTCTCTCAAATAAGTAAATAAAAATATTTTTTTTTTTAAATCAGTCAAGGGATTCACAAAATTAAAGGATGTAAAATATGACACCGTAATATCTAAAATGTGGAAGGGAGAGGAATAAGGAATGGGTTCAAACATAAGTGACCATCAACTTAATATAGACTTCTATATGCAGAAGTTATATACAAACCTAAAGGTAACCACAAATAAAAAAACACTTAAATATGCAAAGAATAAAGAGAAAGGAATGTCAAAGTATATCACTAAAGAAAGGCAACAAGCTGTAAGCAAAGAAATTAGAGAAGAGAGGAACAGAGAAGTACAAAAACAACCATAAAACAAGTAACAATATGGCAATAAGTACATGACTTTCAATAATTACTGTGAATGTAAATGGAGTAAGTGCTCCAATCAAAAGACATATGGTACAAAATAGATTAGAAAGCAAGACCCATCTACCTACAGCCTATAAGAGACTCATTTCTGACCCAAAGACACATGCAGATTGAAAGTGAAGGAGTGGAATAGCATTGATCATGCAAATGGAAGTGAAAAGAAAACCAGGGTAGCAATACTTATATTGGACAAAATAGACTTTAAAACAAAGACTATAATAAGAGACAAAATAAGACACTATATAATCATAAAGGGAGCAATCCAACTTGAAGATACAACAATTGTAAGTATTTATACGTCCAATATGGGAGCACCCAAATACATAAAACAACTAGTAACAAACATAAAGAAAGTAAACAATAACAATAATATAATAGTAGGGGACTTTAACTCCCCATTTACCTTGGTGGACAGATCATCCAAACAGAAAATTAACAAGGAAACAGTGGCTTAGAATGACACATTGGGCCAGATGGATCTAACAGATATATTTAGAACTTTCCATACTAAAACAGCAGAATACAGTCTTTTTTTTTTTTTTAAGATTTTATTTATTTATTTGAGAGAGAGAGAGAACGAGAGATAGAGAGCACGAGAGGTAAGAGGGTCAGAGGGAGAAGCAGACTCCCTGCTGAGCAGGGAGCCCGATGTGGGACTCGATCCTGGGACTCCAGGATCATGACCTGAGCCGAAGGCAGTAGCTTAACCAACTGAGCCACCCAGGCGCCCCAGCAGAATACAGTCTTTTATTAAAGTGTACATGGAGCATTCTCCAGGATAGATTACATATTAGGCCACAAAACAAATTTTAAAAAGATTGAAGTTTTACCC
The DNA here is from genome assembly GCF_009762305.2 of Zalophus californianus. NCBI lineage: Eukaryota > Metazoa > Chordata > Mammalia > Carnivora > Otariidae > Zalophus > Zalophus californianus. The sequence goes on from NC_045595.1 coordinate 179,554,780, forward strand.
TGTATCTTTTCTGACCACAACACCACAAAACTAAAAATCAAGGACAAGAAAAAAATATGGAAAGAATACAAGTACATGGAGGTTAAATAACATGCTACTAAACAATGAATGGGTCAACCAAGATTTCAAAGAGAAAATCAATAAATCAATGGAGACAAATGAAAATGAAAATGAAAATGAAAACACAATGGTCCAATATCTTTGGGATGCAGCTTAATCTTATACCTAAAGAGCTAGAAAAAGAACAAACAAAACCCAAAACCAGTAGAAATAAAGAAATAATAAAGATTAGATACAGAAATTAAAACAAAACAAAATGAAAAGAAACAAGAACAATTAAAAAAAAATGAACAAATCAATGGTACCACGAGCTGGTTCTTTGAAAAAATTCAGCAAAATTGATAAACATCTAGCAAAATTCATCAAAAAAAAAAAAAGAGAGAGAGAGAGAGAGAGAAAGGGAGGACTCAAGTAAACAAAAATCAGAAATGAAAGAGGAGAAATAGCAACCAACATCAGAGTAATACAAAAGATTCTAAGAAAATATTATGAAAAATTATATGTCAAAAAACTAGGCAACTTTCTAGAAAGAAACGGATAAATTTCTAGAAACATAGAAACTACCAAAACTGAATCAGTTTAAATTTCTATAAGAAATTTATAAGAAACGGATAAATTTCTAGAAACATAGAAACTACCAAAACTGAATCAGTAAGAGATAGAAAATTTGAACAGGTCAATTACCAGCAATGACATTAAAACAGTAATCAAAAAACTCCCAACAAACAAAAGTCCAGGACCAGAGGGCTTCACAGGTGCATTCTACCAAATATTTAAAGAAGAGTTAATACCTATTCTTCTCAAACTATTCCAAAAAATACAAAAGGAATGAAAGATTCCAAATTCATTCTCTGAAGCCAGCATTACCCTGAGGCCAAAACCAGATAAGAACACGGAAAAAGAGAGAGAGAGAGAAAGAGAGAGAGAGAGAGAACTATAGGCCAATATCTCTAATGAACCTAGATGCAAAAATCCTCAACAAGATATTAGCAAACCAAATCCAACAATACATTAAAAAAAATTCACCCAATCAAAAGGGATTTATTTCTAAGATGCAAGTGTGGTTCAGTATTTGCAAATCAACCAATGTGATAAGTCATATCAACAAAAGAAAGGATAAAAATCATATGACCATTTCAATAGAGGCAGAAAAAGCATTTGACAAAGCTTAATATCCATTGATGATAAAAACCCTCAACAAAGCAGGTTTAGAGAGAACATACATCAACATAATTAAGGCCATATGTGAAAAATCCACAGCTGACATCATACTCAATGTTGAAAAACAGAGCTTTTCCTCTAAGGTCAGGAAAAAAGACAAGAATGTCCATTCTCACCACTTTTATTTAACATAATATGGGAATTCCTAGCCATACCAATCAGACAAGAAAAAAATTAAAAGGAATCCAAATTGGCAAGGAAGAACTAAAACTTTTGCTATTTTCAGATTACATGTTACTCTATATAAAAAGCCCTAAATATTTCACCAAAAAACTAAGAGAACTGATAAATGAATTCAATAAGACTGCAGGGTACAAAATAAATATACAGAAAACATCGCTTTTCTATACACTAATAATGCACTAATAATGAAGTAGCAGAAAGAGAAATTAAGAAAACAATCCCATGTACAGTTGCAGCAAAAATAATGAAATACCTAGGAATAAACTTAACCAAGGAGTTGAAAGACCTGTACTCTGAAAACTATAAAACACTGATGAAAGAAATTGAAGATGACACAAACAAATGGCTCATGGGTTGGAAAAACAATATTTTAAATGTATGTACTACCCACAGCAATCTATAGATTTAATGCAATCCCTATCAAAATACCAACAGAATTTTTTCAGAACTAGAAACAAAAATTTATAGAACCACAAAAGACCCCAAGTAGCCAAAGCAATCTTGGGAATGAAGAACAAAACTGGAAGTGTCACAATACCAGATTTCAAGACATACTACAAAGCTATAGTAATCAAAATAGTATGGTATTGGCACAAAAATGGACACATAGGTCAATGGAACAGAACAGAGAGCCCAGACATAAACCCATGACTATATGGTCAATTAATATCTGACAAAGGAGGCAAGAATATTCAAAGGGAAAAGACAGTCTCTTCAACAAATGGTGTTGGGAAAACTGGACAGCTACATGCAAAAAGTGAAACTAGACCACTTTATTACACTATACACAAAAGTAAACTCAAAATACATTGGACATCTAAATGTGAGAACTGAGACCATAAAAATTCCAGAAAAGAGCACAAGCAATAATTTCTCTGACATTGGCCATAGCAACATTTTTCTAGATATGTCTCCTGAGGCAAGGGAACAAACGCAAAAATAAACTATTGGAACTACATCAAGATTAAAAGCTTCTGCACAGCTAAGGATATAATAAAACTAAAAGACAACCTATTGAATGGGAGAAGATATTTGCAAATGATACATCCAATGAAGGGTTAGTATCCAAAATATATGAAGAACTTATACATCTCAACACTAAATGCCCTCCAATAATCCAATTAAGAAATGGGGCTGAAGATATGAACAGACATTTCTCCAAAGAAAATATCTAGATGTTTTTTGATGTTTTTGAAAGATGCTCAACACATGAGGGAAATGCAAATCAAAACTACAATGAGATATCACACACCTGTCAGAATAGCTGAAATTAACAACACAAGAAATAACATTTGTTGGTGAGGATGTGGAGAAAGGAGAACCCTCTTGCACTCTTGATGAGAATGCAAACTGGTGTAACCACTCTGGAAAACAATATGGAGGCTCCTCAAAAAATGAAAAATAGAACTACCTTATGATCCAGTAATTGCATTACTGGGAATTTACCCCAAAAATACAAAAACACTAATCCAAAAGGATACATGCATTATTTTTGTTTACTACAACATTATTTACAATAACCAAGCTATGGAAGCAGCCCAAGTGTCCATCAACTGATGAATGGATAAAGAAGAGGTGAAATAGATGAGAGATAGATTATAGATAGATAATAGAATATTATTCAGTCATAAAAAAGAATGAAATCTTACCATTTGCAACATGGATGGATCTAGAGAGTATAATGCTAAGTGAAATAAATCAGCTAGAGAAAGACAAACACCATATGATTTCACTCATATGTGGAATTTAAGAAATGAAACAAAAGAAGAACAACAACAACAAAAGACAAACCAGAAAACAGACTCTTAACTCTAGAGAACAAACTCATGGTTACCAGAGGGAAGGTTGGTCGGGGAATGGGTGAAATATGTGAAGGGGATTAAGAATACACTTATCTTGGTGAGCACTGAGTAATGTATAAAATTGTTAAATCACTACATTGCACACCTAAAACTAATATAACATTGTATATTAACTACACCGGAATTAGAATTTTAAAAAGAAGAAGAGAAAAAAGATACCAGCAAATAGTAAGAACAATAATAATAGCAAAGTATAATTGCCATGTTATAGAAGATAATGTGATATTTAATGTTAAAAGCATTAAATCAATTGATGAGGAAAAATATATTATGGCCAAATCTGCAAAATATACAATATGCTAAACCATTCCAGTTAAAATAACAATGTGATACTATTTTCATTTATCAGACTGACACATATTTAGTTTTAAAAGATTGATAATAGTGCCTTGATGGTGTATGGGGGAAACGTATAATCTCTTATAGATTGTAAGACTGAATTGATGGCAAATTTGTTGGAAAAGAATTGCACAGAGTACAAAACTTTGACTCAGAAATTTTACTCTTATATTCTATTGAATACTTTCTACTCAATATAATCATTCTTACTCTTGACCACAGGCTTGGACACATATATACATACTAGTATTTTAGTAATTCTAATCTATCTGTAGGATAATCTAAAGAAGAATAATAGACAGACAACTTTATATTATTAGATACAGTGGAAAGAGATTAAAAAGGAATCTGGTAAGCTAAATATGAAGATATAATCTTTTTTTTCCTGAGAACCTATATGTCATTGCCAGTATGATTTTTTGAAAAAAAAAATCTTATATTTAGTAATATTTGGGCAAAATGGTTAATAGGATGTGGGGCAAGAGATAACTATTCAAATATATTTAGGTATATTGATAAAATCCATATTCACAAAGGAATGCATAGCATATGGAAAGGATTTTTATCCTCAATGAGCTTGATAACAGGAACAGTATATTTTAAAGTTCAAGTTAAAGTGTATGTATATCCTATTTCACTTGTGCTGGCTTTCACCAAGGAGCTTCATATTTTCTATGCCTTAAAAACAGTCCCCAGACAAGTGGCTCTGAGTGAGGCACCAATAACATCTACTACAAGTAGCATTTAAAATTAGGGATATATTCAGTCTCCAAAATGAGCATCATAAAATGTGTTACTATTTGTCAAAAATAATTCTACTTAAGATAAAATGTGTTCAAGGGAGAGTAAAGGGCTTCAAATAGTTGTTACTGTTTAATCATTCATTATTTAATTTATTTCTCTTTATAAGACTGCTAGTATAATAGCACTCAAAAGATTCTATTGTGTATAAAGGTCTTAGTTGGTAGTCTGCTGAACATTATAGAAAGCATTTTAACTATAACACCTGTCATCACTATCATCACTATTATCAAATATTTGTCAAAAGTACACAGGATGTATTTCACTCCAGTATGTGCCTTTATATGATATTCCCTAATAAATTGCAGTAATTTTAATACAGAGTACATAGTCTGAGGATTTATTTCCTTTACAATGTAATTATAGAGAGAAAGAAACATGAAATTCTACAAGTTCTGCCCTTTTTTTATTTACCATTCTTGTGTTAGGCTGAAGTCCCACCAGGTGGCTTACTCTTTATGTTCAGTAACAGATACTTACCCTAGATTCTAAAGTGACATTCCTATTGAAAATCAAAACTAGAGGAAAAAGAAAAAAAAATCTTTTGAAAGTTTCTTAAATGAAAAAGAGAAAAACAATGTATTCACAAAAACAGAAGTCTGACAGGACTTTTCCTACTAGCTTTGCTTTTTCCTCCTTATCTACTTGTATATCTTTAAAATTAAACATATATGCATTTATAACAGAATATTGATAGAGTATAATTAACAGTTGATATTAATAGAGGTAATTAACAGCACTGTATTATAGTCTTTAATGTGTAATATATTAATATTGGTTATTAAAACAAAACAGTTATGTCAACAAAGTGTAGAAATCAGAACAAGTTGCACCAACATATTAAAATCATAATAGAAAAATATAATATGTTCTTGTTTATTAACTTACTTCATTTCATAGAACCACCAAAACAATTATTTCAAAATATAAATGCATATACAAAATACCCAGTAAAATATCAAGTATCTTGTCCAGTGAAATATCAGAGTGGGAAAGTGAAGTCAGGATATTTATTTTCTCAAGTCTCTGCTTGTAGATTTGCAATGAGTTGCCTGTTTCCCTCTATAAAAGCCATAGTTCCATTCGCAAGACCCCCACACTATCTATAATTTCTTCATGTACTAGAAACTGACCTCCTTTTGTTTTTTCAGGCCTTCAGGTGGGAAAGACCCCTTCATAGTGCTAGCTTCAGGGAACTTCATACTTCCTGCTGTTTCTTTAACCCTGATGACATTTATGTGTTCAATAGTCAATTTATTGAAAGACTCAACAAATTAGAATTTGGGAAGGCCATTTGTCTGTTGATAGGAATCTAACTGATACAGTTGAAGATTTCAGGTTGGAATGATATACAAATACAGCTGAAAAATAATTATAGCTAGAGTCAACTTATTAATTTTTTACTCACTTGTTTTTTTTAAATGGGTAATACAATACTCAAAATAGTAATTGATAATGAGCACTATGTTGACTTTTTATCTTATAACATTTGAATCTTGTAAAATTTTGGTTTTAGTATTTGCAGTAATGAGTATGTTTTACATAAATAATATACTGAAATATGATAGTGACCATAGAGAAATTACAGTATTATTTTAGGTTCTCTTTCCATTAGAATGAGTTTTACACAAATGTAACACTTTACTTCTATGAAAGAGGAAACTACTAAAGATGACTATGAAAATTTCTCTGGCTCAAAATTTGCTTTATGGAAACTATTGTTGGAAAAAGAGTATGCATACATTATGATAGGAGGAGGAACAATATTTGTTGTTTTTATTTATTTTCAATTCATGCTATATTAATCTCTTAAGTTGTTAAGATGTTTTTCAAAAAGTTCAACCACACTCAAGCCATCATGATTATATCACTCATTATATAACCAAACATTCCATATGAAAAGCAATCCAAAATTTTAGTTTGGAATTTATGTGAAAGAAAAAGGTGCAATATTAGAATGTTGTAAGTTTTAATACATAAAACAACTATGCAGCTTATCTTGGTCTAACTGTCTCCTTATAAGAGTTACCTAATAAGTCTTTTATTCCTCATGTTTGAATCATAAATATTCTATTGAATTCCTTCATTGTATAAGGAAATTTAGAAAGTAATGGGGTAGATTCTGTCATGCTATATCAACATTCTTAGCATGGTAAGTACTGAGAACTGCATCCTCAGAATTTTAACAACTTACAGAAAAGTGAATTGAAATTTCTGAAGCCCCTGAGTAAGTGATTGAATTCCTTCAGAGTGAGGCTGAGGCTGTACCTATCCTACCAGAAATGAATTAACAAGTGCCACTTTTTGCCCTCTCCACAGTAAAATTAACAGTCATTTTTTTTTAAATAATGTGTAAATGTTAAACTCATGCATAGGGAAAGATACATAAAGGGTATTTCATGAAATTGTCTGACATGATATTTAGGAAATGAAACATCAGACTTGATAATTCTTTGTCATTCCAAATTCATAATTTTTTGATGTGTTCAACAATGGTTTTAAATCAATGTATTTTATTTCTTCTTCATTTCAGTCATGCATCAAAATAGGTATCCTATAGGTATTGCTATCACCCAGAATTATGTCCCAAACTCTTGAATTAATCAGTTCCATTATTCCTATCATTCCTGCCTTTTTGTGCCAAATACGCTTGAATCTCCCCCTTTGTCTTCCTCTCAATCTTTTTTCTCCCTGTGGTTATGCCCTCTCTATGTAAACCAAATCATATAAGTAACCAACCTACTCTTGGAAGTGCTGAATGTAATTACCCACTGCTTAATAGATGGCTTTAGCTTCCATTACGGTATTAAAACTGAGGCAATGAAATGTGGAGGTTCTTGAATATCATTCCCCTCACCTAACTGATTTAAGAGAATTCCTTCTTTACTCCTAATTTTCTTTTTGTTCCTGCCACAAGGAAAAAAGCTCTTCATTTATGAGTATTAACAGTGCCAACATTAAGGAGAGGGAGTGTGAAGGAGTTGTAGACTTTAAATAACCAACTGATACTCCTTCAGTCTTTTATAAACTACTATTCAAAGGTAGTTTCAAGCATTCCCCTCAAATTATATTGCTGATCCTTATAAAAATTCTGTTTCCATTGTCTTCCAAAATTATAATCTCCACTTGGAGTCATTTATTTCATCTCTGTTTGCTTTTTCTTTCTTCTTTCTCTCTCTTCATTGACTTTTTCTACATGACTATATACACATATTCAAATCTCATGTTTAAGAAATGCTGAGCTGAATTTTCCTTCAAACTGCCAGTAATTTAATGACCATAATAATTAGAAAGCTCTAATCGACAATTCCTCTACTTCTATTCATAATCTCTCTTAAACTGGTTCCTCACATCTTACCATGTTTTTCCTTTTTTATGAATTGAAAATGTTACTGAAATAATTGTAGATTGGTGTGCAATTGTAAGGTATAATACAGGAAGATCCCTTGTGTATTTCATAGTTTCTCTAAATGGTAACAGAGAATGGCAAATGGTAACATTTGCAAATTGGTAGTGTAATATCACACCTGGGCTATTGACATTGATACAATCCATGCATCTTACTCAGATATCAGTTTTATTTGTGCTCATTTATGTGTACTAAGTTTTATACAGTTTTGTCACCTGTGTAGGTTCTGTATTCACCACCATAGTCAAGATACTGAACATTTCCAACACGCTCAAACATCCTTCCTTTTATGATCTTACCTATTTCCTTCCTGCAACCCACCTCTGTCTATAATACCTAAAAATGACACATTCTTCCTGGTTCCTTTCTATTTGAACAATAATCTTTCTGAATAGAAGTCTTCTTGGATCTTTCTAAATGAGAATTTCCTCCTGACACTGCAGCAAGAAATTCTTGACTTTTTTATGAAGTCTTTTGATTTCCTGACTCATTGTCCATGGATTGGGTCCTTCAGCTTCTCAATAAGAATTGTGTGAGAAACTACTTTGGTTCCCAGACAGGGATTATGTGTGAGACTTTTTCCTCCTCCTCCTCCTCCTCCTCCTCCTCCTCCTCCTCCTCCTCCTCCTCCTTCTTCTTCTTCAAGATTTTATTTATTCAGAGAGAAGCAGGCAGAGGCAGAGGGAGAAGCAGGCTCCCCACGAAGCAGGGAGCCTGATGTGGAACTTGATCCCAGTACACTGGGATCACGACCTGAGCTGAAGGCAGACCCTTAACTAGCTGAACCACCCAGGAGCCCCTGTGTGATACTTTCTAACAAGGTTTCTCTTGCTTACTCTTTTTTTTCCGCTTAATCCTCCTCTTCCCACCTGTAACTCTCAATTTACTGGGAGTCTGCTCTCTCTCATGACTACAAGATCAGCCACTATGACACTAATTCTATCCAATGCATCACCTTGACTTTCCTTTCAGCTCTCTTGAATCCTTTGATCTGTCCCCCTTCAAAACCCCTAGTTCTTCCACCCTCTTTCCACTCCTGCCAGACCTTTCCACTCCCCCTCTGGCTCCTAAATTCCTTATAATCACTAGAATCTAAGGCCTCCTGCTCCCATTGGTAACTCTTGAGGGACCTCAAAAGTAACCATCTGATGTTGAAAAGGCTAATTAGAAATAGGCTGTATATTTTATATACACAGATGACTTTAGAGATACTCAGATGGCTACATGGTATCTCTTCCATCCTTTGCCCAAAATTTAGTCTAAATCCTCTATGAAGTCACACATCAGAGCAAAGAAAATCTTAAAACTCTCCTCCACAAATATTGGTGGATACTCTTTAGCTCTCATGTTGAGCAGGTAACCTCAACTTGCTCCAACTGCCAAAAAACCTAATCATGATGAAAATACAAAACTGAAGCAAAGAGTCAACTCTTTGTTATAAACCAATGACATTTGAATTTCTGTGTTTATGTTTGACTTATGGTTAAAATTTTGGAATGAAATTATAAATTCTCTATTTCTGTCTATATGTCTATGTATGTATATATATTTATGCTATATATGTGTGATAATTTCTTAATTACGATTACCAAATTACCAAAGTATTACCAAATTAAAATTATAAAATCCATAAGGTAGCACTATTCTAGCAGCTAGAAATAAATAAATGCTTATATAGAGACCTAAAACTCCCAAGAAATTAAAAAAAAACACTAAACTTCAATAAGAAAAAAAAAGAAATATAAAAACTGACCCAAATCTTTTAAACATCTAAGTTTTTATTTACATAAACTTTGGCAGATAAGTTTAGCTTAATATTCTTGATGTAATAAAGAGACCTATGTGTTCTGAGTTACTAATATTAAATATATAAGACAAAATACATATTTTATTCTATTGGGGTATATTCTTCCTAAACTTATACAGGTACTACTCAAATAAGCTCGTATTTTATCTACTAAGTGTCTAGGTTTATAGAAATGAAAATGTGCATTTAATCACATTGAGTCATTCTAACTAACATCATTTAAATACATTTATGTTTTATACTATATCAACTTAAGGACAACTTCCAAGTTCTTTTGGTTATTTAAAACCTTAGACTTTAAGTATTTCAGGAATGCAGGATATGAGTGTGTGTGTTTGTTTAATTAAAAAAAAAAACAACTAATTTTATCCTAAAGTAAAATGACTGGTTGTTCCAGAAAAGAAGAAAAAAAGGAATATATAGGACAAAAACTGAATAGATATAAAATGTTATAAACATTTCACAGAAAAGGAATTTTATTTGTCATGGTCAAAAAATATAATGGAGGGATGCCTGGGTGGCTCAGCCAGGTAAACGTCTGCCTTCGGCTCAGGTCATGATCCCAGTGTCCTTGGATCCAGTCCCACATTGGGCTCCTTGCTCAGCAGAGAGCCTGCCTCTCCTTAGGCCTGCCATTCCCCCTGCTTGTGCTCTCTCTCTCTCTCTATCTGACAAATAAATAAATAAAATAGTTATATAGATATAGATATAGATATAGATATAATGGATTTATTTATAAGATTTTTAAAATAGTTTTAATAGCAAATAGTATACTGATGCAAATCTAGAATTTGGTTTTTCCTCTGTTAATATGACAAAATTTTCCTAAATTACTTATTTGTTCTTAAGCAGAGTTTGTAAAATATTTGCTTTATTTTTTGTGTAACCTGCATGTAAGGCAAAGGTTCTGTATATGATCAGAATAATTTCCAGTGTTTTAGGGTCCAACCCTAGATTCATGTCTAAAAACTAAAAAGATACAAAAACTACTCTGAATAAAAGTCCATCTTAATTGGAGACTTGAAAGAGTAATATATATCTATATATAGAGAGAAAGGACTAGAATAATTTTTAAATATACTATATATATTTCAAAGAAATAATTTGAGGCTTTATTTATCATGTTTTCTGTTTTCCTAAGTTGCTATCTTATGGTTTCATCTTTATTAAATTCTTTTACACTTTTATTGGGAATGGGAGGGAATGGTGTCTTACCTTATTGCATAAGGTAGTCATTTTTTAAACATTTTGAACTGAATACTTAATTCACTCATTTTTTTCTATTTCCTGGTTTACTTTTTTAAGGCTAAGATGTTTTTGTTCTTAGAGTTTCCAATTTGAAGTTATATTATCATTTTTCTGGATCAATATTCTAAAACACTGGATTGGATTTCAGCTTTTATCCCAGAAGAAATATGTTTTTAATTTTTTCTTTGTCATCAGTTTCCAGGAATTAGATATTCTTAGTTCTGAATATTTCTACTTTATTAGTTTCCAGTTTTCCCGCGTTTGCCAATAAGGAATTATTTCTTTTTTTTTTTAAAGATTTTATTTATTTATTTGAGAGACAGAGAATGAGAGATAGAGAGCATGAGAGGGAAGAGGGTCAGAGGGAGAAGCAGACTCCCTGCTGAGCAGGCAGCCCGATGCGGGACTCGATCCCGGGACTCCAGGATCATGACCTGAGCCGAAGGCAGTCGCTTAACCAACTGAGCCACCCAGGCGCCCGCCAATAAGGAATTATTTCTACTATTTGTACTTTTGGAACTTGTCCAACATTTTATGCCAATTATTATGAAATTTTCACAAGAGTTGTGAAGAGTAGTATTTTTTAAGCTGTGTAATTAGTTATATTTAATTTGTATTGCTTTATTTATTATATCAATACCTTCAATTCCCATTATTGTTCATCTAATTGATCCTTCATGAACTGAAAAAATCGATACTATTTACTAAAAATGTTTCTAGTAATTTCTTCCCTTCTTAAATTCCTTACTTTTTTAATATTGTCTATTTTATTTGGCCCACAGTTTACATTCCTAATCATAAGTGACTTCCTTGTTTTGTTTAATGATTTTTCCACTAAATTATATGTAATCTGATAATAATATTGGAAGCCCCCATTTTTTAATTGCAATTTTCTAATGTCTTTGGCCATGCTTTTATAAATCTCTTTGGGTCACCATTTTTGATAATCCTTTATATAATGCATATAGTTGATTTTTGCTTGGAATTCTGTCTGAAGAGCTGTAACCTTTTTTTTAGGATTTTATTTTATTTTATTTTATTTTTTGTTTTTTTTATGTTAATCACCATATATTACATCATTAGTTTTTGATGTAGTGTTCTATGATTCATTGTTTGCGTATAACACCCAGTGCTCCATTCAGTACGTGCCCTCTTTAATACCCATCACCAGGCTAACCCATCCCCCCACCCCCCTCTAAGCCCTCAGTTTGTTTCTCAGAGTACATAGTCCCTCATGGTTCATCTCCCCCTCCGATTTCCCCCCCTTTCATTTTTCCCTTCCTACTATCTTCTTCTTTTTTTTTTTTAACATATAATGTATTATTTGTTTCAGAGAAACAGGTCTGTGATTCCACAGCCTTACACAATTCACAGCGCTCACCATAGCACATGCCCTGCTGTACAGCTGTAACTTTCATTACTCAACTAAGTAAAAGACAAAACAACTGTATGGCTTGTTGGAAGTCTATACAGAAGAATAGGTTTTTTTTTTTTATTATTTATTAGCCTATTCTCTTTTAAAAAGTTCAGCAGTGGGGTGCCCGGGTGGCTCAGTTGGTTAAGCGTCTGCCTTTGGCTCAAGTCATGATCTCAGGGTCCTCGGATCAAGGCCTGTGTGGACTCCTTGCTCACCAGGGAGCCTGCTTCTCCTTCTCCCTCTCCTTCGGCCACTCCCCTGCTTGTGCTCTCGCACTTGCTCTCTCAAATAAATAAATAAAAATCTTTAAAAATAGAATAATTAAAAAAATAAAGTTTAGCAACATTAAAATTCCTAATCCCAGCCTTAAAATTGTAAAGTGCTTCTATGATTTATAATTTTATAATCTCAATAAATGTTAAATCACTATATAAATTATTGAAATTTCTTGTCTAAAAAAATTCATTTAGAATAGTAATATAAGAAAGTATGACTTTTTTTTAAAGCCAGCACTGGCAATGGAGACAGAATTTCCAATTTATTTAGATAGTGGAAATATGGACAATCAAAGATCACCAAAAGAGGTAAGTATAAAGATACTACATGATTTTCCAATATTGAAATATTACCAATTAGAATTTATAGAAAAATATGTTCCATTCATACAATATAATACCTGAAATATCTGGGACTAAGCCTATATGGAATTTGGGGGGTTTATATGAAGAAAACACTCACATATATAAATATATATATATAGTTTGGTTATAGTAAAATTGTATGTGTGTGTGTTCACATGTGCATAATTTTACTATTACAAAAACATTTTTAAAGAAAACAAAAAAGCAAATATCCATAAAGGCCTTTAAGTTTTTGTATATTTTTAACTTTTTACTTATTTTGGCAAACCATTTTGAATACTAAATAATAATAATACTAATAATAATAAATACTAAAGCTGTTGTTCAGAAATGAAGGAGAGATTAAAAGCATTCCCAAACACAAAAGCTGTGGGAGTTCATCACCACTAGATCTTCAAAAATGCTAAAGGAATGTCTTCAAGTTGAAATGAGAGGATGCAAAATAAAAACATGAAAACATAACATTGGATAAAGCTGAAAAAAATCTTCTATGAATTAGTAATATGAACTATACAAGAATATTAGTAAAACTACCTGAGAATTCTATTTGTCATCATCTACAGATGTATATTTTTTTAGAAACCTTGAGTAGATGCAGAAGTTTTTCAGCTACAGTTATATTGATCATATTTTTAAAGAAATGCTGAAACCTTTTCTTTCCCTTTAACTTATGGATAACAAAATATAACTACAATAATGTACTGTAATGTATTTGAATTCCATGTCATGGAATGTACAAATCTTATTTCTCATAGAGAAAAGAGAATTTTGTCCTGTATTAATAATAAGTCTTTTACTTAAATTTTTTGCCTTATTGCACTATTAGAAACTCCAATACAAGTCCAAATAAAAGTGGTAAGAGTATACATCCTGGACTTATTGCTAATCTTAAGAGGAAAGATATACATTTTTCATCATTAAGTATGTTAACTATAAATTTTTACAGGTGCACTTTATCAGTTGTAAAGGTTTACTTCCTTCTTAGTTTACCACAACTTCTTTTCATGAATGGTTATTGAATTTTATCAAATGAGTCTCCTGCATCTGTTGAGATGATCATATACTTTTTCTTGTTATATTGACAGTATGGACAAATACATTAATTTTCAAACATTGGACAAAATTACATTTTGGGGATAAAACTCATCTGGTCATGCTATATTATACTTTTTATTCATTATTGGATTAATTGGCTAAAATTTTGTTAAGAATGTACATATAGGCAGCCTGGGTGGCTCAGTTGTTAAGCATCTGCCTTCAGCTCAGGCCATGATCCCAGGGTCCTAGGATCGAGCCCCACATCGGGCTCCCTGCTCCACAGGCAGTCTGCTTCTCCCTCTCCCACTCCCCCTGCTTGTGTTCCCTCTCTTGCTGTGTCTCTCTCTGTCAAATAAATAAATAAAATCTTAAAAAAAGAACATGTATATTCATAAAAAATATTTTGTATAGTTTTATTTGTAATATCTTTTTTTCTTTTTCTAGTGTTTATTACATTCTAGTTAGTTAACATACAGTGCAATATTAGTTTCAGGTATAGAATTTAGTGATTTATCACTTACTTATGACATCCAGTGCTCATCACAAGTGCCCTCCTTAATACCCATCACCTATTTAACCCATCCCCCCACCCACCTCCCCTCTAGGAACCCTCAGTTTGTTCTGTATACTTAAGTTTGTTTCCTGATTTGTCTCTCTTGGTTTTTTTCTCCCCCTATGTTCATCTGTTTTGTTTCTTAAACTCCACATATGAATGAACTCATATAATGTTTGTCTTTCTCTGACTGGCTTGTTTCACTTAGCATAATACACCCAACTCCATCAATTTCATTGCAAATGTCAGCTTTTTATTCTTTTTGATGGGAAATATTCCATTATATATATTTTGTGTGTGTGTGTGTATGTGTGTGTGTATGTGTGCCAAGTATATATATACCAAGTGTGTGTATGTATGCATATGTGTATATATATGCCAATGTGTGTGTGTATAATATATATACCAAGTCTTCTTTATCCATTTATTAGTCAACGGATATTTAGGCTCATTTCATAACTTGGCTATTGTTGATAATGCTGCCATAAACATCATCTTTATTTGTAGTATCTATGTTGGGCCATAATGGTCAGGTAATGCTGGTCTCATAGTATGAATCTGGAAGTTCTTCCTCTGCTTTTATTTTCCTATAAAATAACCACTAAATTCTTCCTTAAATGTTTAATAGAATTCACCAGGAAAGCCATCTGGGCCTGAATTTTTCTTTATGGGAAAGTGTTTAAACCAAAACTTCAGGGTCTTAAGAGATGTAGAGCTATTTTTGTTATTACTGATGGAGTTTCAGTGTCTTTCCAAAAATTGTGTTCATTTCATTGAAGTTGTCAAATACACTGGCATGGAATTGTTCTTAATATCCTCTTAATTTTATTTTAAAATTCATAGGAATTTCTGTTCCATAAGACTTTCTCTTCCAGTTTGTGAGATCACGAACGGATCTTAGGTCAGTGTGTCTCCTAATGATTGATATACCAGATGTTTTCTTGTGGTATCTCTATGAATTTGGAGAGTTTTCTCACATGTGCGCACTGATTCATACTCAGTTGAAGACCAAAAAGAATACTTCTCAGATCCAGGCCCCATTTTATTTATGTGCAATTCTCTTTTCTCCACTAATCTGCCCTGGAAATATTGTCAGCCTTGGCTTCCATGAATTCTGAATTCTGTCCCCTCTACTCAGAAAACTTGCTTCTATTTGAGTATCCTTTCCCTGTATCACAACCTGGAAACTCTTCATTCAATAAGCTTGGGCCATTGTACAGATTACCTCATTCGTTTCCTTTTTTTCTCAGGGATAAATATTCCTTCTTACTTTGATGTCCAGTGTCTGAAAAACCATTGATATAAATATGTTTACTGTCACTTCATCCTTACTGAAAGAGGAAGTCTGAATGTTATATTTTAATAGAGAAAAAAATAGAGTGAGATGGTCCATTTTTCCAGAAATGTACTTTAAGACATTGAAAAACATTCATATATTTTTCTTAATCTTCTTAGTTTCTTTTTTCTATTCACATTAGTTTTTATGTTTAGTTTAGTTAGTTGGTTGGTGGGCTTTTGTTCATTTGTTTGTTTGTTTTGGCTAGAATATGAAACTAAATTCAAAAATAAATACTATAACATAGAGGAAAGAAAGAGTAGTTTAAAACATCTCATGCTGGTTGAGGAAAAATAAATTTTCAATCAAGGAAAATATAACTTTATCTTAATATATAATGTGACAATTTTATAGCAAATTTCAAAGCTTACTGGCAACATAGCAGACTATTTGGTTCACTGATTTATATTTTATTTCAGTAAAGGAGAAAAGTACAGATGCTTTGGACCTTAGTTCAAAGCTCAATTAACTTTGAAAGGTTTGAAAGTAATTTCCAAGGCCATACAAGTATCTAATGAATCAAGTGCCAAGGGAGGTGAAAGTGCTTGAGCAAGAGATAATAATAAACCTCCCCCTTTTTGACCCACAAATCATGGATAACTTTCTATAGCCTGGTAAGTAGGACAACAGATTTTTCATGTTCAGGATTAAGTAAATCCAATAAAGATAAAGAAAATAGGAGTGTTCTCTATAAAATAAATGAACATACCTTAAATATAACAAATCACATTTGAATAATTATAGTTACTATTTATCGAACAACTTTGCTCTGGTATTCTATCTTCTTAGAATATGAAATTATCTGCTGAAGAAGCATCAAAGATCAGTTTTTTTCTATCACTCTATCTCCTTCCAGAAAGTTTGGGTGTCTGTCAAAAAATTAGTTATTTTTATTATTTGGATGCTCTTTTAGATGGCCTGACAATATTATCCCACTGGTTTAAGGTCATTTAAATTAATAATGTGTATTCTCTCTTCTCTGCTTAGTTTTTACTAAAATTCTATAAACTAATACTTTGAAAATAACAATAAAAAAGCCACTTTTACTTTATGATATGAAGCCTTTCCTGTATGAAAACTCATGGACCACATATCACATTTTTCATGTTATTTTAAAGTTTATTCTGATTTCATATATTGTTATGATTTCTTACAATACTGATAATTTTTTGCCACTAAAAATCACTTGTACTAGAATATGTAATAAGAGACTGACAAGTGAATTTTTAAATTCCAATTTAGTACATTAATTAATATACTAACTATTAGTCAGACTTAAATAAAAATTTTGCCATAAAAATTGCTTACATTGAAATATGTAACAGAAAATAAGCAGGAATTTTTTCTAGGATAATACATTAGCTAATGAATTAACCAATGGTTAGAATTAAATATACTTAAGATCAAAGACCTCCATAGATTTTGAATCTCATTTAGAAATAATCAAAATCATGTCTGAGTAATTAATAATAGGACTCCAATGCTTCACCTTAGAATTGAAATATTGAAGAGTGGAAGAGTGACTCAAACCATGTTAAATATGCATCTTTTTGTACAGAAGATTTCACTTTGGGAATTCATTCCTACACTACCATTATTTCTAGTAAGTCTTATTAGTAGTGTTCCATCCAAATGCATAACATTTATTCACAAAAGAAGTATGGAAAAAATCTCCATAACTTATGAGTGTGCAATCCCAGGTAGCCAATATACAGCTTACTTTCAGATTTCAATGTTCTAGACCCAAGTTATCAATTTCCTTGCCTTAAAAAAAATCTAGTTTGTGATATTACTTCCATCATGTGTACATTTCCAAGGTTGTCAAAATTACTACTTTTTTCTTAATTTATCTGAATTTGGGCTATACTAATCTCTACATTTTCAAAAAATTCCTTATAGATAAAGAAATCTTCCTGAGTAAATAGTATTAGGCCAAACTTCTTTTTGTTGTTTTGTTTTGCTTTGCTTTGTTTTGCTTTGCTTTGTTTTTGAGAAAGAGAGAACATACAGGTGGGAGCAGGGTGGGGGGGGTCTAGGTAGGGAGGGGCAGAGGGAGAGGGAGAGGGAGAGAGAGAATCTTAAGCAGACTCCACACCCAGCACAGAGCCAGATACTGGGCTAATCTCACAACCCTGAGATCATGACCTGAGCCAAAATCAAGAGTCGGACGCTTAACCAACTGAGCCACCCAGGTGTCCCAGAGCAAACTTCCCTTTGAAACTCTTGTCTTTTCAGGATGTCTGGGTGGCTCAGTTGGTTAAGCATTTGCCTTCAGCTCAGGTCATGATCCTAGGGTCCTGGGATAGAGTCCCACATTGGCGGGTCCTTGTTCAGCAGGGAGCCTGCTTTTCCCTCTGCCTGCTGCTCCCCCTGCTTGTGCTCTCAATCTTTCTCTGACAAATAAATAAAATCTTAAGAAAAAAAAAGAAACTCTGTCTTTTCTTCAGGTTTCACTTCACCTGCATAAATAGTTTTTTTTCCCCCTTTTATTGTTTGCACATCACTCAGCTGAAATAATAGAAGTTCTAACTGCTGTTCACCTATTGTTGTAGGGCCCTTCAGTCAACTTAGATATGTTAAAAATAACCTTCTTTATTAATATACAACGAATGAAAGATGCAAGGTGGCATCCACAAAAAACATATGGAATTCCTAGAGGGCCTACTCATCATCCAATGAAGGGGATCTAGAAATCAAGCACATAAATTAGAATAATCAAATAATAGAAATGGCAGATATTTGTGGTTACCTTCAAAACAACTAAAATAGAATAAATAAAATAAAATATCATCCTTTTGAAGGACATTTTGAGAAAATCTTCAAGATTTTGGAGAAAATAAAATCTACGTTATAAACCTAAGGAAAAACTGGTACTTAGGTCTTATTAGATTTGTGATATCAAACTAAAAACTTCACTGAATAAGTGAATTAATTAAAACAAGTTTGAATACAATAATTTTAGAAAGAAGGTGCAATTACATGTATTTTTAATAAAACTTCCTTTTTGATCTATCTTCAAATGAGACCTCTGAGCTTTATTTTAGTAGTAGAGGTCCATTTTCTTCATTAACATTCATTAAGCATCAGTTATTAAAAATCCTAGCTTGTTATTAATACCTTGCAATTTAATTCACAAGTATGAAATTGTCTCACATTTGAAGAACTGCATGTACAGAATCTCAGCTTCTTTAAGCCATGGTTCATCCTATCCTTAGCCTTTACAGGTTTATTATATTAATGATATATTTATTGATAAATGTTTATAGACAAAGGTTTAGAATTAATAGCCATATATATGAGTATAAAAATGACCTTAATTATCACTGTTATATGGGGTGGGGTTTTTTAAAGATTTTATTTATTGATTTGAGAGAGAGAGAGAGAGCATGAGTGGAAGGAGGGGCAGAGGGAGAGGAACAAGTAGACTCCCTACTGAGCATGGAGCCAGATGTGGGGCTGGATCCTAGGGCCCTGATATCATGACCTGAGCCGAAGTCAGACACTTAACTGACTGAGCCACCCAGGTGACCCTATATGTGTGTTTTTTAATTGAACTTGTAAATAGATACAGCGAGAGTGAACTTAAAATACCTTAACCACTTGGATAACAGGGAAATTTGGCCACATGATCCTAGTAGTAAATTACTCTATGTTTAATTTAGAGACCCAAATTGAATCTTTGACATGCTTAACTGTTAGTCATATTTTATGCAGATAAACATAATAACCTTTTCCAAAACGGGCAGTAAATAAAAGAGGCACTGATTTTATGATATTGACACCCCTTGAGAAGTGCTCCTATATTTCTCTTAATTTCTAGAAAGCCCGTTTATTAAAAATATGTAAAGTATAAAGATAACCACATTGGAAAACAAAATTTACTTAAAACTGGGAAGACTAAGTTTTTTGCCTGCATTGTGGAATCATTTTTTGATCTCTGCACTTCACCTCATCAGCCACCCTAGTTTATTTTTGATATAAAAAATAGAATATATATCTCATAAGACATATAATAAACCAAGCTATTTCTTAACTATTAAAATTAAAACATGTCTGTAATAAACAAACACTATTTGCTTAATTGTCCATGGTAAAAGAACATATCTGTATACTTAACATATTAAATGTTTTTAAAAACAACAACAGAATAATGGTATTCCAGAGTTTTTGATATGTGGGGATCTAAAATTCATATCAAGCTGCCCAGAAAGTTATGTTGGTAAATCAATAAAAAAGAAAATAAAAGTCCCTTGTTGATAGATTTATTTAAGTACACCCAACAGAATGAGTCATAGCAAATCACTTCTGAAAATGTTTTGGATGATATTGGTAATCTAGGGAGTAAAACAAGACAAAAAAATTGTATTTGCAATGTGTATTTTTTAATTTATTTTTTATTTTTTATTACAAGTTTTTATTTAAATTCTAGTTAGTTAACATATATGGTAAAATTGATTTCAGATGTAGAATTTAATGATTCATCACTAACATTCATGTAACATCCAGGGCTCATCCCAACAAGTGCCCTCCTTAATGCCCATCACCCATTTAGTCCACCCCCTGCCCTCCTCCTTCCTTCAACCCCCCGTTTGTTCTCTATAGTTAAGAGTCTCTTATGGTTTGTTTTCCTTTCTTTTATCTCCCTTCCCCTACATACATCTGTTTTGTTTCTCAAATTGCACATATGAGTGAAATCATATGGTATTTGTCTTTCTCTGACTGATCTATGTTGCTTAACATAATACACTCTAGCTCTAGCCACATTGTTGCAAATGGCAAGATTTCATTCTTTTTGATGGCTTAGTAATATTCCATGGTGTATATATACTCAAAGGATACAAAAATACTGATTTGAAGGGGCATTTGCACCCCGATGTTTATAGCATTATCAACATTATCATCGACTGATGAATGGATAAGGAAGATGTGGTATATATATATGCAAAGTGTATTTTTTAAAAGAATAGTTTGCACAAGTTCTTTGTTTTGCTTTTATTCACAAACAATGAATCATGGAACACTACATCAAAAACTAATGATGTAATGTATGGTGGCTAACATAACACAATAAAATAAAATCTAAGAAAATAAATAAAATGGAGATAATATCACTCATAGAGTTGAAAAAAATATGACCCACATGTTCAAATGACTTTTTTAAATATGAAAAAGTGCTCCAAATATCTTAGTAATTACAATCAGCACTGATACTGATATACATCAGTATATCATAGATGTTATATGATCAAAGCAGCATGATACTGGCACAATAATAGATACATAGATCAATGGAACAGAATAGAAAGCCCAGAAATGAACCCACAACTATATGGTCAATAATCTTTGACAAAACAAGAAAGGATATCCAGTAGGAAAAAGACAGTCTTTTCAACAAATGGTGTTGGAAAAACTGGAAAGCAACATTCAAAAGAATGAAATTGGATGACTTTATTATACCATACCCAAAAATAAATTCAAGATGGATTAAAGACCTAAATGTGAAGACTTGAAACCATAAAAATCCTAGAAGAGAACACAGGCAGTAACGTTCCTGACATTGGCCATGGCAACTTCTTACTATATATGTCTCCTGAGGCAAGGGAAGCAATAGCAAAAATAAGCTAATAGGACTTCATCAAAATAAAAAGCTTCTGCACAGCAAACGAAAGAATCACAAAACTAAAAGAAAGCCTACAGAATGGGAAAAGATATTGTAAATAACATATCTGATAGAGGGTTAGTATCCAAACTGCGTAAAGAACTTATAAAACTCAACAACCAAAAAAATGCATAATCCAACTAAAAAGTGGGCAGAAGACATAAACAGACATTTTTCCAAAGAAGATTTATGGATGGCCAAAAGACACATGAAAAGATGCTCAACATTACTCATCATTAAGGAAATACACATCAAAACTACCAAGAGATGTCACCTCATACCAGTCAGAATGGTGAAAATTAACAACACAAGAAACAACAGGTGTTGCTGAAGGTGCGGATAAAGGGAAGCTCTCATAGAGATATGTGTTTTATAAATATGCTCATTAGGTTGTAAGTGATATGAACCGTAGCTGTTAATTTCATTTTCTTCCTTACATTGGAAATAAAAAGGGAAGGATTACATAGTTCTCTTTTCCATTTCACAGTTGTTTTTGTTCATTAGGGCTGCTATCACAAAATACCACAGTCTGGGTAGCTTATAAATTATAGAAATTTATTTCTGAAAGCCAAAGTCTGAGATGAGAATGCCAAAATGGTCAGATGAGGCCCGGTTCTCTTATACAAACTTCTCTTTGTATACTTACACAGTAGAAGGTACTGGGGAGTTCTCTGTAGTTTCTTTTATAAGAACACTCTTCTGCCTTCTTGACCTGTGCGTCTCCCAAAGGTCCCACCGCCTAACAAATACCATCACCATTAGGTGATTATAATCACTTCCTAAACTATTAAGATTTCAACATATGAATTTGTGAAGAGACAAATTCAAATGATAACAACAGTTTAAATCAATGCACTAAGTAGTTCTACTTTATCAACACAAGTTTAGATAGATTTGACATATAATCATACAACAAGGGTTCTAATAAGTTTAATTTAATTGAACAATAACTTAAGTGTCATAATAAAATATGTAAGAATGTTGAGTGGAACAATGGTCAAAGATCATAAATTATAGCTTTTCTTGACAACTTCATATACTATTGTTTATGATGCTGCTATTTTTACTCTTACCTTCATTTTTTATAAAACACAGATCCATAACACAATAAAGAAAAAGAAAAGTGAGTTTCATCTTAGGTTCACACCTTAGGTAATGAAATCCCAGCTCGAATATTCAGATTAATTGGCACTTAGAGTTATTTGCTTAAAAGTATCACCAGGACATTTATAATAGCTCCACACAGTTATTGGTAGGGGAGATATAGAAATGCCACTTTCCTATTGATGACTACTTCAAATTTAAAGATCAATTACACTTGATATAATACTAACACCTTGACAATACTATAGATGCAAGTTAATTTATAAATATAATGTTATTTTTATTTTCCAAACATCAGAAGTTTGACTTTCATGTCACACTGAAGTTTTAAATTGAGAAATTGTTTGAAATTCATGTTTATTTTATCAACAAATTTTCATGGTACTATTTGCACTTCACACTGTGTGAACCACATAATGATTCAAATATTTCATATCCTACTTTCAGAGGTAGTATTATCATGCACCCAACAGTGTGCATTTGATTTAAACTGCAATTGAACATATTTGAGAAACAATCTGTTGTAGAATCACATGTACAATTTCAGTGTTGAAAACTTATATTCTGATGAAAATATGTACTTCATAGGGCCACCACTTCAAATGTAGAATGAAAATTTTAAAAACTAGATGCCAGTACTGGTAAGTAGATAATGTGTCACTTATTTCTATGAAGTTGATATATGTATATAACTAAAACTGGTTCTACTGTTACAAAAGGAAGACAAGATGGGAAGTGGTGTTCGGTAACATTGAAATTCAAACAAAATCCACTTGAAATGACCATGAAATTGAGGCATAAGTGGTATTTTGACTCTTTAATCTTGAAAGGTTTTAATTATTTAACGTCAAAACTTTATTTGTAATAAGTTTTTAAAAGATTATGAAAAGCATGATTTATTCTAAGTCTGTGCCTTGAGGTAGTAATGAACATAAAACATCCAGATACTCATTTATTTACCAAGACATATTTTGAATGCTTGTTATATACAAAATATTCGTTTGATTACTATTAGGATAAAAAGCTCAATCAACCATACACATCTCCAGTAGAGATCACAGCTAAGTAAGGGAGGATATAAACCTGTATAAATGTAATACAAAGGGGGAAAATATCTTTTTTTTTTAAAGATTTTATTTATTTATTTGACAGAGAGAGACACAGCGAGAGCAGGAGCACAAGCAGGGAGAGTGGGAGAGGGAGAAGCAGGCTTCCCGCGGAGCGGGGAGCCCGATGCGGGGCTGGATCCCAGGACCCTGGGATCATGACCTGAGCGAAGGCAGACGCTTAACCGACTGAGCCACCCAGGTGCCCCAAAGGGAAAAATATCTTAACAGAAGCACATTGACAGATGAAATGCTGTGGAATTTCAGAGAACAGTGAAATATGTGTATTTGAGAGACCGGGGAAAGCTTACTTGAGAAATTTACACTTGAGGGGCGCCTGGGTGGCTCAGTCGTTAAGCATCTGCCATCCATTCAGGTCATGATCCCAGACTCCTGGGATCAAGCCCCGCACCGGGCTCCCTGCTCCTCGGGAAGCCTGCTTCTCCCTCTCCCACTCCCCCTGCTTGTGTTCCCTCTCTCGCTGTCTCTCTCTCTGTGTCAAATAAATAAGTAAAATCTATTAAAAAAAAGAAATTTACACTTGAAACCAGGAAAGAGAGAAATTTGTTGAATCATGGGAAAATGGGGAGTAAAAATTATTCAAGTCTATGGAGCAATGATTAGAAAATGACAACAAAATATTTGGCTCAGGTAGAGAAATAATAGATTGCCATATGTTTAATAATAGAATATGTATCCTTTCTCCCAGGAATAGTATTGAGGTCCAGAAGATATTTTATAGTTGATATACTCACAGTTGGTAAACTTAAATCATCCCCTTTTAATGAAAACTCATATTTTAAAAAATTATTTTAAAGAGGTAAAAGAAACAAAGTTTGCTAATTGAGGATATAGAAGACCCTAAAATTGGTTTTGCATATTACCCCATTATACATTCACAAATTATCAAAGCATGTCTGTCCAAATATAGATATCAGACATTTTAAAGTATTAAAAATATGGCAATTTATTATATCTTCCTGGGCCAAATATTTCCTTGTTGCTGTATACAATGAGAGAGAGAAAGAGAGGTTACAGAAAAGACTTAACAATTTCACATATCTCTTACACATGGAATAAAATAATTGGATATTTTCCTTGAGGTTAAGTTCTCATAAAAAGAACACTGGATTTTTGTTTATATTCCATGTTTAAAATTTATAGGTATTTCAAATTAATTCTGTTTATGCTATATGGATATTCATGTTCATGTTCTTGTGTGTTTATAGTTCTTCACCATTTGAGTCAACTCTTGAAAGAAAAACAAATGCTAACTAATTGGAATTTGAATGAAAACTTAAAAAAATGGATAATTAGATCACTGCATTTCTTGAGAGATAACCTCATAATAGCTCAAATTTATTAGTAAAACAAAATGTAGGATTCAGTTTTAAACACTGCAGTCATATAAAAATCTTTGATTAAAAAGAAACATGCAAAGTTGTTGTTTTGTTATATTAGCACCTTAGAAAATCCTAAGAAAATGTATTTACTAACTAGTAATTCTAAAAATAATTGCATTAAATTTGATCTCATGAAGAATTCATAAGATCTAATTTAACATTATTTCTGTTTTTGAAATGCAAGTTTTTTCATGCTGGTTTATAATGAGTTTGCAAAATAGAAATAATAAACTAATATAAATTCGCATTTGAAATTAAAGTTTGAAACAATGGTTTATAATAGTAAAAATATAGCATTGTATAACTACCTTGAAAGAGCATTTGTACTTTTTTGGCCTTTTTTTGTTTGTTTGGTTTCCTGTTCTGTACTGAAACCAAATCTAAAGATTCAATTCAGATTCTGTACTAAATCTGAAAATACATAGATCAGTTCCCTTGGAGAAGCGTTCCCTTGGAGAAGAAGAATATCATTGCTTTTAAAATAACATGGCCTCTATAAGAGGTCATGAAAAACAAAATGACTATATTTTACATTAATTTATTTTTTTACATCAATTGTTGAACAAAAATTAACAAAAACATCTTACTTTGATGTATTTTTTCTAAATCAAATTATTTTTAGTTTCTTCAAGATAGTCTTTAGACTCTTCAGTATAGTTTTTAGTTTCTCCAATATAGTCCCTAGTTTCTCCTACATAGTCTTGAACTCTCAGAGCATTTTCACATGTCTAGAGGACCCAAATGAAAAACATCTCACTTCCTTGCTCTGAAGTTAAGATACTTTCCTTATTTCCTCCTTACCCTCTGCCTTTAAAATCTTTCTTCCTACCAGATCCTCTAGTCTTTCCATCTTGACGACTTTTATTTTGTCCTGATTAGATTTAGATTGCAAACAACTGCTTAGGATACATTATTGATGTAGTACCCATTCAGAAAAATATTCTTGAGCCCTGTACTGTGCAAGCACTTAGGAGATGTCATATGACTGCCTATTGGAGGTTTTTAAGATAATTCTACCACTCACACGAACACCAACGCATGCTCACACTTAATTGGACATCTTCACCACCACTGCTCTTCTAATTGGGAGAGGCATCATAGATTTATAAAGATCATCACACATTTATACATCTTCTATCATGCTTATATGGGTAAGATAAGTTTTCGTAAGTTCCAGACTGGGGAAAAGAAAGAAATCTCAGTAAATGAAGTAAAATCATATTATATGAAAAATTTAACACACCATCAGAAATGATCTTGATAAGTTTTTAGGTGCAATCAATCTTCTTGTCTATAATTCTTATGAGGTTCAATATTGATTTCTATAGCCTTTTCTAGTAGACAATGAATTTTAAATTGTGCCAATAGTAGTTGATTGGATGTTTTCACATTTTTTACTTGAACTCTTACTGTGCCTTCCTTAAAGTTATATTTTTATTCCCTAGTTAGAAAACCAAAGGATCTAGTCCTCAAGGTTTTCATTTTTGTTGCCTTGGGTTTTTTTGTTTGTTTGTTTCATTTTTGTAATCTTTTCATTTCCCCTCTCTTGAATATATGGTGAAAGAGCTCTGTAACCTTGTAAAAGTTGAAGAAATCACCATTAAGTAATCCTCTAAGATATGTTTCAGGCTGTCCCCATATTCCTCAGAGAATCTACGTCTAAGGTAAGGGTTTGGATGCGAAACTGTTAATGTTCCATAACAGCATAAAACATTAAAACTAGAAGGGATCAGAAAGATAATCTTTTCCCTTTTCCCTTGTTTCATCTGAAAGAAAACAGTTTCAAAGTGACAGTCTAACCCAGGCACAATGTCTGTTAGCAACTGAAGATGGACAGAAACCTAGACCTCCTGATCTAACATAACTCTCTGTAGCTAATTCGATATGGAATCTTCCATATGTCATAGTAGCGACAGTGCAACAATACATCATCTACCTTGATTAATGACCATGATGAAAGGCCTGCTTAACACAATAGAAATAAATGCAGCAAGCAGATTTATTAATTTTTAAAAGTTGTAGTGTCTATCTGTGCTTTGCATTAGTGCAACTATGGTCTTTTTAATCTGTTTCTGTTATATTTACCAAATCTGTAATACCTGGTCATTTTGGTTGGTCACAAAAAAAGAAAAAAAAAAAAACCTCAAAGATGAATAATTATGTTGGAAAAATGTGGAGTTACAGAGAAAAAATTTGCTCATATGTCAGAGAAAAATGTGTCCATGTTGTGTGCTTGTGTATATTGAATTTATATATGTAATAAAGGAAAGCTCTCCCCATATCTTCATTCGGAAATACTGAAAGAATAAAAAGTAAAGAGGGACTAAAAAGACACTACTTGGCTCTTTAAAGTGAAAGTGATATTAATTTTAGACATTTATAAGAGCTCATTAACATTTACAACTAATTATAATGGCACCTGATTTTTTTATTATAGCTCTTTTTTTCAAAAGCCTTTATTTTATAATCGCCATCTTAATTTGTTCCCACAATAGCTGTGGGAAATAGTCAAAGGAGATTTTATTTTCTCCATGTTACTGATGAGACAAAAAGGTCAAATGGTTAAGTGGTTTGCCCAAACTAATAAACTAAGTTGTTTAGATGTTTGACCTGTAATCATCTAGAATATATCAAATTAACAGTTTCATTCATTTTCAATACCAAATTATTTAACACAACCATTTGTAACTCACATGATATGATTGTTTACTACTGTTTATTGCAAAACCTCATAGTTGGTTTATCTATTCCATTTCCTCTATTCCAAAGAAACCTTCCTTAAAAAGCAACTTTCACAATGAATTTTTACCAAACGCATTTTATTAATAGCACGCTACTACCTATAAAATATAGCCAAAGAACCTAAAGTCCTCCATGCAATCTGTGATCCAATATAATACATGAAAATAGAACTGATCTTAAAAGCAGGAAATATCATTATATACCAAGGTCTACTAAGTATGTACAACTATGACACCCTTAACATATCTAATTACTGATAAGATGGGGGATTTTATTATAAAAATACCTCTCATTCCCAAGTCAATTCTTATTCATACATAAAGTTAGTTCCTGGAGTCAGTGATAGAACTTGGGTTGGCCATGCTGTATTAATCACAGTTTATAGTGTGAGTGTAGCAAGTCAGTGTTCTCACTAAGATGTGGATTCGTGGGGGCGCCTGGGTGGCTCAGTCATTAAGCGTCTGCCTTCGGCTCAGGTCATGATTGCAAGGTCCTGGGATCGAGCCCCGCATTGGGCTCCCTGCTCAGTGGGAGGCCTGCTTCTCCGTCTCCCACTCCCCCTACTTGTGTTCCCTTTTTTGCTGTGTCTCTGTCTGTCAAATAAATAAATAAAATCTTTAAAATAAAAAAAAATGTGGCTATGTAGCCATGTTTAATTGTTCTGCATGAGGGCATACTACATTGCCAAGATTCAGCAATCTTTTTATTGCCACTTTCCAATTCCTTGAATCATCATGGCTGTAGATTATGACTTCTTTTTCTCTCTACCTTAATGACACCTTATTTCTGTATTTAATTATAGAAGCTTTAGTTTGGATAGTTGTACACCCTCGCCCAGTATTAGCCCCCTCCCTTTCAGCTGTGATCTTCCCCAAGCCATCTCCATTGCTCTAGAATATATGATTTCATAATATTCATTGAAAGTGCTGAATTCAGTCAGGTGATTCATTAGGACACAAAGCTTTACATTTTTAATGTGACTCCCCAGCAATGTTATTCACCTTGACGATACTTTATGCAGATCCACAGCTTTTACATTTACCTTTGGGAATTAAGACATTTTTGCTTTCAGATATTAAATTTCTCATCTGATATAAATTAAAACATTTATCTAAAATCTAATTTAATCTGAATCTTCTCCTACCAGTTCAGGCCTGTCTGGCAAAAGAATGAAATTAGTGAGATAATCATTACTGACCACAATGTTATTAAACCACAACTCAAGAACAATAAGATAATTAGAAAATATCTAACCCCATGAAAGTTTTAAGAAAATATATAAATAATCCATGAATAATAGAAAAAATAAAAAAGGAAACTAAAACATGTTCAACTTTTCAAACAACAAAACATTCCTTAAGATAACAGGGCATAGGATTAGCATACAGAAATCAAAAGCTTTCACTACACAAAAAATAACCAGTTAGAAGGTATAATTGTAAGGAAAGATCATTTACAAAAGAAATAAAAAAGACAAATATAGTTAGGAGGAAGCTAATAAACAAAAAAAAATGTACAAACATGTAAGGAAAACTCTAGGACACTCTTAGCAAATACACAAGTATAATTAAATAGAAAGATACTTTATGTAGATAACTAAATGTTAAAAAGATTTAAGTTCTAGTTTTAAAAAATAAATAGAAATTTTTTATGGACTTGCACAAATTGATACTACTCAATATAGACAAATAAATATGTAAGAATAGTTTTAAAAAAGACAAGAAGTATACAAATAGAACTAACCCTTCCAAATATTAAAACAGATTATAAATAACATGATGAAAAACTGAAAAGAAAAAGCAGATTATAAATGGTGGAGTTGTATCTTCCAGAGTAAGATTCTGATGTCAAATAGGAAAGTAAGATTACATATAGTCAGTGGTAGCCTCAAATATACTTTCAATTACAGATAACTGCAGGGTAGACATTATGTGTGTAGGATAACACTTTCTATAGATAACATTAATGGCTCCTCTAATTCTTCATTAGTTCTGTTTTCTCCATGGTAGTCAATTAAATATTTGATAATTTTTTCTAATCTTTTCATAATTTCCTTTAAAAATTCTAAGTTACTCTTGAGTCACAGAGGAATTATTTGGATAGAGCAACTAACTGTGTAATGGTCTCACTTATGACTATGGGGAAGGCACAGGTAATGGATAAGAAAACCCAAATTATTTTGCATTGGAAAGGTTAGATTTGAGATTGTCCTTAAAGAATCCAAGTAGAATGTAGCAAATACAGTTCTATGTATAAGTGTAAAGCTTAGAAGAGAAATTTGGTTAGAGATTAACATTTCGTGGTCATCATTTCAGAGGCAGTGTATAAAATTGGACACAGATGAGATAACTAAGGGATTGCATTATGAGAAAAATGAGAGTTGAGACTACACCCTGGACAATTCACGATTCAATATTTTGTGGCTGGGAAAAGTAGAAAAAGCTAGCAAAAAAGAATGAGAAGTAGGAAGAGGAAAACTAGGAAAGTGTGATATTTCAATGCAATTCCTACTTCAGTACTATACTTTTTCTGGAGCTTTTCTTTCTGTACATAATAAAACGGAAAACTCTTCTCTCTCCTTCTCTCTCTCTCTCTCTCATCCTTCCACCATATGTGTCTATGTATGTGAGTATGTCTGTGTGTCTGAATAACAATATAGACGTTAATATGTCACAGTCAAAAATGCTTTATAACCGCTCTACAATGCTTATTTCCTAAATCTTGCATAATTTCTCTGTTAGCTTGAAAACTTTTATAAGAGTCTCTAATGAGCTGAATGTATCCTTTTTTTATTACTTTATGCTCAATTTTCCTCTTACTAGATACTAGAGTAAGTGAACATTGTTGGATAATCTTGATACATTTCTCCCATTTTCATTTCATAAATGGGCATGCAACTAACTAGAGGGTTCTTTTTATTGTTTCTTTCCTCAGTTGTTTATGCCACAGGCCAATGTCCTTTAAGTACACTTGCTTTTCCTTTTGTATATCATGGCGTAAATGTTAAATGTTCTTTCCATTTGTGTCTAAGTTGATTACATCTTACAGAAAAGACAATTTAAGTAAGAAGTTAGTTTGAATTTCTTTATACAACATATACGCTATTGTGTCTTAGAAAACAGAAAAACTATATTCATATTCTATGTATTAATATATCACTGTTCAAGACCGATCATTTGGACATGGTTTGTAATAGATACAATATTCAAGATCCCTTAAAAATAATGTAAGAGTCTTCATAAATTATGCCATGTACACACCAACTAATATTCTCAAATTATTGGTGTTTATCAAAGGACATCATAAAATTGAGTTTAGGAAAAATCCACAACAGAAAATTTATGTCTCAAGGAAGAAAATTATCTTGTGACAATTTCTTTTAAGCAGCTTAGAAATCTTGCTCCAAAGAAAATATGACTTTTAGTATTAATTTTATATGAGTATTGTATGGGTATATTAATTGTATTACATACATTGTATGTATTATATATATAATACATACATTTTAATCATATAATTATTAATTGTAATTATATATAATTATGGATTATAATTAAGTTAAATTTTTCATTAGAAAATTTGTGTTTATATGCATAATTGCATTTTTTAATGGTGATTTATATAACTATGGGTTTCTCATTTATACATTTAATGTTGAAATATTTTACATAAATGGTAGGTTTAGTATTAAATGGAAATGAAGGTAAACTGTCACTAAGATTAGTAATCACCAGTTCCTAATTTTTGGCAGCCATGGATGCTTCTATTTGTATGCCCACATATATACATACATATTATGTCATAAAATTTCAGAGGTTATTTTGGGGGGTGGGAGCAGAAACACATTAGTTAAAATGAATCCAAACATATGGATACTTTATATTTTTTTATAAAATTGACAATCATTGAACATATATTACATGTAAATCACAGTATTTTCTATTAGGAATACAAATATAAGTAAAAGATGAATATGTCCCTGAGCTCAAGGACATCAAAATTAGGGGAATAATCAATGTATGTAACTAACCATATCTCATAGTTATTAGGCCTGTGCCAGTGATACTGACAGAGGCAAAAATAATTAGTTCTTTCTTTGACATTTGGAATGGCTTCCAAGAAAAGGTAGGTTATGAAAATGAGTATCATTTCACTAGTCTGAAAGAGGCAGAAGAGAAATGTGAAAGACCATGAGTCAAGCAGATATACAAATAAATAGGGACAGTGCTTTCTTTATATTTGCATCATTATGGACTAATATAGTTTGGGGGCATTAAACAAATATTAAATAGAAGTTGAATGTATTAAGGTTGTAGGCTCACTAAGACAGAAATAGAAAAAAAAAAAGATTGGGAGGGGAGTTGGTAGAATGAATGTTGAAATGACATAAGACTTAAGAAAGTTAATTAGGGAGAGGATTTTATTGCCATTAAACTCTATTAAGTGGTGCCTGGGTGGCTCAGTCGTTAAGCGTCTGCCTTCAGCTCAGGTCATGATCCCAGTGTCCTGGGATGGAACCCTGCATCTGGCTCCCTGCTCAGTGGGGAGCCTGTTTCTCCTTCTCCCTCTGCCTGCCGCCCCCCGCTTGTGTTCCCTCTCTCTCTGTCAAATAAATTAATAAAAAATCTTTAAAAAAAATGCAAACTGTTTCCTGTAGACAGTGTGAAGTTCTGGAAAGTTTTAAACTGTGTTTTACAATGTTTCAATCTATGAAATATTTAGGAAAAGAAAGTGACAACATGGCTTGCACATTACAAGAGCAAGGACTTTATGTGTAAAGGAGGCTATTAGTACTTCTGGTATGAGAATAGGACCAAGTAGATAAGAGGAAGACGGAGAAAGTTGAGTCAATACATTTATTTTGAGAGAAAATCAATGGATTTTTGTCTAAAACATTGAGTCCCTTTATTTAACAAACATTTTATTAATCTTTATAATAAGCAAGAAAATACAGTCTACAGTGGATGCATAAGATTCAACCACTATCTTTAAGGAACTAACAGTTTATTAAAAATTTATGAGTCATCAGTCGGTTAAGGTTCTGCCTTCGGCTCAGGTCATGATCTCAGTGATCTTGGGATCAAGCTCTGCATCTGGCTCCCTGCTCAGTGGGGAGTCTGCTTCTCCCTCTTCCTCTGCCCCTCTGCTTTGTTCATGCTCACTCTCTCTCTCCTCTCTCTCTCTCATGGTCTCTCAGATAAATAAATGAAATCTTAAAAAAATTTATAAGCCAGAAATCTCAAATTATATTCTAAACTGACTTCAGTCAGCTATAGTCCAATTTAGGCATTTCCATTTTGAAGCCTTTAGAATGCAGATTCTTCTTTTTATTATATTTCCTTTATGTACCTGATCTTTAAATTGTAACTGAAATCCTTTAAAAATGCAGGAGCATAATAATAAATACTGCCTTATCCTTATAGCATATAAAGTAACATACAAATAAAATGCCATGCACATCCATAAAGTAATGGAAAATACATAATGAATCCAATTGTGCAAGGAAGCAAATCAGGTAACGATTTTTGAGAGTTTTTCTTCTTTATGCACACTTTAGTGAATGTTCTTGCTATTTTTAAACACCATATAGGAATGGTATCACGTACATGCAAGAGGTTAGAACATATGAGGGGCGCCTAGGTGGCTCAGTTGGTTAAGCGACTGCCTTCGGCTCAGGTCATGATCCCAGAGTCCCAGGATCAAGTCCCACATGGGGAATCCCTGCTCAGCAGGGAGTCTGCTTCTCCCTCTGATCCTCCCCCCTCTCATGCTCTCTCTCTGATATAGAATATGTCTGTATACACATTCACCAAATATAAGATGCTAGTTTTTTTTTCCTCAGCAACATTGTAGCAAATACAAGCAAATGTGAATTTACAAATATGAAAATATGGAGAATTTGTAGTTTTTTGATAATCTATATTTGTTGGTTCTAGAATAGGCTCCTTACAAGTCTTTCTAAGGACCATTGTTTAATGTGTGGGGAAAAGACATTAAAATTTGATTTTATGGAAATTTGATTTTTATATTCCCATTGTATATCAGCTAAATCTAAAAATATACATAAGACATTGAAATAATGAACTTCTTGATATTCTCTTCTACACAAAACTGTCAGTAACTTTTGTCTTTCTTTCTAAGGATTTGCATTGTAATGATTCTATAAATCTTTCTTAACTCCTGCAAGGATGGTTGATCTTTAGAATGCCATTGAAAATGAACTTGTGGGACAGGTAATTCCTATGTGGCAAACCTATTTGCACATTGCCATCAGCATGCAATGACAAGTTATAAAAACTGTCAGAGCAATTCATGTGAAGAACATCACACCAAATAACATCATAGAGGACCCGTGTAACCAATAATACATTTTTCCTGATCTCTTTAATGCTGTACATGTAATAAAGTATTCACCTGATTGTACAGTATAAAATCTACATTTTATTCAAACCATGTCATGTGTTCTTCTAAACAATAAACACACACACACACACACACACACACACAAAGTTTCCAGTGCATTAAGTTCTAGTGAGAAGAAATATGAGACACAGGCAGAACCAGAGACTCCCTGATAGAGGCAAACCTTTATTAACCCATGGCACCACTATAGTAGTTCTAGCCAGCAATTCCACAGATGCTTAAATCTAAATTAGTTAATGGTCCTTGTCAACAGCCTGCAGTTCTAGGGATGCTGCAAAGTATTTTCTTTCTTCCAGTCACAGAGAGCCTTGACTGGAATGAAGGATATTGAGGAAGTAGGGCATGTGTTATCAATGAAATATATTGGATCTCTAATGCACATCTCCTAGAAACCATTATTAATCCCAAGTTTCTCAGCCTGAAAATCTAGTAGCTGCCAAAAGGAAATAGTAGTAGTGGCAGTTAGAGCAACCAAGGCTTAAAAGGTAAATGTCTTCCAGGCGTGGAAAACTGATAGCTAGAGCTCAAACTAAAATGTCTGCCTCCTACTAAAGTTTATTTAAAAACAAAACTAAATTAAAAAAAAAATGCCATGACTTTATTACATTGCAGAATCTAGTTACTGGTGTCGACTTATTGAAAAGAATTTATCTCCTGTGTAATTTCGAGCAAGTTACTGAACATTTTTGGCCACAGTTTCCTCTTCTCTAAAATGAGGATTTAATGCATTAGTTATAGGGTTGTTGTGAGTAAATATTTTATGTATTTTTAAAGCCCTTAGTGTCTGGCACATAATGGGTATGACATAAGAGCATGGTAAATAAAGAGAGTTGAGAAAGCTAATCAGAAAATTCAGTTCATGTACCTGTTTAACTTCTGGCACAAGCTAAATCCCAGCCCTCTCATTTACAGGCTCAAGGTTCTCAGACAAATCACTTAACCTTGGCAAACTTCATCTGTGAAATGGAAATACTACTTGTCTCATAGTGATAACTCTGAGAATTAAAGGTGCAAGTACCTGTAACATAGCAGATTGAATAAAACAGATGTTCAGCATGGAAGAGGTAATATTATTTCAGCTTCTATTGTTAAACTAATTAGTGTGGGGCTTATCTCTAGGTTACTTTCCCCTTGTTACCCTTGTATCTGTGTTGTGGAGATATGAATACATATGCGGATCCTTATCTTCAAATATTAGATATATGTGTCTCTATACATATTGCTGAGATAATGTTAGGTTACCAAAAAATTAAAAGCCACATAATTTCAAATACCATAGTGTAAAAATCCAACAACTTTATTATAGTTAAAAAGGAGGGTTGGGCTTTAGAATCTGGTGGAACTGAATTCAAAACAGTACAATCCATTCTTTTTTTTTTTTACCTTGAACATTTTAACTCTGTAATCCTTTCCAATTTATTTTAAAAATCTATATATCCAATGCTTATTATGTGTCAAGATAAATGACCAAAACAAAAGCCACAGTTCCTATTTTTAAGGAAATCTAGTGAGGTGAAGGAACAGTGAGCAGATACTTATACAAAGGTATTATAAATGTTAGAGAGAATGCATAGAGAGTGCTTTAATCAAGGCAGGGGCTAAGGGGATTAAGAAATGTGGTTGGGTATTTAGGAGGAGGTAAAATCTTAGCTAGACTAAGAAAGCTGAAATTAACTAGGTGCCAAATGTCACAAGATTATTCTTTAAAGATGGAGCCATCTGTCCAAAAGGTATATAAATATATGTAGAAGATGGCACTTTAAAAATTTCAAATAGACCCATATGGATAGAGTGCAAGGATAGATAAGTTGAAAGGGAGCAAAAGCATGTCATAATAGGTAATTTAGAATTAATATCTATTCCTGTAGGAAGCCATTGGTGGATTGTGAACAAGGAGTGAGAGTTTTAGAAAATCACTTGGATGGTGTAGTCAATGTGTTTGATGCTGCGCCCAGATATCTTTTTTCTGAACAGTTGAAACTATTCCCTCTCAGAACTGTTGCTGCTGCTGTTAGCTACTCACAGCTCAGAGTTGTTCCTTTTTAAAAATTGCCCTCAACCATGGTGACTTGCCACACTCAGAATTTTATGCTCCCCCATCCCAAAGGGGCTCTCTAGGCAAAACGACTGACTCAGAGAAATACAAAGTTGGCCCATGGGAGCACTAGCCCTGTGGAATATAGTTCATTCTTCAGAACAACCTGAAGATCAAAGGTAGGCTTGAGCAGAGACCACATCCTGGTTTAGCTTTTCTCTCCTGCTCTATTCAGAATCCATCATTTCTCTTCTCTGGATAGCATCCCCTCAGTGAGCTGTTTGCACAAGAATTTCCAAGAAAGAATTAACTTTTAGAGAATCCAACCTAAATAAGTCATTTTATGTATAGGATGGGCCAGAATGGAAGACAAAAAAATTACAGAAAAGAATTAATTTTAAAATCCAAAAATACTTACGGAGTTCTTATAAAGGTGAGAAATAATAAGGACCAAAATAAAGATGTAGCATTTAAACTAGAGAAGATGGGTATAATTGCCAGGGTTGTTGAAGGCTGAATTGACAGGACCAAAAGATATGAACTAAGGGAAAAAAAAAATACAGAATAAGTGTCTACACTGGGGACAGGAAATGAGATCAAGGATGGAATAGAAAAAATATAAAGTCAAACAAGAAGTTCCTGTACTAACAAATAATAATAGTGGACTATGAAATGAAGTGTATGATTTACTCAGGTTTCTGTTTTCATATCATTGAAGCTGGAAAAGAGTATAAGAAAAGAGAATAAAGCACGTGGAGGAAGTTTGATAGAGAAAGAGGTTATGCATTAAGCTTTGGATGTGTCCTGTAGAAAGTTGAAAATTCTGAACTGGATTTGAGAAAATTGACTCAATATATTCCTCTGCAATGAGAAGGCACTTAACCATACTTGGAGAGAAATTATTCTACACTATATGCAAAAATACCAAGCTCTGCCCCTAACACATATACCCAATAAATGTCAATTTCCCCTTTTCATTCCTACCCCCTTATTCCTGTGATTGCACCTGATTGTACATTGACAAGTTGAAAATTCTGCTACCAGTTTGCACAATTTGCCTTATTCTCTGATATCAGTGTTCTTGAACTTGCTGTTTGCTACTGCTCAATTTTTCCTTATAGGGATCAGGTATCTACATCTAAACTAAGGACTCTATTGGCCTCAGGCCCACTGCTTTACTATTATCTGATCCTTTCAGACAATTCTCTACAGAATTCCTTTGTATCCTATCAATGACCAACAAACTGTTTGCCTTAACTACCAAGTATAATCACTTCATCTCTCAATGTATCCTATGGTAGGCTTACAATCCCAAATTCTTTGTGTAAGTGGGATTAGGTGGGAGGAAAACTTGTCATTTTCCATGAAATTCCCTAGATTGTAGTCACTAGAATTTTACATCCTGGTTGCTGCTTTTTAGCTAAGAAACACGGCAAACTATAATAGGTATTTGTGTTTTTTTTAGTCCCTTAATATAAAGAAGAGGAAACCAGGTCTCTGATGAATAATTAGTGTATATAAAGTGTACATGTTAGCTCAGATGGTGGAAAAAAAGAAGGTAGACTCATTATTTGGATTGCTAGCCTCCTGTTTGGCTATTTTGATGTCTTATAAATGTATCATGGCCAGAACTTCTCATAGGGAAGATCCAATTCCAGCAGCAGCATTTCAGGCCAAAATGGCTTGCGGACTGAATAGAGACAACAAATTGAAGAAAGAGATCAAACATATGAACCAGAGAGACTGCTCGATTAAACACACAGTAGCCAAGTCTAGCTTAAGAGGTCATAGGCAACCAGAACATGATACCATGCTGCTTCTTGTAATCTAGACCAGATGTCATGCGTTTCTCTTTCAAGCCAAATAATTAAAGGCAGAGACTGAAACTAGAACCTGAGAGAATTGGGAAGAGATTGAGATTAAGATGTTGACTCATAAATCTTTTCTTCTGCTCATAAAGTAAATATGCTCCTAAAGCCTTGCCCATCCTCCATGTGTACACACACACACACACACACACACACACACACACACACACACACAAACATACACTATACAAGACCCACCTTGAGGCATCTGGGTGGCTCTGTCGTTAAGTGTCTGCCTTTGGCTCAGGTCATGATCCCAGGGTCCTGGGATCGAGTCCCCCATTGGGCTCCCTGCTCTGCGGGAGGCCTGCTTCTCCCTCTCCCACTCCTCCTGCTTGTGTTCCCTCTCTCGTTGTGTCTCTCTCTCTGTCAAATAAATAAATAAAATCTTTAAAAAAAAAAGACCCACCTGGAAGAGATATCTATCTATATTGACAAAAACTTGCCATGCCTATGTAATTTATATCTTTCAGAAAGAGGCTATGGCAGCAGTTTCCCAAAGGTTAAAACAAAATTTTTGTATTATTTTTTTACCTATGACAAATATTAAGAAATATACTTACATCATCACACAACATGAGGGTACAGACTTTCACATGCAAATAAAACTGAAATAAAAGTTATACTACTTATTCTATTTCTATTTTATTTTTCTTTCTTTCTTTTTTTCCTTTTTCAGTATTCCCCCTCTGTCCTTCACTTCCTACCTTCTTCTTTCTCCTTTTCTCTCTTTCACCATTTGCTCTTTCTTTTATTAATTGCTTTCTTTTCAACTGAGCCAACTAAATTAATTTCATGACAAATAAAAATGGATCTTGACCCTTATGAAGAAAAACACTTTTCTGGGGAACTGACTAGATATAAAGTGGCATTTTTTACTCAATAACCAGGTTAATTGAGAAAACCATGGAGTAGCTAGGAATAAAAAGGGAACTTTAAAAGGTAGGTTTGGGATAAAGACCTAGTTCTCACTTTACTGGGGGACTATGATAGCTGAAGTTAGAATAGAGAATTTGTAGAGACAGGAAGATTTACAATAGAAAGAGAATAATTGAAAATATCAAATGGATATATTTTAATTTCACCCTTAATTAATATTCCTTTTCACTCTTCCACTACTAAGGTTAAATCATAAATTTTATCACCTCTAGCTGAAGGACATAGGATTGTGATATCTTTAATAAAATAATAGACTTGAAAAATCTATCTTTAAACAAAGACAATGTCTTTTAACTTACTTCATGCTTCATTAGTAAATCCTGAAACAGAGTTGAAGAAATAAGTCATAAATTCTTCACTATAAAGAAGATAATGTGTATGAGATTCAGAATTAGCCATAGACCTTGAGTGGTAAGGAAGAAAGATGTAAGATAACACCTAATCCCATTATATCTATGATTTAGGATCTGAGAAAATTGTCCAAATCCTTCCTTTATGTGTCTTGGTGCTCAGAAAAGAGATTTCTATTCTTAGTGGTTCTATACAGCATGGAGTGAATTTAAGAAAATTAGATAACATAGCAGAGATAAGAAGGTGATAAAGTTTGTCTAAGAAAGCATTAAGGATGGAGTTGCATAATCCTTAAATTGTATGTATTCTAGGTAACTCAGAACTGAGTTTAGGTCCAAAAAGCCTACTGTTTAAATTTTTATGAGAGTGGATATCTTGAACCAAGGGTATGGATGGAGAACATTATAATGTTCCTATCAGAACTGAAGAAAGTCTGTGTCTTCCAAGGAGCAGCCAATAAACTCAGGGAGATCAATTAACAGCAGTCTCATATACCAACTATGAATGCCAAAGAATGTCCTGAGAAGACCACTCACTTCTCAAAGACAAACCTATATACCCAAGGACCAGAACGAGGGCCTAAAGTTTCCCTGTCTCCATCATCTAAAGATCATGAAAGTCCTTTCTACATTCCTTCAGATGCCAGTTTGGAGAAGAGTAGGAACAATTATTCTCTGAAGACTAAAGATTATGCAAGGTACAGTTTAAATTTATTAGAGGTGACAAAATTGTATATTGGTCAGGACTAAATTTTCCCCTGAACCCAAACATAAGGCTCATTTTTTTTTTCAAGTAAAAGACCAGCAATTTCTCTGTACATACAAGTTGTAGTATAATTCATCCTGAGACTTCACACCTAGTCGGAGAGTTAACTTCTGTGGATCATATATAATACTCAAGCCCATATCCTAAAATAAAGTTAATATTCCAGAGAAAGCATTTAGACTATTGTCATTTTCAATTTCCTTTTGTTAATAAAGCATAATACCACAAATGTATAAATTCTCCATTTAGGATGTTTTTCTCCCAAATAAAAAGGATTACCTTCAAGACTGCTCAGATGGCTAATCCACTTATGCTGGGTTTTGCTGCTAATCTTATTTTTTTGCAGTTTTAAAATGAATGCTACTACATAGAATTAAACTGATGGAAAGGATTTTAATAAGTCACAGAGTGATTTCCTTTACCTTCAGTCAAGACTGAAAACACATTCTAAAACATATTTATTTGTCAAAACTGTTAATATGTATCTCAAAATTTACAATCCATTATTTATGCTACTAACTATGCTGAATCTAAACATAAGAATATTTGAAAGATAAGACCACCTCAGCATCAATAGCCCCTTTATATCTTTCCCCATTTTTTACCAATTTATTAAAATAATAAATTTTTGAATTGTTACTCAACTTCTAATATTTTTTCTATTTTTTTAACGTGACATTTTAACCAAACATATGAACTACAAACACACATGTTTTATTCTTCACTTGAGTCCTATGGGATAAATTCATGATTGGTAACACCCTTTTAGGATAAAACGATTGTATGTCCACACATGCAGACACACCCCTGAGAATCCCGACAGATTTCAAAAGTTCACATCTAAATGTGTTGTGAGATCAGGATTGCATTATTAGATCCTGTGGCAAGGAGAGGTAATACTGAGAACGTCATCATTTGAGCAGTGAATATATGTTCATGAAGGAACAAAGAGCAGATATTTGGGGCAATCCAGGAAAGAGAAAAAAGCAAATGTCAAGGGCCTGAAATGATAGTGTGACTGTTGTGTTTAAAGACTGTCAAAGATGTGAGGTGCCTGGGTGACTCAGTTGGTTAAGTGACTGCCTTCGGCTCAGGTCATGATCCCGGAGTCCCGGGATAGAATCCTGCATCGGGCTCCCTGCTCGGCTGGGAATCTGCTTCTCCCTCTCACCCTAAAGCCCCCTCTTGTGCTCTCTCTTTCACTCTCTTTCTCTCTCTCTCAAATAAATAAACAAAATCTTAAAAAAAAAAAAAAGACTGCCGAAGATGTTATGTTGCTGGTTTAGAATGGTGGTTAGAGCAGTGAGAGCAGAGGTAGCTAACTAAGGACTATATTGTACCATCTTTGGCTTTTACTCTGAGATGGAAACCACTGGAGGATTTTGAACAAAGTAACTTATGTTTTATTATGATCAGTGTGACTATTTTATTAAGAAAAGATTGAAATTCAGAAGACAGGATACCAGTGGGATGCCATTGCAGTTACCAAATCATTGAAAAGAGTCTATTGGAAAGTTAGGATGTTCATTCTATAATTTCCTGCTTTTCCTTTTTAAATTTTTCTAAACTTCTGATGGATCCTTTGATTAAATTACATTTTTAAATGATCATATATACTTTGTCATGCACATACTTCTAAGCAGAATGAACATGGTCACTGACCTCAGTGATATTAGAGATTAGAAGAGAGACTCTACT
Organism: Zalophus californianus; assembly: GCF_009762305.2. Lineage (NCBI taxonomy): Eukaryota > Metazoa > Chordata > Mammalia > Carnivora > Otariidae > Zalophus > Zalophus californianus. The sequence continues at coordinate 179,596,788 of NC_045595.1, forward strand.
ATTCATACTACATAACAATCGGGGAACAAATTATGTGTTCAGGAGATCCTCTTTGCCCAAGTAACTTGAATTAAAGATGAGTAGGGGGCTGTTGAGCTAATGGTTGTGGCAAAAAAAGAAAAAACATCAAAAGACTGTGAAGATGCAGATAGGGAAAAAGATCTTGGTATATTCCAGAAATTTAATGAAGTCAAAATGACCGTGAGTAAAGGGTACAATGACTAAAATGCTGTAGATGAAGGAAGTTTAGATTATTGTGTTAATTTTCTATTTTATCATAAAAGAAATGGGACTTATTGAAAAATTTTGCTAAGAAAATTATCTTATTTCATTTATTTTATAATGAATTACTCTCAGAGCTCTCTGTGGAATTGAACAGGGATGGAGAGACAAGAGCAGAAAAAAGGAAATAAATAAAAGGATCATTGCAGAGATCTGACAGTACCTGACTTCAAGACTTATTATAAAGCTATAGTAATCAGGACAGTGTGGTATTGGTGAAGAACAGACAAATAGATCCCTGGAACAGGATAGAGCCAAAAATGGACCACATAAATACAGTCAACTGATCTTTGACAAAGGGACAATGCCAAAACTATGGATAAAAGATAGATTTTTTCCCAATAAATAGTGCTGGAACAACTGGACACCCACATACAAAAAATAATAATATAGATACAGACCTTACTTACACCCTTCATACAAATTAATTCAAAATAGACCATAGAGTTAATATAAAATAAAAAAAAAACCAAAACTCCTAGAAAATAACATAGGAGAAAATCTAGAAGACCGTGGGTATGGCAATGACTTTTTAGAAACAACACTAAAGCATGACACAGGAAAGAAATAATTGATAAGCTGAAATTTATTAAAATACAGAAATTTTCCTCTGGAAAAACAGTCATGAGAATGAGAGACAAGCCACCAACAGAGAGAAAGTATTTGCAAAAGATACATCCAATATATTTTGGACTGTTAGCCAAAATATACCAAGAATCTTAAACTTAACAATAAGAAAATGAACGACCAATTTAAAAATGGGGCAAAGACCATAACAGATACCTCACCAAAGAAGATATACAAATGGCAAATAAGCATATGAAAAGATATTCCACACCATCTCTTACATTATCAGGGAAATGGAAATTAAAACAACAGTGAACTACTACTGCACATCTATTGAAATGGCCCATATTTGGAGTTTTGGCAATGCCATTTGCTGACCAGGATGTGAAACAACAGGAACTGTTCTCCATTGCTAGCGGAAATACAAGGTATGTTTTGGAAGGCAGTTTGGTAGTGTCTTACAAATCTAAACACTCTTGCCATTTGATTCAGCAATCACTTTCCTTGGTATTTACCCAAATGAGTTGAAGTGAGTTGGAAACTTATAACCACACAAAAGCCTACACATAATTTTATAGCAGCTTTGTTCAGAAACACCAAACTTGGAAGTAACCAAGATGTCCTTCAGTAGGTTAATGGATAAATAAACTGTACATCCAGACACTGGAATATTTTCCAGTACTAAAAACAAATGAACTATAAAGACATGAATAGACATGGAGAAACTTTAAATGCATATCTGAAAAGCCAATCTGAAAAGATTGCATTATTGTATGATTCTAACTATATGACAACTGGAACAGGCAAAACTATGGATAGAGTAAACTATGGATACAGTAAACTACGGGTACAGTGAAAAAAATCAGTGGTTGCCAGGGGTTAGAGGTGAAGGAGGGATGAATAGGCAGAGCACGGGTGTATGTAAAGCAGTGAAATGATTCTGTCTGATAGAAGAGTGGTAGGTACCTTGCCATTATACAATTGTCAAAACATGTAGAATATACAACACCAAAAGTGATCCTATTGTAAACTATGGACTTTGGATGACTTAGATGTCAGTGTAGGTTTATCAGTTGTAACAAATGTATCACTCTGGTGTGTGTTGGGGGCAGGGGAAGGAGAGTATTGCTGGTGGAGGAGAATTTGTAAAGGTTGTCAGTAACCACCAGAAGCTAGAAGGAAAGCACGGAACAGCCCTCACAGCCCTCAGAGGGAACCAATCCTTGGCAACAACTTGATTTTATTCATCCACCCTCCAGAACTGTGAGAAAATAAGTTTCTGTTATTTTAAGCCACCCAAAGTGATACTTTGTGACAGAAGCCCTTGGAAACTAATTATACCCTTGACTTCATATCATTTAAGTTATTCCTAAAGTGAACAATCTTATAATGGATTAAAAAATTGGTTATCATAATAGGTGATATTTTAATAGAAGAATATTTTAAGACTATGCAAAATGTCATAAATATAATTTTAATAAGTTTTGGTAAGGTGTGTATGCTTAAACATACAGAATATAAAAAAATAACAAGGTTTATACATTTTAAGTCTTTTTAACTACGAGATGTAAGAATCCCCAAGTCACAAATTAACATAAGAATTGTTCTTTATCCTGTGAAACCCCCCCAAAAAATCAAATTCAAATAGTTCCATAGTAATGAAACCTCACAATCTTGAGTTATATTATGCCCATAAGAAAAATAAAAATAGCTTAAAAATAATAATCAACAAGACAAAACAATACAAAAAACTTGACTGAAAAGGTCAGAATAAGGAATTACAAACAAAATTACTTAACTTGAAGGACACAAGATTCATCAGAGAGAAAAATTAGCTCTCCAAGAAGTTGAGATACTATAAAATTCTGAGTAAAGTTTTAAAATATTTTTTCAAATTTGAAGTGACCAAAATAATATGAAAGTTAGAAAGGTTACTAAATAGAAAATAAATATACAGAAATTGAATTGATTTAATTTAAATGAGATACAATATAGAAGACATAATTTTAAAGATTACACTTAAGATAAAAATAATAAATATTTATTAATAAACCTAAAAAGTAGTAAAAGTGCAAGTGGGAGATTATAAAATATTAAAGGAGACTGAAAAATTTTAAAGAAAAAGAATTAGAAATTATATTTATATATTGGGAGGCTCTTCAATTTGACTTTTTGTTTATTTCATTTGTTTTATTTTTTTCAAGTTTTGTTTAAATTCTAATTAGTTAAACATATGGTATAATATTGGTTTCAGGAGTAGAATTGAGTGATTCATCACCTACATATAACACCCAGTGCTCACCCCAATTGCCCACCTGAATACCATCACGCATTTAGCCCATCCCCACCCACCTCCCCCCCAGCAACCCTCAGTTTGTTCTCTAAAATTAAGAGTCTTTCTTATGGTTTGCCTCCTGTTTTTCTCCCTTTCCCCTATGTTCGTCTGTTTTGTTTCTTAAATTCCACACACAGTGAAATCATATGGTATTTGTCTTTCTCTGACTGACTTGCTTCACTTTGCATAATACACTCTAGCTCCATCCACATCATAACAAATGGCAAGATTTCTTTCCTTTTGATGGCTGAGTAATATTCCATTGTGCGCTCGTGCACGCGCGCACGCGCGCACACACACACACACACACACACACACACACCACCTTTTCTTAACCCATTCATCAGTTGATGGGCATTTGGGGTCTTTACATTTTTTGCTATTGTTGATAGTGCTGCTATAAACATCAGGGTGCATATGTCCCTTCAAATCAGTATTTTTGTATCCTTTGAGTAAATACCTAATAGTACAATTGCTGGATCATTTTTAACTTTTTAAGGAAACTCCATACTGTTTTCCAGAGTGGCTGCACCAGTTTGCATTCCCACCAACAAAGCAAGAGGGTCACCCTTTCTCCACATCCTCACCAACATCTATATTTAGTCCATATGAATTTTAAAACCCATCTAGTTTTTTGTTTGTTTGTTTCAGATACATAGTGAATTGACATGCTGCATTTAAAAGATGCAGAAAGCAAAAGCCAAGAATAGCAAGGGGCTCCTGAAGCAGATGTGAGAGAATGTACCTATGCAAAAATAGGTGATGATTATGAAAATATAGTTATTAAGATAATGTGTTACTCATACAAGTATAGGTACACAGAACCATAAAATAGAGCCACTTGACTTACGGATATATGTTTCATGACAGAGGAGGCACTAGAGATTAATGGGACATCTTCTAAAAAAAGGTACAAAAAGCAAACAATTTGAAGAGGCATTTCATAGGCAAGAATATAAATGGAAAATAAATATTTGAAATATGTTTAATTTCATTAGCCAGCTAGAAAACATAAATTAAAACTGTAATTTTATACCTCTTTATGAACACATACCAGTTCACAAAATCTAAAAGTATGATAATACCACCAATGGTTCAGGAACTGGAAGAACAATGCATTTGTACACTACTAGTGATGTAAATTTTTAAAACTATTCTTATATTTTCTAATAACATTGACAACAAACATATTCTAAAACCCAGAAATCTTACTTCTCCGTATATACCTTAGTCAGTGGTTGGCAGAAATGCACCTGGCAACCATAAATATTGTTCATAGTAGCATTATTTGTGATAGTGAAAATTATAAATACCTCAAGTATCCCTGAGCATTTGCATTCATGAATTTGTTTGGCATGTTTTTGCAATACAATATTATAAAACAATGAACATGAATGAGTTGTAGATATATTTCAAAAATAAATATTCCAGTAGAAAACATGAGTCATAGATGAATCTGTTTTAGTCTGAATTTATATGTTTATAAATTTGAAACAAAATATTTAAATATATTTTTAGGAATGCCAAATTCTGTGGTAAAACTATAAAAAATTAACAATGACAAGTGAAATTCTATTTTAATAGTGATTTTTGAAATATAATTTACATATCATAAACTTCCTTAATTTAATGTATAGTTCATGAGTTTATTAAATTTATACAGTAGTGCAATCATTGTCACAAATCAGTTTTAGAACTCTTATTACCTCACTCCACTCTTACCTTTGAGATCTCCAAAGTTAAACCATGTTTTCAACCACAGTCCCAGGAAATGAAAGATTATTTTTTTCTAACTCTACATCTCTACAGTTTTGCCTTTTCTATAAATTACATATAAATTGAGTCATATAATCTGTTAGATTTTGTGTCTGACTTCTCTCATTTAGAATGATATTGTTAGGGGCGCCTGGGTGGCTCAGTCATTAGGCATCTGCCTTTGGCTGTGGTCATGATCCTGGAGTCCTGGGATCGAGCCCCACATCGGGCTCCCTGCTCCGCGGGAAACCTGCTTCTCCCTCTCCCACTCCCCCTGCTTGTGCTCCCTCCTTTGCTGTGTCTCTCTCTGTCAAATAAATAGATCTTAAAAAAAAAATACCAAGTATATTGAAATGTTATTGTGTATCCATAGGGGAACACGTGTACATTTTGTTTGATCTATGCCTAGTAATGATATATATTGCTGTGTCATAGGGTTGGCAGATGTTGACCTTTAGGATATAAAGCTGGAGAGTTCTGAGAATGCTAATTGATCCATATCCATAATATTGCCAACATTAGTATTTTGTTATGGTTTAATTTAATCATCAAATTCAATCTTCATTCCTGTGATCACTAAGGAAATAGAGCACCTTTATATATACAAGGCATTGTCCATTTGGATGTCCCATTTTGTGAAGTGTCTGTTCAAATCTTTTTCTCTTTTTTTACTAATGCATGTAATTTTTTTTCTTCTTAACTTGTATGGGTTCTCCAGAAATTCCTCACCCAAGATCTTTTTCTCTGAATTATGTACTTAAAAGTGTCTTTTCATGAATAGAAGTTAATTTTAATAGAGTTCACTTTATCTTTATTTTTCCTTTAAGTTTAACCCTTTTGTTTCCTATTTGAGAAAACTGATTACTCCAAGATCACAATGATGTATTTTTGTGTGTCTGCTGAAAGTCTTATTACTTATTATTTTACCTTTTCACAGTTAGATCTACGGTCCATGTAGAACTTATTTTTTTTGTATGTTGTGATTTAGAGGTCAGTATATGTGTGTGTATGAATATATGTGTGTACATATATATATATATATGTATATATATGTGTGTGTCTTTTTGTATGACCATCCAATTGGCACAGTTCCACTTACTGAAAATGCTATCCACAACCCTTTTAAATGGTATTGTTACTATTTTCGTAATTCAGCTCCCTTGGGTCAATTTCTATAGTCTCTCTAATTCCATTGGTAGGATCATATTTCTGTGTACCAATGCTACCCCACCTTGTTTTCATTCCTATACCTTTATTATTAGTCTTGATGTCTGTACTGTTGGATATAGAAGATTTGACCAAAATACTTAACATATTTGATCAAATGGGCATAGAGTCATCCCTACATCCAAACATTAAAGAATTTTTAAATAATTTTAAAGTACACATGGAAAATTATTTTTTAAATCACCAAGTAATAGTTTAAAGACAAATAATTTACCAGGAATTACAGCAGACTTTATCATACAAAATATTTCTCTTTGCACAGTTCAATAAAGTTTTAAAATAATAACAAAAAAGAAAAACATTTTATTTTGGAGACTTCCAACCACAAGATTAAATAGTTTATGATATAAAATATTTAAGGGGAATAGTAAAATGTGTGGAGCTAAATAATAAAGAAAAGAATAAAGGTCAAAATGTGTACATGCATCTAAAGCAGTAGTGGTACTTAGAGATAAATATAAATATTACATAAACAAAATGTAAAAAAAGAGATGGATTTAATCGTAATGAGCTAAGCATTCAAGTAAGAAGGTTAGAAAGCCAAAAAACAAACAAACAAACAAACAAAAAACAGTAAACCCAAAGAAAGTAAAAGGAAAAACAAAATAAAGCCAAAAGCAGCTACAACTCTGTGTAAAACCAAGAATCATTAGGTGAGATAAAAGCAATTAGGAACAGATTTGTTGATTCAAGCAATCTTCACAAATTCCTAAGCAATGTGTGCTGTTAGCCCCACTTCATAGAAGAGAAAGCTGAGCCTTGGAAAGTGTGTTAAAACCACTTAATTCAAATAATAGGTGTAGGAATGGAATGGAATAAAAACCCAGCTCTAGACCAAAAGGTTGTACTTGTTTGCAGAGAATATTTAATTGGATATTCCCATCAATATCATTATTATCTAATAAGCAGACATCACCCAATATTTAACAAGTCTAATTTTGGGAAGGTATGGATTAGAAAAGAAAAATAATACTACAATCCCTAAGACTAAAAGTTATCAGTAATGATGATTTTCTTTTGGAAGAATTCATCCTCCAGCAAAACAGCAGTTAGATAAATCAGAACATAGCACACAGAAGCAGACATGCTTCTGGGTGAATGCATGTGAAAATATCTTCCCCAATTAGACTTCTCTGAACATAGATCTTCTGATATGGGTGATGATATTTAACCAAATGTATAAACATTAATCATTAATTTCAAATAGAACACTATTATTTTTTAAAAAGAATAGCTAAAACATTGTGTAAAGGCCCTTTTGCAAAGACTGAGCAAATTTGCAAATGTTTTACTGAAATATTACACTGAAATTGAATGCCTACCACTTTTATATCTACAGTAGTCAAGACATAAATATTAGGCAGCTACGAACAAACAGAGGAAACCAGTTCTTTGTGGATTGTAGGGACTGGAAGAGAAATTCAAACAAAACCATGCGTGTAGGTTGATCAGGTTATGCCCAGATTTTGTAGAAGTTGGATGGTGTGTAGGTCTGAATTTAAGCATAAATCACTAAAATGTAAACACTTTAAGTAATACTAAGGGAACATAAATCTTGCTGCTGCTTCTCTCTCACACACACACAATCATAGTTCTTTGGAAATCTAAATATTTCAAAGAACTTAATGAGCCCATTTAAATGTTCTCTAAAATGTAATCAGACAAAAGCAAATCATATATGTTAACAGACATGAATTCTAGATCTATTTTCCAAAATGAAATAAACAGTTTTGTTCATTCAGTCTTAAGGATTTGTCCTTAAACTAAATGAAGTACAGTTACATTAGAAGATAATTCTAATTATTTGTTCACAATATCATGTCTAGAAATTCAAAGTATTTAGAAGTTTTCAATAAAATATGAAATAGGGTTAGAGCTAGAGAATGATTTACAGCTTCTCTTAAAATTCTCCTCAAAGAGATTCTCCTCTTTTATTTTGATTGTGGCTTTTTCTACCCTAGGCTTATTAATGTATATTTGGAAGAATATTTTGTTTCCTTTAAAGTTTTATAATGAGGAATGTAAATTAAAAATGTAAAATTATAATTCTAATACACCTTAGATTATGACATAGCATAATATCATTGAAAATTCTGGTCTCTAAGAAGCTTCAAAAATAGAACTACCCACCATCCCTGTCCTGGTACAGATTTGCAAATTTATTCTATTGTGGGGGAAAAGCATAAATTTAATTCCTCTTCATTATTTGAGACCATGTGAGTGTAGCTTTTTTTTATAAATATATAGATGACTAAATGAATCTGTGATACTACTTCAAGCATACAATAGAGACATTAAATGACATTAAGTAGGCAAAAGTGTAAAATTATCAAGGGCAAATGTTAGAATTAAGTCAGATCAGCTTTACAAAATTGATATAAGAAAACAGTGGTAGTGGGGGTAAAGGAATACTTCATAAGGTTCTACTCAGAAAGGTAGATACCAAAAAAAAAAAAAAAAGATAAGAAGACATGAAGACATTACCTTTTAGTTGCACACAACAATAAAATAACCAGGGATACACATTATAGTATGCTTTAGAAAGATAAAAACTAAAGTATATTGGGACAAAAAGGGCTTTATTCTTGTGTTCTAAGAAGAAAGAAAGTAAAGAAACCAGCCTGGAAACAATACAACTGAAAAGAAAATGGAGCCATATAAGAACTCACGGTGCCATAGAGGAAAATGTTTTCCTCTCTTCTATCATAATTTCTGAAACTTTTTTTCTCCAAAACCACATAACGTGTCCTTAGGAATACTGCCCATTATAATTATCTTCACTTTTCACTTTTTAAAACCCGATTTCTTCTCATAACGTTCTTCTCATAACTTTCTCGCTTACTATAAGGCCAGCAAAATCATGACATTTATGCCCTTCCCCTCCCTACCCATGTGAACATTTCTAACTGGATTTACCTTAGCATTCTTTAATAATGATGCATTCTTAGCATTCTTTAATGATGATGATCTAAACCCCTCAATACAGAGCTTCAACCAACAAGCCCATACAAGTTGATTGACAGTGCCATATAAGCACTTAATATGAACTGTTTCTTATTGCTATTCAATCAATCTGTCTCTCTAATTATGTTAAGTTTGTATCAAATCTTTGCAGCTCAGTGTTTCCTCTTAATGGGTGTGCAATAAAAAGGTATTCATAATAAAGAAAAATATAGAAGTAATGGACTAGAGCCCAACAATAATCATATTTTTCTCATGTTTTAACTCATATGTATTCACTATCTTTGGCCACCAAATGCTTTTGATTCTCTCCAGAGCACTCGGAGGATTGTACATCCCTACTCCTTTGAAGTTAGATTTAGATAAAAATAATGCATTTGTTCTCAAACTTTACTGTGCATCTACTAAAGGGCTTGTTAAAACATAGATTGCTAGACCCCAGCTCAGTATACAGATGACTAAATAAATCTGTGATCTTCATCACCTAGGAACTTGTTAGAAATACACTAAGTATTTAATGACAAAGGATGTTTAACTATGCATAGTAATAAACTGAGTATTTAACTCTCGGGGCATAGCCAGAAACTGCATTTCTAAGTTCTTAGATGATACTGCTATTGCTGGTCCGAGGAACGTATGTTTAAAACCACAATTTTAATGAAATACTAGTGGAAAGGCTGAAATTTTAAGAGCCAGTGAGTGATTTGCAAATCTCTCTCCCTCTTTCTTTTTTCCCCATCCACCATGGAAACCTGCAATTCCACATACTGGCTTCTCTGTTAGCCTGGATACCAGATGGAGGAGACGTGGAGGAAAGCCTGGGTGATAAAATACACATAGCACACAGGTAACAAGAGTGAGAATTCAACCTTGTTGCTTCAAGTAACTAAGATTTACAGGTTTTTGGTTTCCATAGCAAGCATAACCTAACCCAAATTCACTGAAAAATATGCTTTACAATTTTTTAAACATCAACACTTAAAAAAAAATAACTATCTGAATATAAGCAAGAGAAAATCATTTCTACATCTCTTTCCTTTTCTTACTTGTCTCAGAATTAAGTTTACACTCATTTCTTTATATTAGCTAAGTTAAACTACTTTCTACTTTAATTTCAAAGTACATAAGAAATAGCTAAGTAGGTAATTATGTAAATTAAAATGAACTATACATTTTTACAGATCAAATTTGACAAAAAGTGACTTTAGTAGTATTTGGTAAAAATATTATTTTGGATAACTGAAGAAGTTTGTTGACTAGTTGTTTGCATGGGTTAGGATAATAATTGCTTAACAGAAAATATAATGCAGAGCAAAACTAAATTATATCAAATGCAAGACTTGCAGAATCTAGGAAATAAATGAAAACATTATAGTTTTCAAATAAGTGAATTTCAGTTGATAAGTAAATTTAATACTGAGGTTAGAGAAAGTTTTTCAATTTTTTTCCTCGAAGTTATCATCTACAAGGTAAGGAGAATATTTCTCATAAAAAATACCAAAAAAGGTAGCATTTAAAAATGATTCCAGAGTACTGATAATTATTTTACTTTAGAAATATAAAATTGAAGAATACATCATATCTCATATTCTGTGTATTGGCATTCAGATGGTAGTATTGGAAACATTTTTAGCTACTATGTAGAAAACAACCTTTTATTTTGACATATCTTGAAAAATCAAATTATACATATTGAATCAGATTAACATGTCTTAAATATCCTCCAATTTCTTATAAGATTATATCAACACTATGAGATCATTCAATTCTGGGAAAGATTGAAGTACAAAGACCTACAAATTGAAGAGATCAGACAATTTTTCATTGTTAGAGCTATCTGATTAGACTACAACAACAAACTGCATTGCAAATGGCTATTGAAGGAAAGAATATTTTGCTTTTCCTCTCAGAATCGCTTTATGTTTTTCTTCTCAGTTGCTTTATGTTTATTAAATCACTGCTTATAATTTCTGTATATAAAATTTTTCTTTGGCCATCAAAAAAATTGATGTTAAAATATTATTTATTGCTTAAGTGGCATAATGTTTGTTCATACTATGTATATAGTGCACACTATATGATATAATGTGTATCCCTTATCTAATAATTTAATTAGGATAAAAATTCCTCTATGATAAAATATCTTCCTTGAAATAAGGTAGGATCTTCAAATAAATAGGGAAAAATCAAGTAACTTTGAAAATCTTGGAGTCTTCTAAGGACTCTTGTTCAAACCATTTAATTTTAGAGAAAGGGAAAATGCCCAGCCTGACCAATTTTTAAACATTCAGGATTTTTTTCTTTACAATTTAAAGGTTGAGAAAACACTCATAAAATTTCATAGGTCATTGTCTACTGTGGACTTTCTGTAAATCAATTATTTTGTATAAAGTACTATTCTAAAATAAAAATTTACTTTTCAAAGTGTTAAGTATGGCTTATGTTCTACACACAATTCTCACACAGAACTACGTGTGAATATAATTTTTGTGTATGTATATACGTATACATGTACCTTATGTGTATGCATATGTACATATATGAATTATATATGCAAACAATAGACACATATGTGATTTTATTGGACCTTTATTTGGCCTTTGAAATATATAAATTCTAGGAGTGCCTTGATGGCTCAGTTGGTTAGGCATCTGACTTGATTTCGACTCGGGTAATGATCCCTGAATCAAGCCCTGTGTCAGGCTCCTCACTCAGCACGGAGTCTGCTGGAGATTTTCTCTCTCCCTCTCCCTCAGTCCTCCCCCTACCTGGTTCTCTCTCTCTCTCCCTCTCTCTAAAATAAATAAATCTTTTTTAAAAAAAAGAAATAAATTCTAATTTTCATCTATTTTCATTTGGATATATATTTTGTAAGTTTTCTTTGTTTCTTTGTGTTTAGCACTAGTTTATGTTCATCCATCCATTAGTTATTTTTCTAATTAAGTTGGACTCATTATTAATATTCCACACAGCAACTGGCCTAGTATAGCTTGTCTGACAAAATTATGAATGTGTGATATGGATGGAGGTAAAATTTACACATCATCTATTTCATATTCCCTTTTCAATTTGTATCCATTTTAGAAATTGTATAACTTTTGGTGATTTTCCTCTTAGTTATGTACTTAACAATTTCACTTCACCCTTGATTTGAATACATTCGCGATCCCACCCTTATTTAGTAAAATATAATGGAGGGAATTCTTATCTTTTTATGTAGTCAGATTGAATAGATTGAATGGAGAAAATACAGAATCGTCCCAGTAGTGTCCAGTAAAAAAGTGTCCAAAGTAATGCCTTCAGGATCTCATTGGTGGTTGTTACTATAATATGAAGAAAGAAAGAAAGGAAGAAAGAAATCCTCTTTCGAGCACTTGGGTGGCTCAGTTGGTTAAGCGACTGCCTTCGGCTCAGGTCATGATCCTGGAGTCCGAGATCGAGTCCCACATCAGGCTTCCTGCTCAGCAGGGAGTCTGCTTCTCCCTCTGACCCTCTTCCCTCTCGTGCTTTCTATCTCTCATTCTCTCTCTCTCTCAAATAAATAAATAAAATCTTAAAAAAAAAAGAAATCCTTTTTCTTTTAACAGTATTAATTTTTACTACAGTAATAAAGATTGCACCTATAACTAACCAAAATTGAGAATAAAAAGCCCTGGTATAGATTTCTGTTAAATTTATAAATGTAATTAAATTGCCCATCATTTCTTGAATATCCATGTAGTTTTAACATAAATAAGACATAGGTAGGTTTTTAAAATGTATATTTACTTTTCTTGCTTACTTTCTTAAACTAGTACTGAAAACATATGCACTGTGTTATTATACTATATATAGCATATATAGTATATATATAAATGTATATATTTATAATATGATATATTATATATAGTATAAATCTATATTATTTAAATGTGTAATATATATTATATAATATAATAAATAATATATGTGTATGTGTAATTTGAGATATATTGTATATAATATAATAAATAATATATGTTTATTAGTATATGTTTATATATAATACATATAATATATAAAATATATAATTATATATAAATAATATATATTATATATTATATATAATGAGATATATTATATATTGAGATATAGATATGAGATATATCTATATATCTCTTATAATATATATTATATATTATATATTATATGTATATAATGAGATATATTATATATAATATATTATATATGTGTAAATTGAGATATATTATATATAATATATATTTATATGTGTGTAAATTGAGATATATGATATATAATAAATAATATTTTTATGTGTAATATGTAATGCATATTGTATAATATAATAAATAATATATATTATTTATATGTGTAAATTGAGATTGGGTGAGTTTAGGAAAATCTAATCATGTCAATGATGCTGAAATAAAATGTATTTTTTTTTTTTTTTTTTTTACAAAATAGTAGAAAGAAGTATTGAATAACAAGAGTTTATTCTGCAACGTGTTGAATTATACTTAGGGATTTTATCATCTATATCGTCATGATTTTATTGGAAAAAATAATATAATATTTTTTAAACCAGGTCAGCTAATAAACTACATATGTGAAAGGGGATGAAATGGAAATAAAAGAGGAATTTTTCAACAAAAGGGGAAAACGAACATTTAACAATACTCTGAACTCATTTTTCTTAAAAAATCAGTCATTTTATTATGTTTTCCCTGAGATTTGCCAGAGTTCATTGCTGCTAATTCTGCCAAAATAATAATCAAGATTAGATCCTGAGCAGTATAAAGCAATTGGAATTCCTATCAATCATCTATTTATCGGGGCGCCTGGGTGGCTCAGTCCTTAAGCATCTGCCTTTGGCTCAAGTCATGATCCCGGGGTCCTGGGATCGAGCCCCGCATCGGGCTCCCTGCTTCGCGGGAAGTCTGCTTCTCCCTCTCCCACTCCCCCTGCTTGTGTTCCCTCTCTCGCTGTCTCTCTCTCTGTCAAATAAATAAATAAAATCTTTAAAAAAAAAAAAAAAAAAAAAAAAAAAAAAAAAAAAAAAAAAAAAATCATCTATTTATCAATCTATCATTTAAATATTACTAAATGCATGCAATTAACAATACTAAATTCAACTTTATTATTTAAGATTAACAAGTTTTTTTCTGTAAGTCAATATTCCACACTTAAGTATTTATAAAATTATTTTTAAACCATGCATTTTATTCCCTTGAAGTAAGATTTCTTATAAAATATTCTTACTATGGTATTTTATAAGTTTCTTATAGGTTTCAAGGAAATGATTTATTTATGAATCAGGTTAAAATATTTCTGTAGTTGATTGCTTTGATATTTAATAGTATTTTTAATTAGAGAGTGAGCTTTATTTTTTAAAATGGATTACAGTTACATTTGTTGATACCAAAGACATCAGTATTTTTTAAAAAATTTATCTGAATTTGATAAATTGAAAACTAAAGACTGTTCCAAATCAGAGTCAAAATTATGAATATACTTAAACTTTTATGTATATCACTTACATTTTTAAAAATGAAAACGTTAATTACATTTTGGGTAACTGACTCCATCTTAATGGTTTCAAATCAGATATTTTCTGTGATTTATAACAAGTAAAAAAATCAGACAAGCATAAGTATAAATTTATGGCAAAGGCATTTTTAAGAATTGGTCATAATTTTATTACTGAATTTCTATATAAAATTAAAACGTATAGTGCTTTTGAATTAACTGAAAATTAAAAGCAGGAGAAGCTGAGAGATTTCAAGGTTTTGTTTCTGGCAGTCATAATTTCTTTTAGAATCTTCATGGATCTAGAGATAATTCAGGGAAAGTTATTTACATTGATCCAATTTTTAACACTTTTAATATTCCAAGTATTTAGTTTGCAAATGGAAAATAAAAACTCATATTTTACCTTTCATTAAATGAGGAATTTCTGTTTGGGCTCCCTACCTGGAATTGAAAGTTTTGTTGTTGTCTTTTTAATCTCAATAAATATAAACATTAAATTACAGTGCTCTCAATCATTCCAATATAAATTGATTCTTCCAGTAAACCTACGGATTACTTTTAGACACATTTTATAGTTAAAATTTTTGTGTAAAATATACCCTTAAATTATTTATTCCCTCATAATACCTTATTTATTTACTGTTGTGCATATTCCACATATTACGCCCTTACCATGTGATAAGCAGTGATAAGGTAATGCTTACAATAACCCCTGAGGTAGATAGCTTCACCCTCAACTGACATCTGAAGATTCTGAAAGTCAAGAATCGTGCGAAGTATGCCAAATTGCACAGCTACTGTCACAATCAAGATTCAAACCCTGGCATCTTAAAGCTAAAGCTCATTTTTTTCATCATTATGGAATACACTGCCAAGATTCTTGAGAGAGTCATCAACATTTAGTTCTGCTTCCTCACTTCCTATTCTTTCCTCAGTTATTTGAATTTGGTGTCTGTTTTCACCAGTCCATGGCTAATGTTCCCTGTATTGCTACACAGAACATCCACTTTGACAAATGACCTCTCCAGTGCCACATCCATTAAATCTTATCTGTTCCTTTTTTGACTTAGTTGGCTGCTCTCAAAAATACTTTTTCTTTTTAAGATTTAGCTTTCTTTTTGTTTTTCCAATTCTACTAGTATACTGATTTCTAATAGGGAAATACAACAAAAATTTAAGGTGTCCAGTAGTAATTAAAGGAAATGCTTTCAACTTTTGTAATGTGATTATTTTTATTCCCTATAAATTTTGCTTCACATAATTGATGTGAGAGTGGACTAGAAACTTTCAGTCTTAGTGTCTAATTTGGATACTTCAGGAGTGAATGGTTCAATAAAGAAGAAAATAACTTTTCATCTTGAACATTAGTTTTCCCTTAGAAAAATGATATATAAGGAAGTTTCCAACTTTGTACCATGTAATAAAGTGGTAAGTACATATACATACATATATATGTGATCTGTTTAAATTTATGATAGAGTCACAAATTTCAGAAATCAGACAGCATATGCAAATGTATAATTTTAGGTCCCTTTGACCACCCATATATATTCATCACTTAAGATATGGTAATAAAAATTGTAGTATGGTTAAAATAAATATCATTTGGCTGGGACTAGGAAAGATGGTGGAGGAGTAGCGGACCCTATTTCAACTGGTCCCTGGAATTGAGCTGGATATCTACCAGACCACTCTGAGCATCCACGAAACCAGCCTGAGATGTAAGAAGATCTGGATCTCTACAAACAGAATATCGCAGGTGGTTGGTTTCAATGTATGAAGCAGGGAACCGTGATTCTGAGGGCAGATATTGGAAGATAAAATGGCACTGGGAGGGTTCCTGGCCATGGGGATCGTACGCCGCCGGTGAGCGACAGCCTCATGTGCTGGGGACCAGGCACAGACTCGCAGACCGGTAGCAGTGGGGAAAGGACTTTAGGGCAGCCCCCAGGGTGGAAACCGGGGCGGAAACCCGGAGCAGTGGGGTTGCGCATGCGATCTAGGGGAGGCTGGTGGTTTTAGAAGCACAAAGGGCAGAGATATCCCCCAACCTGGAGGCAGGACCGGGGATGCTGCAGAGGGGTACACAACCCAGGCCACTGCAGTTTATAGCAGCACGGACAGAAATGGACACAGTGTGGCCTGGAGAGCTCCCTGAAGAACAGACTGTGGTCTCTTTGTTCTGAGGCAGAGGGTTGGAAACGGTCTCTTCTGCTCTGACTCCTGGAAGAGACACAGAAAGCTTGCCAGGGAAAGCCGCCAGAAAACAAAAGCCCCCAAAACTGATTCCCGTGGAGCCCATCCCCTGCCTCAGGGGGGCAGGGCAACTCCACCCAGACAGGGTTGCCTGAGTAATAGCGTGGCAGGCCCTGCCCCTAGAAGACAGGCTGGGAAAACAAGAGGCCAGCAACCATAAGGTCCCAAGAAAACAGGTGCATCTTGCTTGGGTTCTGGTCAATAATTTGGACTTTATACATTCCCTCAAACACCCATCAACAGAATGACTAAGAGCCCCCAAAATAGAAAAGACTCAGAGATTATGACTTCTGCTGCAGATTTACAAATGGATGCAGAGATAACCAAAATGTCGGAGATGGAATTCAGGCTAGCAATTCTGAAGACAATGGTTAGAATGGAGAAATCAATTAATGGCAACATAGAGTCTCTAAGGGCAGAAATGAAAGCTGAATTTGCAGAGCTTAAAATGCTATCAGTGAGATCCAATCAAATCTAGATAATCTAACAGCTAGGGTAACTGAGGCGGAAGAACAAATAAGCAACCTGGAAGACAATATAATAGATAAAAAGGGAAAAGAGGAGACCAGGGAAAAACAATTCAGACAGAATCCATGAAAATAGAATCAGAGAAATAGTGACACCATGAAGTGTTCCAATGTCAGAATAATTGGAATCCTGGAGGGAGTGGAGAGAGAGAGAGGACTAGAAGATGTATTTGAGCAAATTGTAGCTGAGAACTTCCCTAATCCGGGGAATGAAACAAACATTCGCATCCTAGAGGCAGAGAGGACCCCTCCCAAGGTCAAGGAAAACAGGGCAATACCCCAGCATGTAATTTTAAAACTTGCAAATCTTAAAACCAAGGAAGTCATCTTAAGAGCAGTTAAGGGGAAGAGATTCCTTACGTACAGAAGGAGGAACATCAGAATAATGTCAGACCTATCCACAGAGAAAGGCCTGGCAAGACATATTCAGGTTACTAAATGAGAAGAACATGCAGCCAAGAATACTTTATCTGGCAAGGCTTTCATTTAGAATGGATGGAGAGATGCAGAGCTTCCACGACCAGCAGAAACTGAAAGAATATGTGACCACTAAGCCGGCCCTGCAAGAAATATTAAGGGGGGTTCTATAAAAGCAGAAAGACCCCAAGAATGATATACAACAAAAATTTACAAGGACAATCTATGAACACAATGTCTTCAAAGGCAACATGATGACAATTAATTCTTATCTTTCAATAATCACTCTCAACGTGAATGGCCTAAATGCTCCCATAAAACAGCACAGGGTTGCAGGTTGGATAAAATGACAGGACCCATCCATATGCTGCCTACAAGAGACTCATTTTGAACCTAAAGATATATCCAGACTGAAAGTGAAGGGATTGGAGATCCATCTTCCATGCCAGCAGACCTCAAAAGAAAGCTGGGGTAGCAATTCTTATATCAGACAAATTGGATTTTAAACTAAAGTCTGTAATTAGAGACACAGAAGGACACTATATCATTCTGAAAGGGTCTATCCAACAAGAAGATCTAACAATTGTAAATACCTATGCCCCCAACATGGGAGCAGCCATCTACATAAGCCAACTGTTAACCAAAATAAAGAGTTATATTGATAACAATACATTAATTATAGGAGACCTCAATACTCCACTCTCAGCAATGGACAGATCATCTAAGCAGAAAATCAACAAAGAAACAAGAGTTTTGAATGATTATACTGGATCAGACGGACCTCATAGATATTTACAGAATATTTTTTTAGGGTGCTAAAACAACAGAATACTCATTCTTCTCGAGCGCACATGGAACTTTCTCCAGAATAGACTATATACTGGGTCACAAATCAGGTCTCAACCGATACCAAAAAATTGAGATTATTCCCTGCATATTCTCAGACCACAGTGCTTTAAAACTGGAACTCAATCACAAGAAAAAAATTCACAGAAATTCAAACACTTGGAAGCTAAAGACCACTCTGCTCAAGAATGTTTGGGTCAACAAGGAAATCAAAGAAGAACTTAAGCAATTCATGGAAATCAATGAGAATGAAAACACAGCAGTCCAAAACCTATGGGATACTGCAAAGGTGGTCCCTAAGGGGGAAATAAATAGCCATCCAAGCCTCACTCAAAAAAATAGAAAAATCCCAAAATCACCAACTAACTCTACACCTTAAAGAACTAGAGAAAAAGCAACAAACGATGCCTAAGCCACACATTAGAAAATAAATAATTAAAATTAAAGCAGAGATCGATGAATTAGAAACCAGAAACACAGTAGATCAGAATAACAAAACTAGAAGTTGGTTCTTTGAAAGAATTAATAAGATCGATAAACCCCTGGCGAGACTTATCCAAAAGAAAAGAGAAAGAACCCAAATTAATAAAATTATGAAAGACAGGGGAGAGATCACAACTAACACCAAGGAAATAGAAACAATTATTAGAAATTATTATCAACAAGTATATGCCAATAAACTGAGCTATCTGGATGAAATGGAGGCCTTCCTGGAAACCTATAAGCTGCCCAGACTGAAACAGGAAGAAATTGACAACCTGAATAGGCCAATAACCAGTAACGAGAATCAAGCAGTGATCAAAAACCTCCCAAAAAAACAAAAGTCCAGGGCCTGATCGATTCCCTGAGGAATTCTACCAAACATTCAAAGAAGAAATAATACCTCTTCTACTGAAGCTGTTTCAAAAATAGAAACAGAATGCAAACTTCCAAACTCATTCCATGAGGCCAGCATTACCTTAATCCCCAAACCAGGCAAAGACCCCATCAAAAAGGAGAATTTCAGACCGATACCCCTGATTAATATAGATTCCAAAATCCTCAACAAAATCCTAGGTAATAGGATCCAACAATACATTAAAAGGATCATCCACCACGACCAAGTGGGATTTATCCCCGGGATGTAAGGGTAGTTCAACATTCGCAAATCAATCAGTGTGATAGAACACATTAATAAGAGGAGGGGGAAGAACCATATGGTCCTCTCAATTGATGCAGAAAAAGCATTTGACAAAATACAACATCCTTTCCTGATTAAAACTCTTCAGAGTATAGGGATAGAGGGAACATTCCTAAATTTCATAAAATCCATCTATGAAAAACCCACAGCGAATATCATCCTCAGTGGGGAAAAGCTGAAAGCCTTTCCCTTATGATCAGGAACACATCAAGGATGCCCACTCTCACCACTATTGTTCAACATAGTACTAGAAGTCTTAGCAACAGCAATCAGACAACAAAAAGAAATAAATGTATTCAAATTAGCAAAGAAGAAGTCAAACTCACTCTTTTCACAGACAACATGTTACTTTATGTGGAAACCCAAAAGACTCCACCCCCAAATTACTAGAACTCATACAGCAATTCAGTAATGTGGCAGGATATAAAATCAATGCACAGAAATCAGTTGCTTTCTCATACACTAACAACACAACTTTAGAAAGAGAAATTAGAGAAACAATTCCATTTACAATAACACCAAAAACCATAAGATACCTTGGAATGAACCTAACCAAAGAGGTAAAGGATTTATACTCTAGGAACTACAGAATGCTCATGAAAGAAATTGAAGAAGACACAAAAAGATGGAAAAATATTCCACGCTCATGGATCAGAAGAATAAACATTGTTAAAATGTCTATGCTACCCAGAGCAATCTATACCTTCAATGCCATCCTGATCAAAATTACAATGGCATTTTTCAAAGTGCTGGAACAAACAATCCTAACATTTGTATGGAATCAGAAAAGACCCCGAATCACCAAGGAAATGTTGAAAAAGATAAACAAAGCTGGGGGCATCATGTTGCCTGATTTCAAGCTATGTTACAAATCTGTAATCACCAAGACAGCATGGTACTGGCACAAAAACAGGCATATAGACCAATGGAACAGAATAGAGAACCCAGATATGGACCCTCAACTCTATGGTCAAATAATCTTTGACAAAACAGGAAAAACATGCAATGGAAAAAGATAGTCTCTTCAATAAATGGTGCTGGGAAAATTGGACAGCCACATGCAGAAGAATGAAACTCGACCATTCTCTAACATCATTCACAAAGATTAACTCAAAGTGGATGAAAGACCTCAGTGTGAGACAGGAATCCATCAAAATCCTAGAGGAGAGCATAGGCAGTAACTTCTTCGACATTGCCCACAGCAACTTCTTTCAAGTACATCTCCAGGGGCGCCTGGGTGGCTCAGATGGTTGAGTGTCTGCCTTCGGCTCAGGTCATAATCCCAGGGTCCTGGGATCGAGTCCTGCATCAGGCTCCCTGCTAGGTGGGGAGCCTGCTTCTCCCTCTGCCTCTACCTCTCTCTCTCTCTCTCTCTCTGACTCTCATGAATAAATAAATAAAAACATTAAAAAAAAAAAAGATACATCTCCAAAAGCTAGTGAAACAAAAGCAAAAATGAACTTTTGGGACTTCATCAAGATAAAAAGCTTCTGCACTGCAAAGGAAACAGTCAACAAAACAAAGAGGCAACCCACAGAATGGGAGAAGATATTTGCAAATGACACTACAGATAAAGGGCTGGTATCCAAGATCTCTAAAGAACATCTCAAACTCAACACCCAAAAAACAAATAATCAAGTCAAAAAGTGGACAGAAGATATGAAAAGACACTTCTCATAAAAGAAGACATACAAATGGCTAACAGACACATGAAAAAGTGTTCATCATCATTAGCCATCAGGGAAATTCAAATCAAAACCACACTGAGATACCACCTTACACCAGTTAGAATGGCAAAAATGGACAGGGAAAGAAATAACAAACGTTGGAGAGGTTGTGGAGAAAGGGGAACCCCCTTACACTACTGGTGGGAATGCAAGTTGGTACAGCCACTTTTGAAAACAGTGTGGAGATTCCTCAAAAAGTTAAAAATAGAGCTACCCTATGACCCAGCAATTGCACTCCTGGGTATTTACCCCAAAGACACAGATGTAGTGAAAAGTAGGGCCATATGCACCCCAATGTTCATAGCAGCAATGTCCACAATAGCCAAACTGTGGAAAGAGCTGAGATGCCCTTCAACAGACGAATGGATAAAGAAGATGTGGTCCATATATAAAATGGAATATTACTCAGCCATCAGAAAGGATGAATACCCAACTTTTACATCAAGGTGGATGGGACTGGAGGAGATTATGCTAAGTGAAATAAGTCAAGCAGAGAGAGTCAATTATCATATGGTTTCACTTATTTGTGGAACATAAGGAATAGCAGGAGGACACTAGGAGAAGGAAGGGAAAAATGGGGGCAGGGAATCGGAGGGGGAGACGAACCATGAGAGACTGTGGACTCTGAGAAACAAACTGAGGGTTCTAGAGGGGAGGGGGGTGGGAGGATGGGTTAGCCTGGTGATGGGCATTAAGGAGGGCACGTACTGCATGGAGCACTGGGTGTTATACGAAAACAATGGATCATGGAACACTACATCAAAAACTAATGATGTATTGTATGGTGACTAACATAACATAATAAAATTTTTAAAAATAAATAAATAAATATCATTTGTCTTTAAACCACTACCTGTTGACTCGTTTTCACACTTTCAATTTTAGTAGTTACTTGGCCCATCTTTACAGCCCTCACCTATAAAATAGAAATGCCTTTGGATTTATGCCCCCAATAAAATCACTTGAAAAAGCAAATAGTCTTTCAACATATGTTTTCACTTTACGTCTAACATTTTACATAAATTTAAATATAAATGGTGTCATTTTGATATATTTAAATATAAGTATTTTAAAATAAAATTATTATGTTACCCTTTTAACATAACCTGAAACTTACAATAAACATTCTAAAAATATGTCATAAAGCTCATCTTCAACTGTAGGAAATTTTACTTTACTAAAAAACACATGTATAATTTTGATATTCAACCATAACCAAAAAAATTTATCATAATATAATGTTATACATCATAGCTTTAAGTTAATTTCCTTATAATTTTCTATGAAAATATGGATTAAAAATTGGAAATTATTTATTTATTTATTTATTTTTAAAGATTTTATTTATTTATTTGAGAGAGAAAGAGAGAGAGCATGAGAGGGAGGAGGGTCAGAGGGAGAAGCCGACTCCCTGCTGAGCAGGGAGCCTGATGCGGGACTCGATCCCTGGACTCCAGGATCATGACCTGAGCCGAAGGCAGTCGCTTAACCAACTGAGCCACCCAGGCATCTGAAAAATTGGAATTTATTTAAAACCTTTTCATTCTATAAGGTTCATACTGTTAAAGTTTTTAGTTACAAATGAGTTATTAAAATTATTAGTAAATAATTCATAAAGCACATAAATATGAATTAAATGTAATAATTAAACTTTTACTGGAAGTGCATTTCTTGCCGGGCAAATATTTTTATTAATTATTTTAATTAGTTATCTGTGGATGGATGTTATTCAATGCTAAATGGGATAGTATTCATTCTGTAACCCCATTTTCACTTTATTTCCATTTTTCGTGGTATAGTGTTAATAAGTGGGAAACCCTTTGTCACTTCTATAATTGTTTAGAAATTAGATTTTCATAGCACTGTCATTCAGTTCTTTGAATTATTTCTGTAAAAAAAAAAGCAAAAGCTGACATGGGATTCATCATAAGAAGTAATTTAGATATTCTTTTTAATTTTGCTAAAGGCAAAGAATGGATATTATCTGATTTTTAAAGATTTTACTACTCAATAAATAGTCATTCACTTCTCTAATTTCTTTCTTCCCATTTGCTACCTGAAACAACTGTTAATACCTGCCCCAGTTAATCTAAGGCATGGAGGAAAGCTTTGAGAACCTGTGATATCTGCAATCTGGCAAAATCTAGAGAAGTAAGAGGGAAAAGACCCGGGTTATATCTATAGACCTAGTTTTTCTTCCACATTCACAGTTATGAAAAACTTTTACTTAATAAGAGGATGTATGATCAAGTGGAGAGAATCCAGAACTGTTACACTATGGATGTAACATTAGAGTAGGGAGTGACAACATTTTCTCAATATTAACTTAATATCCATTAATATTTTCATAACTTAACCTTGTCAATACAAAAATTACCTGTGCATAGTTGAGCCTATTATATATGAGCCATATCTATATGAATCATATAAATGTTTATGTATGTTTACAAAAATGTACATATACCTATGTATCTATATATCTTTTTGTAGCTTTAAAATAAAATATCCATGGTATTAAAGGATGATATAAGGCTAATTACTATTTTTTGCTTAATAATGTATCATAGAAATCTTTCTATATCAATATACATGCTCTTTCTATACATCCTTTTTCATTTCTGTTATACTTTTCTCAAAACTCTCTTGAAAGTCTCAGAATTGAGGACATTTGAATTTGAAGCAAAATTTACAATTCACTTACATTGATTTCTTTTTAATTTCTGTAACGTAATTATTTCCCCAGTTAGCTTCCTTCCATTTCTTTTCTGGAATTCTCTAAATCATTTCTCATCTAACTTTTATATGTCTTATCAGCTGTATTTGCCAGGATTCTCCAGAGAAATAAAACCAAAAGAATATATATAAGTATATGTGAGGAGTTTATTAGAGGAATTGGCTCATGTGATTATGGAGGTCAAAAAGTTCTCTGATCTGCCATCTGCAAGTTGGAGAACCGGGTAAGTTGTGTATTTCAATCTGAGTCCAAGGCCAGAGAATGTGGAGGCTAATGGTGTGAGTCCCAGTCTTAGCTGAGTCCAGAGGCAAGAGAAAATGATGTTCCAACTCCAGCAAAGAGAGCAAATCCACCCTTTCTTTGCCTTTTGTTCTGTTTCTGCCCTCATCCGATTGGATATTATCCACCCACAATGGATCTGTTCACTTTGTCTACCAGTTAAAATGCTAATCTCTTCCAGAAACACCTCACAGACACACCCAGAAATACTGTTTTACCAGACTTCTGGGCATCCCTTAGCTCAGTCAAGTTGACACATAAAATTAACCATCTAATCATCCATTGTTATCTTGCGACTCTTCTTGGAATATTTTTTCATGGCCTTTTTTCTCTGTTATATTATATATGTTAAGAACTTTTTTGCCAAATTTATTCAGCTTCCTAGAGCAAATTGTTTTTTAATAAGCATTCTTTATGTGACTCATTTTTTAGATTCTTTTCCCTATTATTATTCTCTTCATGCACAGTAAAGTAACAAAGTAATTTTCAGTTACTTTTGTCTCATTTATTTCCTTCAGTATGAACTACAAATCCACATAAGAATTACCAAAATATAGTTAATACCCCAGTTCTGCTGTCTTACCCTTTCACATTTTCTTCTTAAGAAAGTAAGAAAAGTTTGCTATATTATACTTAACTAGGAAATAAGTAATATTTTTAACAGTAAATATTTATTGGACATTTGAGGTATCATTAAACCTTCAAGATACTTAATTAGACTGTAATATATACTGTATTTCAAATATCATATTATTAACAGTTTTTGGTAATGTCAAGATTTTTATATGTGATACTTTTATGAAGCTTTATTCCTATGAATGAAACTAAACGGGTGATCTTATTCTTTCTTATTGCCCATTATTCAATTTATTTACTGGAATTTAAAGCCTTTTATTCATTATTTTTTCTCATCTATGTTTTGTATTTACCCAGCAAAATTAATTTCCTAGAGTCTTATTTTGAGCTATAGAAGAACAAGAAAGATATGAGCTATCTGTTCCAATTTCATAATCAACATTATTTGCTTTCTGGGGGGCCATAAATACTAATCACATACAAATACTTATGCTCCTTCTTACTTATGTATTTTTTCTCCCATACTATCTTTTTACTTTAGCCCCATAAATGCTATGCTTGCAATAGTAAGAATACTTGCTCTATATCAGTTATATTATCAAAATTAATGTGAATAATGTGGAAGAATAAAAGGCAAACTTTGGCAATTGGTGAGATTATGTATTTCCTATTTTCTTAAAAAAGGCTGTATATTTTTTCCAATTAAACGAAGGTTTACCAAAGGATACTTTTACTGGCTATCATCATAAGGCTAGTGTGTATTATTCACTAAGTAAAATATGCCAAAATAAGTTCTATATTCTTCATTCTATTCTACTTTGTTCCAATATAACTAAAGATCAAAAGGTTTATGATAATGTTTCTTTTACAATTGTGGGTTTTAAAGTTTCTGAACGAATAAATGAAGCCTTGGGGTGCCTGGGTGGCTCAGTTGGTTAAGCATCTGCCTTCGGCTCAGGTCATGATCCCAGGATCCTGTGATCGAGCCCCACATCAGGCTGCCTGCTCGCTTCTCCCTCTGCCTGCCACTCCCCCTGCGTGTATTCTCTTGCTCTCTGTCAAATAAAAAAATAAAATATCCAAAAAAAAAGAATAAATGAATCCTCTAAGTTTACTTTAAATGCCCATAATAGATAACAAACCAGTTCTAATTTAACAAGTTCATAACTAAACCACCATATTTCATGTTTATATTTAATTCTTTCTCTTATTAATGCTTACAATTACTAAGAAAAAGTTTATTATTTATTTTATATACATCTTCATTATCAGAATTTATATACTCAAGGCTATTTCTCTGTTTAATAATATGTCTTAGAATTTATAACATAATAAAATTAAATTAAAAAATAAAAAATAAAAAAAATACAATTGTATGTAATATTTTACTTCTCAAATGTTGCTATTTTATGAGAATTTTAGAACATCTAATTCTGCTACTCTTTAATTTTAATGTTTTTTTTGTTATGCTAAATTTTGACTTGTGGAAGAAAAACAGAAATAAGCATATATGTTAATTCTATAATTTAAAATTCTGTAGGGCGCCTGGGTGGCTCAGTTGGTTAAGCAACTGCCTTCGGCTCGTCATGATCTTGGAGTCCCCGGATCGAGTCCCACATCGGGCTCCCTGTTCAGCAGGGAGGTTGCTTCTCCCTCTGACCCTCTTCCCTCTCATGCTCTCTATCTCTCATTCTCTCTTTCTCAAATAAATAAATAAATAAAATCTTTAAAAAATAAATAAAATTCTGTAGAAGCATTATTATAAACTTTTAATTATACAAAAATGAATTTATAGTTCATGTTTCATCAAAAAGAAAAGATTTTCTTAACACAGTAACAAATCAATTAATTAGGGCTGAGGTAAATGTCTGAAGAAAATAGAACTTTTTCAATATGGCACTATATAATGCTCTATTGGACCATAAAAAGAAAAAAAGAAGCAAGGAGAAATTAACACTAAAAAGGGAAAGGGTAGATCTTTTATCTTGTTTAAAAGTGTGAGATTAGGGGAGGAGCAAGATGGCAAAGGAATAGGAGACCTAAATTTCGTCTGGTCCAGGAATCCAGCTAGATAGGGATCAAACCATTCTGAAGACCTATGAACTCAACAGGAGGTTGAAGAAAAGAATAGCAGCAACTCTCTGAACAGAAAAGCAACCACTTTCTGGAAGGTAGGACGTGCAGAGATGTGAATCAGAGGCGATAATCAGAGGCGGTCCTCTAAGCAAAGAGAGAGCCTAAAAGTAACTAGACCAGAAAGGAACACAGATAATACACAGTCACCTTACAGGCAATACAATGGCACTAAGTTCATATATGTCAATAGTTACCCTGAATGTAAATGGGCAAATTCTCCAATCAAAAGACACAGGGTGTCAGATTGGATAAAAAAACAAGAACCATCAATATGCTGTCTGCAAGAGACTCATTTAGACCCAAAGACACCTCCAGATTGAAAGTGAGGGGTGAAAAACAATTTACCATGATAATGGACACCAAAAGAAAGCTGGGGTGGCTATCCTCATATCAGAAAAATTAGATTTTAAACCAAAGACTATAATAAGAGATGAGGAAGGATATAGTGTCCTTAACATGGGAGCAGCCAATTTTATAAGCCAATTAAAAACAAAAGCAAAGAAACACATCAACAACAATACATTAATAGTGGGGGACTTTAACACCACCCTCACTGAAATGCACAGATCATATAAGCAAAAGATCAACAAGGAAATAAAGACTTTAAATGAGACACTGGACCAAATGGACTTCACAGACATATTCAGAACATTCCATCTGAAAGCAACAGAATACACATTCTTCTCTAGGGCCTATGGAACATTCTCCAGAATTGATCACATCTTAGGTCACAAATCAGGTCTCAACCAGGACAAAAAGATTGGAATCAGTCCCTGCATATTTTCAGACCACAGTGCTTTGAAACTAGAACTCAATCACAGGAGGAAAGTCAGAAAGAACTCGAATACATGGAGGCTAAAAAGCATCCTCCTAAAGAATGAATGGGTCAACTAGGAAATTAAAGAAGAATTTTAAAAATTCATGGAAACAAATGAAAATGAAAACACACTGTTCAAAATCTTTGGGATGCAGCAAAGGCAGCCCTAAGAGGAAAGTATATAGCAATACAAGTCTTTCTCAAGAAACAAGAAAGGTCTCAAATACACAACCTAACCCTACACCTAAAGGAGCTGGAGAAAGAACAGCAAATACAGCCTAAACCGAGCAGGAGAAGAGAAATAATAAAGATCAGAGCAGAAATCAATGAAATAGAAACCAAAAGAACAGTAGAACAGATAAACAAAACTAGGAGCTGGTTCTCTGAAAGAATTAACAAGATTGATAAGCCCATGGCCAGACTTATCAAAAGGAAAAGAGAAATGACCCAAATAAATAAAATCATGAATGAAAGAGGAGGGATCACAAACAACACCAAAGAAATACAATTATAAGAACATATTATGAGCAACTATATGCCAGCAAATCAGATAATCTGGAAGAAATGGATGCATTTCTAGAGATGTATAAACTAACAAA
This sequence comes from Zalophus californianus, assembly GCF_009762305.2. Lineage (NCBI taxonomy): Eukaryota > Metazoa > Chordata > Mammalia > Carnivora > Otariidae > Zalophus > Zalophus californianus. Next base: position 179,625,517 of record NC_045595.1, read on the forward strand.
ATTGAACCAGGAATTAATAGAAAACCTGAACAGACCTATAACCACTAAGGAAATTGAAGCAGTCATCAAAAATCTCCCAACAGACAAAAGCCCATAGCCAGATAGCTTCCCAGGGGAATTCTACTAAACATTTAAAGAAGAATTAATACCTATACTTCTGAAACTGTTCCAAAAAATAGAAATGAAAGGAAAACTTCCAAATGCATTTTATGAGGACACCATTACCTTGATCCCAAAACTAGAGAAAGACCTCCATCAAAAAGGAGAATTACAGACCAATATCCTTGATGAACATGGATGCAAAAATTCTCACCAAAATACTACCTAATAGGATCCAACAGTACATTAAAAGGATTATTCACCATGACCAAGTGCGATTTATGCCTGGACTGCAAGACTGGTTCAATATCTGCAAATGAATCAATGTGATACAATACACTGATAAAAGAAAGAACAAGAACCATGTGATCCTCTCAATAGATGCAGAAAAAGCATTTGACAAAGTACAGCATCCTTTCTTGATCAAAACTCTTCAAAGTATAGGGATAGAGGGTACATACCTTAATATCATAAAAACCATCTATGAAAATCCCACAGTGAATATCATTCTCAATGGGGATAAACTGGGAGCTTTCCCCCTAAGGTCAGGAACACGGCAGGGATGTCCGCTATCACCACTGCCATTCAACATAGTATTTGAAGTCCTAGCCACAGCAATCAGACAACAAAAATAAATAAAAGGCATCCGAATTTGCAAAGAAGAAGTCAAACTCACACTCTTTGCAGATGATATGATACTTTAGGTGGAAAACCCAAAAGACTCCACCTCAAAACTGCTAGAACTCATACCAGAATTCAGTAAAGTGGCAGGATATAAAAATCAGTGGCATTTCTATACACCAACAACAAGACAGAAGAAAGAGAAATTAAGGAGTCGATCCCATTTACAATTGCACCCAAAACCATAAAATACCTAGGAATATATCTAACCAAAGAGGTAAAGAATCTGTACTCAGAAAACTATAAAATACTCATGAAAGAAACTGAGTAAGACACAAAGAAATGGAAAAATGCTCCATGCTCATGGATTGGAAGAACAAATATTGTGAAGATATAAATGCTACCTAGAGCTATCTACACAGTTAATGCAATCCCTATCAAAATACCATCCACTTTTTTCAAAGAAATGGAACAAATAATCCTAAAATTTGTATGGAACCATATAAGTCCCTGAATAGCCAGAAGAATGTTGAAAAAGAAAAGCAAAGCTGGTGGCTTTCCCGAATTACAATTCGGGAGATCAAGCCCTATTACAAACCTGCAATCATCAAGACAATATCGTACTGGCACAGAAACAGACACATAGATCAATAGAACAGAATAGAGAGCCCAGAAATGGACCCTCAACTCTATGGTCAACTAATCTTCGACAAAGCAGCAAAGAATGTCTAATGGAAAAAAGACAGTCTCTTCAACAAATGGTATTGGGAAAATTGGACAGCCACATGCAGAAGAATGAAACTGGGCCATTTCCTTACACCACACACAAAAATAGACTCAAAATGGTTGAAAGACCTAAATGTGAGACAGGAGTCCATCAAAGTCCTAAAGGAGAACACAGGCAGCAACCTCTTCGACCTCAGCCGCAATAACTTCTTCCTAGAAACATCGCCAAAGGCAAGGGAAGCAAGGGCAAAAATGAACCTTTGGGACTTCATCAAGATAAAAAGCTTTTGCACAGCAAGGGAAACAGTCCACAAAAACCAAAAGACAACCAACAGAATGGGAGAAGATATTTGCAAAAGACATATCAGATAAAGGGCTTGTATCCAAAATCTATAAAAAATTATCCAACTCAACACCAAAAGAACAAATGATCCAATCAAGAAATGGGCAGAAGACACGAACAGGCATTTTTCCAAAGAAGTTTCTTCAGACACATGAAAAAGTGCTTAACATCGCTTGGCATCAGGGAAATCCAAATCCAAACCTCACTGAGATACCACCTCACACCAGTCAGAATGGTTAAAATTAACAAGTCAGGAAACAACTGATGTCAGCGGGGATATGGAGAAAGGGAAACCCTCCTACACTGTTTGTGGGAAGGCAAGCTGGTGCAGCCACACTGGAAAAAACATGGAAGTTCCTCAAAATGTTGATAATAGAGCTTCCATATGACCCAGCAATTGCACTACTGGGTATTTACCCCAAAGATACAAATGTAGTGATCTGAAGGGGCATGTGATGTTTATAGCAGCAATGTCCACAATAGCCAAACTGTGGAAAGAGCCAAGATGTCCATAGACGTGAATAGATAAAGAGGCGGTATATATATGTATATATATATGTATATATACATATATATATATACATATATATTCCATTGTGTATATATATATATGTATGTGTATATATACATATATATACATATATATATATGTATATATACACATACATATATATATATATATATATACAATGGAATATTATGCAGCCATCAAAAGGAATGAAATCTTGCCATTTGCAATGACGTGGATGGAACTGGAGGGTATTAGGGTGAGCGAAGTAAGTCAATCAGAGAAAGACATGTATCATATGACCTCACTGATTGAGAAATTCTTAATCTCAGGAAACAAACTGAGGGTTGCTGGAGTGGTGGTGGGTGGGAGGGATGGGGTGGCTGGGTGATAGACATTGGGGAGGATATGTGCTATGGTGAGCGCTGTGAATTGTGTAAGACTGCTGAATCACAGACCTGTACCTCTAAAACAAATAATACACTATGTTAAAAAAAAATAAAAAGAAGATAGCAGGAAGGGAAAAATGAAGGGGGGGAAATTGGAGGGGGAGACGAACCATGAGAGACGATGGACTCTGAGAAACAAACTGAGAGTTCTAGAGGGGAAGGGGTGGGGGCTGGGTTAGCCTGGTGATGGGTATTAAAGAGGGCACGTCTGAATGGAGCACTGGGTGTTATACGCAAACAATGAATCATGGAACACTACATCAAAAACTAATGATGTAATGTACGGTGATTAACATAGCACAATAAAATTTAAAAAATAAAGTAAAAGTGTGTGATTAAATCAACTTCTATTAAATTATTGTAATTAATTTAAAATAATTTTCCAGGAAGGACACTTTTGTCACTTATTTGTTCCCTTTCGATATGTGGAAGAGGCAAGTAAAAGAGAAAGAAGAGGATTATATCAAATATCACAAATGATGGAAAAAATTCACATTGCATGGCCCCAGTTGGGATACAATGATAAGAATACAAAAGTATTCATGTAACATTTCTGCTCAAAGACATAACTGAAATCTAATCATGAGGAAATATGAGACAAATTAAAAAACATTCTAAAAAATACTGTTCTGTAATCTTCAAGAATGTGTAAGATATTAAACTCAAGAACAAACAAAGAATTGTTCTGGACCAAATGTGTACATCATTATCAATCATAGCTTTTTATTCATACAGAAACAAAAGTTACAACAGAGGAGATAATGAAATTAAAATCTCAAAGTGAACAAACAGTTAATAAAAATGAAGGACAAATTGTAAATAAAAAGTAAAAAGATATCTAATTTTATGCATGCTTAAAACATGACTGTTAACATTTACTGGATTAACATATATTTTAAAATTTGAGAATATTCAATAATGTGAGGACTTAAGCACACACTGTCATATAATATTGGTGAGTGTAAAATGACATATTAGAATTCAAAACCAATTTGGCCACTTGCTATTAGATTTGTGAGAATTTTTTGCTTTGCATTTTTTTCTCCTACTTTCCATTCTGATAAGGGTGTCCTCTTTAATGAAGATATCTTTATTTCAGTGTAATCAAAATCATCAGACTTTTTCTTATGTTTTACTTGTTTTATAATTCATTATTGGTGAATTATAAAAAATATTTTCCTATATTTAATATTTTTCAATTATAAGAATATATTTAAAACTCTGTGGACTCTGCCATTCATCCTGAATTCATTATGAATTATCATTCAGCAAAACCAATGACACTCTATTTTCTATATTAGTTTTTCTGTTATATGCTTTTTTTTAAGATTTTAATTATTTATTTGACAGAGAGAGCGAGAGAGCACAAGCAGTGGGAGCAGGAGAAGGAGAGGGAGAAGCAGGCTCCCCGCCAAGCAGGGAGCCCAATGTGGGAGCTCGACTCCAGGACCCCAGGATCATGACCTGAGCCAAAGGCAACTGCTTAGCCATCTGAGCCGCTCAGGCGCCCCTATATGAATTCTTTTTATTTTTATTCCATATACTCATATGCTCTTCACTGTGTCTTTAGTGATTTGATTTTCCTGAAGTGTTGATGATGGGTTTTACTGCTTGCAAATGTAGAGATTTTTAATTTGTCTAACTCAACAAGATTTTGATTTATGGTGTGTGTGTGAATATATATAATATAAATATATATGTGATATATATGTATAAAGACATATATAGTATGAAATATATACATATAAACCAGTTGTTTTTAATTGTAAGCTTTTTCTGCTTGTCTTCTCTTTATTTTTTTGTTTGATTTGTCTTTATTTTTTTTATTTGACAGAGAGTGACACAGCGAGAAGGAACACAAGCAGGGGGAGTGGGAGAGGGAGAAGCAGGCTTCCCACTGAACAGAGAGCAGAAGGTGGGTCTTGATCCCAGGAGCCTGGGATCATGACCTGAGCCAAAGGCAGAGGCTTAAAGACTGAGCCACCCAGGCACCCCTGTTTGATTTATCTTTAGATTAGTAATATTTTTATTAGTTGAAATTTGTATGCCCTTTTTTAATATCACTCATTCTTTTCCAAAATACTATTTGTTGCTATCAAAAGATATAAGTATTAATCTAAAAAAAGGAAATTAAATTATATTTAATCATTATATTTGCTCTAAGAGCCACAAACTATTTTGATCCACTCCACAAATCCAGCACACAGGTTCAGATTGAGATGTTTTCTCTATGCACACACAAGCTCAACTCTTGCTAAATTTCAAAGCTCACCCAAATTTCAATTTCTCATTGGTGTTTTGGTGTGTTGGGTGGTTGATAGAATTCATATAGTTCATTAAGAAGCTCAGAAGGACGTAAAACAAAATCTCAAGACATTGATCCTCATCATTCCTGCTGTATAGTCATCAAGATTAGCATCCAGCAGCAGAGTTAAGCATTTTTCCCCATTTTTTTATTGTAGTAAAATACCTATAACATAAAATTTATTATCTTACATTTTTAAGTGTACAGGTCAGTGATATTAAGTACATTCATATTGTTGTGCAATCATCACCACCATCTTATTCCAGAACTCTTCATTCTGCAAAACTGAATCTCTACACCCATTAAACAGTAACTCCCCATGACTGCTTCCCCCAGCCTAACCTTGGCAGCCTCCGTTCTACTTTTTCTTTAACCTCCCCTTTTCCCCTCTCTGGCCCCTAGCCTTTGGTAACCACTCTTCAACTTTCTGTTACTGTGAGTTCAACTTTTTTTTTTTTTTTTTTAAGATTCCACATACAAGTAGGATTGTGAAATATTTATCTTTCTGTGTCTGTTTATTTCACTTAGCAGAATGTCCTCCAGGTTCATCCATGTTGTCACAAACGGCAGGATTTCCTTCTTTATTAAGGTTAAATAATATTCTATTATATGTATATACACTATGTTTTCTTCATTCATCCATCAATAGACATTTAGTTTGTTTCCATATTTTGGCTATTGTAAATAATGCTGCAATGACCATGAACATACAGATATCTCCTCAAGAGAGTGATTGATTTCTTTTGGATATATAACCAAGGGTGGAATTGCTGAAACATATGGTAGTTCTATTTTCAGTTTTTTGAGGAACTTCCATGCTGTTTTCCCTAATGGTTGTATCAATTTACATTCCTACCAACAGTGTACAGAGTTCCCTTTTCACTATATTCTTGCCAACTCTTGTTATCCTTTGAATTTCAGATAATAGCTATTCTAAAAAATGTGAGGTGTTATCTCACTGTGCTTTCGATAAGCATTTCCCCGATGAATAGTAACGTTGAGTACCTTTTCATATCATTTACCTGTCTGCCATTGGGTATATCTTCCTTGGAAAAATGTCGATGCAGGTTTTTACCTATTTTTAATTCAGGTAATTTGTAGGGGGTTTTGCTATTGTGTTGTAAGAGTTCCTTACATATTCTAGATATTAATTCCTTATTAGATATATAGTTTGCAAATATTTCTTTTTCTCATTCCATAGTTTGCCTTCCCACTGTGTCGTTTCCTCTGCTGTGCAGAACTCTGTAGTTTGATATAGTAGCACTTTATTTTTTCATTTGTTATGTGTGCTCTGGTGTCAAATCAAAAAATCTTTGTCAAGACCAATGTCAGGGAACTTTCCATTTTCTTCTAGGATTTTTACAGTTTGAGGTCTTACCATTTTGAGTTGATGTTTGTGTAGAGTATAAGAGAAGGGTCTGATTTAATTCTTTTGCATGTGGCTTTCAGTTCTCCAAACACTTATTGGAGAGACTGTTCTTTCTCCATTAAAAACAGCCAGGAAAGCCTTTAGAGAGAGGTAAGGGTAAGACCCACTCAGACGAGCTCTGAACAGCCTGTAGAAATCAATTCAGTTCCCAGAGGTTTCAGCTTTCTCTGATGATACTATTTCCTTTGGCCTATCACTGATACCTCAGCTTTTAATCTGTTCCCTATGAATCCTTAACTTTTATCTACAATCTTCTTTCTCATCTTGTCTGTATGAAGTTATTTTAATGTTTTCTATGAATATGTCTCCTGTATCTACTCTTGGAATATATGTCCTATTGTTTTGCTGCACACATTTTAAAATTATGATCATATTATATTATACACCTCTATTTCTTACATTTTGTTTCTTCGGTGCCTTTTTTAAGACTAATACATGTTGCTATATGTATAACTGGCTAGTTGCTAATAACTAATACTCTGTGAGATAGCTGTACCACATTTCAGTTATTCATCTTTCCAAGGACAGACAATAGGTTGTACAAGTCCTTGTATGTATCCTCCAAAGCACTTATGTGAGAGTATCTTATATACATAATTCTTGGATCATGGGTTGTGCATACATTTAATTTGACCGAGAAAAGTCGGACTGCTCTTAAGGATAGCTGCTGTGGCAGGTCATAACGGGGACTATACTGCCCCATATCCTGGTAAGACTCACCGTTGTCCAATATGATAAGTTTAATATGATATCTACTTATTATCACTTCAATTTGTTTGACTACTAATGAATTACAAAATATCTTCATATCTTTCTTAGTTTATGAGTTTCCGTACATTTTCTCTCTCTTTGACACATTTTCCTATTTGGATTTCTATCTTTTTCTAGTGGATTTACAGTTATCAGTATATTTTACTGCAATCTCTATATGCTAAATATTAATCCTTATTAACTTTATGCATTATTTCTTTTCTATGTTTTTCATGATATTTTTATTGAACATTATCACTCTTTTGTCTTTTGTTTGTTTGGCTTCATGGTTAGTGCTTTCAAACTCTTGTTAAAAAATTCTTCATAGTATCTTAGTAACAATGATAATCTTTAACATTTTTGTTTATTGACTTTATAGTTTTACTTTTCATTAAGTTTTTAAACCATCTGGAGTTCACCTTTCTATTTGGAGTTAGGTAGAGATCCAAGTTTATTTTTCTCCATGTAATGAGCCAATTTTTACAACACTATCTAATAAACAATCTGTCCTTTCTGCATGTATTTGTGATGCCACCTTTATCATACATTAAAAAATTTTCATATATTCATGAGCATGACTCTGAGAAACATTAGGAGGAAGCAGTTGGCAAAGTATGTGATTCAGGAAGAGGAGGTAGAAATAAATGTTTAATAATGACTGGTCAGGACACACCAGTTTCCATCAATTTCTCTCTTGCATCGAGCATTGATCTTGCCCTGATACTACTCCTGTTGCCTCAGATTGATCAAGAGTCAAAAGATAAAAGAACAGTGGTATTTAAAATGTTCCTTCAAAAGTATTCTCTCTCTGCCTCTCCCAGTTGTTTTGTAGCCATCGATCTCCCCACATACACTGACACTAGAGAGACTCCAGTTTCCCTATAGATTTCTCAAGTTGGTTACATTTGTTGTTGTTAGTTACTAGAATGACATTTTCTTTTAGCTACTGTAGCTAGTCCAGGCTTGTTTCTCTCAGTTGACTGAGCTTGCAGTTGATTTGACATGAACCAGAATCTCAATGTCCTGTTAATATACCTCACTTTCCCTAAGTCTCCCAAACTACTTTATCATACTCTTTTTTATTATGCCATCAAGGAATTTCTTTTCTTAATTTACTAGAAATCATCTCTTGTTATCCTTGTTCTTTGATAGGCTTAGGCTTTTCGAAACAAATATTTTGTAGGATCTTTCTTTGAGATAAGGAATCACAGAACCTGCTACCTGGTTAGTTGGGAAACAAGAAAGGAGAAAACATGGGGAAAAACAGTAGCATTTTTAAAGGACACCTTCCATATATATATTAATAAGAACAACAAAGAATCTGTATACCACATTATGACAACTTCCAATTCAGGATGTATTTATATAATGCTTTATAATTTACAGAGTGCTTTGAAATCCATGGACTCACAGAAGGATAAGCTAGTAAAGTACATTCACCTCACTAATGTGCATATAAATTGAGGTCCAGTCAGCATCTCACAATGTGGAGTCAGATGTATTGATTTTCCAGTTTTTCACATATAGTAAGCTTTCTTATTACCAACGATTTTCAAGTAACTGTCTACACACGGCTGTACTGCTTAAGGAATTTTTCATGTTAACTAAAAAAAGTGCCTGCCTTTCTCTTATCACACGTTATTTTACTGAGGTACCAATTATTATGCCCTGAGGAAAGAAAAACTAATTTTATTATTAGCTTAGGTACAACACAACTAAGAAGTTAAATCAACTACAGAAAATCACTTCATATAAATTCTTTTAAAATTAACTGCACTTTTAGATTATTCATGCCACTGCTTCTCTCCAATAACATGGATAAGTGAAAGTTGATGAAATTGCTAAATTGAGTTCTTCAGAACAGCAAACTGGAAAGTTTCCAGGAAGTTAACACTTTTCTTGATTGAAGATCAAATCATTTATTTTAAGGAATAGTCTCTTCACAGTATCACCCCAGAGCATTTGAACTGGGGGTTTCAAAATCACAGTTTGAAGTTTCTCATCTCACCAACTCCCACATCGAAGCTAGGGTCAAATATGTTGAAGTTATGAAACAATATATGCTAAACTAGAACCAAAGAATTTTTAAAAAGTGGGAGTTGTAAGAAAGTCAAGCAAATGCAATCCCATTTTTTTTTTCCTACTTGCAGACTTTCAAACTTCAAGAGAAATGCTGTCTTCTGAAATCTTTATATCTTGTTACATAATCCTATTAAAAGTTCTCAGTCCTCTTTAGAGACCATGTTTACATGATTATTCTGATGAAATTACATAAATAATTTAAAAAATATTGGTTTGCAATATTGAAATGGTTGATAAGTTGATTGACTAGAAAAATTGCTTATTTATTTTGAGGCTGTATAGGCAATCAGATTATATATGCTCTGTATTAGCTCTATTTCACAATAAATCCAAGTTTTTCACATATTCTCCTCCCTCTAGTATTTTTCCAACATCTTAGTTTCCAAAGAGTTTTAATAGCCTAAATAATTAGTGTACCCCACTGCCTTCTTGGTAATAAAATCTAAATGCAATTTTCTTTTTGCTGATTTTCTAGTGAAGTCCCTCTGATGATACATCTCCCTGTGAGGAGATTTCACTAGCACCCTAGTGGGTAGATTTATGACAAGTTCTTTCTAGCAATTTGTGCCAGTGGCACTCCAATGACTTCTCTGCCACTCAGTGGCCAACACCGTGCTTCTCTAACAAGGTCTGGATCTAGCCTTTGGTGGTCCTCTTCTGTAGATGTCTCCACTCTAGGGGTAGTAGCTACACTTGTATATGCTATTATTATGTTCTTTAGAGTTCTCTTTACATCTTACTAACCAATTCCTCATTACTCTATTTCCCTGTTATAGTTAATAACTTTTTATATTAAACTCTTCAAACTACTGTATGGTTTCTACCTCCTGATTTAATCCTGATTAACACATATGGAGATGATAGCAGATTAAGGTTGAACAAGATTTTCTCTTCCTGTTGACTGCTCATAAACAGAGAGGTTGACCTTAAAAATAATAAATGCTGATAGAGTTTATTCTTGTGGAAAATACAGTCCCACAGAAAATGGTGAAACTTAAAATGGCAAGTGGAGGAGACAGATACCAATGTCTTCAATTAATGTGATGGAATAAATAGTTGGTCAGAAAATGACAACAGTGATCACAAACACAAGGCAATTCATATGAATGATGACTAGTCCTTAAAATATTGTGTCTTCACAATCTTACCTCAGAATATTTAAACTGGATATCAATAACCCAAAGAATGGGGGCGCCTGGTTGGCTCAGTTGGTTAAGAATCTGACTTCCAGGAGCACCTGGGTGTCTCAGTCGTTAAGCGTCTGTCTTCAGCTCAGGTCATGATCCCAAGGTCCTGGGATCAAGCCCCATTTCGGGCTCCCTGCTCTACGGGAAGCCTGCTTCTCCCTCTCCCACTTCCCCTGCTTGTGTTCCCTCTCTCGCTGTCTCTCTGTCAAATAAATAAACAAAATCTTAAAAAAAAAAAAAAAAAAGAATCTGCCTTCGGCTGAGGTCATAATCCCAGAGTCCTGGGATTGAGCCTCCCATGGAACCCTGGGTCCAGCCCCAGGTCCAGCCCTACCCCTCACTGCTCAGTGGGGAGTCTGCTTCTCCCTCTTCCTTTGCCCCTCCCCTAGCTCATGCTCTTTCTTTAAGTTTCTCAAATAAATAAAATCTTAAAAAAAAAAGAACCCAAAAATGTGTGTATTTCATGAGCATGAAACTTAACTTTAAACCTAAAAATATAGAGTTGAGAAAATACTGGTTACTAATCCCCCCCCATTTTGCCTCTGCTATATACAAGTGAATGTGAAATTTTTCACTAAAGGCAACTTCAGAGAAATTGGTCTCCTTGATGAAGAGCCCAGCTCCATTTACCAGTTTTTTTTTTCTACTCTAAAAGAGTACTCTATTTTTAATCATTGTTTATTTTGTAAAAGAATTCAGCTAGCAATTTTTTTAGGTCAATAGTCACTACACATTTTGGATAATGTCCAGTAACTTTGGATATATAATTAGAACAGATGGCAATGTAAGCAAAAATGATACATTCCTAGCTTCTTTAAGCACAACCTTTAATTAATTTAACATATATTAAGGTAATTAATTGTGATATTTCAATTGAGAGCAGTTATAGGAAATTTTGATCACTTCAAAAACTGCATAGCAAACTGCAAATATTATAGCATTATCAGCTATATCTTTTACAAATAAAGTGCCAGATCACCATAAGAAGTAGTTTATTTGGTGGGCTCTGAACTTAAAAAAAAAATGCAGATTAATATTTCATCTTACTTGAATTTTTAAAAATCAAATAACTTAGAGCTAATACCAAGCTGAAGTCTCTTTTAAAGAGTTGAAAATCACAGTTCCAATATTTTCTCTTATAAAAATAGCCAACTTCTGAAAAAAAACTTCAAACAGTTACTCTTTTTAAAAAGCTCTTTGGATAATTTCTAGATTAAAGATTTATGAAAAGATTTCAAGACAATCAAATCTAAAAAATTCATTGTGAACTGTAGTCTCATTGCCTTTAAATATACACTTTATTTATTTATTTTTTAACGATATTATTTATTTATCTGACAGAGAGACACACAGCGAGAGAGGGAAGACAACCAGGGAGAAGCAGGCTTCCCGCAGAGCAGAGAGCCTGATGTGGGGCTCCATCCCAGGACCCTAGGATCATGACCTGAGCCAAAGGCAGCCGCTTAATTACTGAGCCACCCAAGCACCCCAAACATACACTTTATTTAAACTGATTTACTATTTCACCTTAGGTTATAAGGTTATAATTAATATAAATTAATATAAAAATCTTTAAAACAGAATTTAATAAGCCTTAATGTTGTCAGTTTTGCTCTGAGTAATTACAACTTAATTTTACAAAACAAATACATTGAACAAATGACATTTTACAAAACAAATAATACAGTTCAGGCCTTGTCTAGTATTTTAATTTCATCCATTTTATCTTTAAGGGTGCCGCTTGACTCACACCTGTGTCAAAGCCTAATTTTAGCTTCTAGTGCTGTTTTTCACCTTGGGAAACATTCTGGAACTTAATAGCAGGCACCCTTGTTACTAACCTAACTGAAGTAAAGGCCTGATGTTGATAAATGTGTTTATTTTCAATAGGAACTTTTGACCTTTCTAAGTAAATGGACTGTTAGGCAGTTAGTTAGACATGAAGGAGTAGGGATAAAGCAGAGTTTTAACAGCCACACCTTCAGAGCCACCTCTAAGGGTAACAGACCAGGAAAGGCCTAGCCACAGAACTGGCTTAAAAGCCACAAGGGGACTTCAAGGTTTGAGCATGCTCACAAAAGGTGCAACTTACCCTTAAGTTACCTTACAGTCACAACGAAGTTCATTAAAAGTCCATAAATATGCAATACATAATTATAACAGAATGAATCATGGGTAGGCACGTGCACAGAAGCCAAAAGGTTATATAACCACCAGCTGTCAATCAAAAATGTCAATCAAAGCCAAAATTAAATGTACAGAACGTAGGCATAAAAAGATGCAGCTAGAGCTTCTCACGGCCATTGCCATTCTTGCTCTGGCAGTGACCCGCTTTCAGTCTTGAAAGCGTACTATATTTATCTACTCGATAAACAGTATCTCTCCATTCTGCTTGGGTCTCCAATTCTTTGGTGTATCTGAGACAAGAACCAAGCGAACAAGTAACAGGACTTCTACTTTTTGCTTTTCTTCACAAGGACAGGTGGTCAGCGCTTTTGTCAGAAAACCTTCCCTTTTGCTAATCTCCCGCTGTCTGCTCAGATGCCTCAAACACTATACTGTGCCAATCTTAAAAACTTCCAACGGTAACTACTTTCCTTTGTCTCCTCTGTGGTGCATTGTTGGGCAGATACCAAGCTCAGTCGGCTAGCTAGGAATTCCTCTGAACAGAAAACAACTTCCTCAAGACCCATCTATTATCAACCCCTAAACTGCATGTATTTTGGAATGTTGGCTGAACAATTAGTCTCATTACCTTAGACGATATTATTCTATTTTAAAATATAAAGTTTTGACAATGTAATCATTTCCCGTAGACTTGGTTTAATTGACTCAATCAGAGAGCATTTGATTAGTAAGATTATGGACCAGTTAATTCTGGGAAAGACAACATCCACCTAAATAATCACTATTATTTCCAGGTTTGTTTTTTTATTTCCTAAGCACAAATCTAGGAATACACCTTGAGTACCATGTGTACTTAAGAATCTGAAAATCTTTTTTTAAACTTTGTAGTTACAAATTAACATGAATTACATTACCACTAATGTGGTAATGTAATCTTGTCCATTTCTCCAAGAACAGCTCTGAGTCTGATGTATTCTTTATTTATTTTTTTTAAAGATTTTATTTATTTATTTGACAGAGAGAGACACAGCAACAGAGGGAACACAAGCAGGGGGAGTGGGAGAGGAAGAAGCAGACTTCCCACCCAGCAGGGAGCCCGATGTGGGATTCGATCCCAGGACCCTGGGATCATGACCTGAGCCGAAGGCAGATGCTTAACGACCGAGCCACCCAGGGGCGCTGATGCATTCTTTAAAGAACCCAATTCACTGTTAGTTTTTCCACTCTTCGTGTAATGCCATTCCAATATTAATGTAATTGTTTAGTTTTGTAAATTCTATTGAGCACTATATTCAATTATGTTTAATAGTACTTTTCTTGGAAAATACTTCTTCAACCCATGTGGTTTTTGTGAGAGTTATCCATAATATTAACTCCCACCAGTTACCATCTCCTGCCCTTGGTCACCAAGATGGACACATGATGTAAGGGGAAAAAGAGAACTTTATTCTTTTTTTTTTTTTAGATTATATTAATATGACTACTGACTTGCTGTCAGGATTATCTGCCCTCTTACTCCTTTTAAGCTTAAGCTAATTTAATTTTGATTTCTATCATTTACAATGAAAACATCTTGACTGATGTAAAATGTAACACTTATCCTTTCCAATATCCTCACCATTTCAATGTTAATAATCTTTGTTTCCTCTATATCCTCTCCCATATTTTTACAAGACCTCCCATATTCCTACAGATTCTACTAGTGTCAATCAGGAGCACTAATGAGTTGGTTATTGGCTTAGTGCAGGACTGACAGGAGATAGGTATACAATAACAGGAACTGAGCATTATACTTCCAGCGTGATTTAGAGGAAGCAGCAAGTAGGTCTGTGCTTCCCAGGATCACTGGAAGACAGCGAAGTCCCTATGCACACAGAAAATTTAGAGGAATTTTAGTCAACTCCATACACATAGGGAAAAGATGGAAACTAGGAAGATAGAAGTTTTTAATTACTCTCCAGAATGTCTCTATCTTCACTAAGCAAGAGGGTAAAGACTTGGGGACAATATGCATTAATAACTAAATTAGTGTTAAGAGCAAAACCATGGAAGAGTGACTTATTATTATTATTATCCAGCCCCATTGTATTTCTAGATTGGTGGTGTTGTGAGGAGCAATATTTATGAGTTACTAATAAAGTGTCATTTTTAAATTCATCTCAGGATTATAGAGAATAGTGGCTCCCAAGTAAAGTGGTATCCTTAGTAAAGATTAGGCATAACTAAACTTCTTTATATGTTCTCATTTTAGTTTGCTACACTGTTTTCATTGACAGTTTGTTAGCCTCCTTGAAGATTTAGTAAGTTATGTAGGCATAAGTCTTTCTAGTATCATGTCACATTTACAGATACTTAAAGGCATATGACAGGGCGCCTGGGTAGCTCAGTTGGTTAAGCGACTGCCTTCGGCTCAGGTCATGATCCTGGAGTCCCCGGTTCGAGTCCCGCATCGGGCTCCCTGCTCAGCAGGGAGTCTGCTTCTCCCTCTGACCCTCTTCCCTCTCGTGCTCTCTCTCATTCTCTCTCAAATAAATAAATAAAATCTTTAAAAAAAAATAAAGGCATATGACATAAAATTGGGTATATTACATAAAATTTTATGACTTCATGACAATAAAATTACTGAAGGAATTTGTTGAGTAGGTAAAATTACTGTATGTGGCTAAGTTCTGAACTTTGTCAGTACTTGGTTTTAAAACATATTTTTCTTTTGAAAGTTGCAATATACCATTTTACATTGGTTTTGTATGTGATCAGTACTGTGACTCATAAAAAATGTATAACATTTAGTCAGATTAACATATTCAACTCATCTATCAGGAATTGCATTTTATATTTTTATTTTAACTTATGCGACTACAAACGTGTAGAATTATTGAAGAAGTGATAACAAATAGGGAATAATCATGTCATATAAAGGCTTTTAAAATTCCTTGCTGGCTGTCAATCTGTGGCCCTCAGTTCCTTACCACATAGGACTCTTTATGGGGCAGCTCACAACATGAAAGCTGGCATCATTAGAACAAGCAAGTAAGCACAGCCAGTAATAAAATAACTTATATTCTTAGGGAGGATAATGTTTTTTAATAACCTCAGTTGTTGCATATTTATGGTTTAATGCTAAAATTATCTATTAAGATGTCAAAAATAGTTAATGCAAGTATACATGTAATCGAGCATATAGACTTCATTACAATTATTTCAATTATTCCCTTGGGACATATCTGCTCTTTAATACTGTGTCTCATTATTTTTTTTTTAAGATTTATTATTTATTTATTTAGAGAGTGAGAGCAAGTGGCAGGAGGCATAGAGGGATAGTGAGAGAGAGAGAATCCTCAAGAAGACTCACTGCAGAGCCCTGAGCATGGAGCCCAAGGTGGAGCTCCATCCCAGGACCCTGAGATCATGACCTGAACTTAATCAAGAGTTGGCTGCTTAACTGACTGAGCTGCCCAGGTGCCCCTGTGTCTCATTTTTGTTTGACTCTATGTTAGTTCACAACCTCCTCTGGAGATTCCTGGGTGAAATCTGAAACCAGCCCAGTACTTGGAGGGCAAGGAGAGACTGAAAAAAGAGGCAGGCCACTCCAGATTACTAGTGGCAAGTTTAATAAGCAAGGAAGCTTACTTCTGAGGCTTATCTTGGGTGGCCACAAGATAAACAGATTTCCATATCTGCCTGCCAGAATCCTAAAAGTTTATATAGAGGCCTTAAAATGGTTCAATCATATACCCAGTTCAGATAGCCTTGGAACCACTTCTGGGAGTGGGTAAGGTGAGCAGAACACATATTCCAAGGACAGGGGAGGGGATGGAAGTCTCCATTTGCCAGGGTCTCAGCTCACAGATTAACTGGCAATCACATCTTCTGGATGACCTCCTCCAACAGACTAAAAATATATCTTCCATTTAATTTGCTTCTTATCATATATCAATTAATATTTTTTGTAGAATTACAAAAAAAAACGAAAGTGTAAAATATATTTAATCAAATTATTTTCTGCAAATACACTAGGAGGAAACAGTGAAACTTCTGGGTAGGATGATTAGGAATTATTTTGTTTACTGGTATACCTCCTGGCTCCTCTTTCTGAAAAGAAGAATATATTTAGCTATGATAATAATAATAATATTAATATACTGTGCAGTTTCATATTCCTTGCCACAGAAAATTCTACCTCTTAGTACTTCTTATACGTTAAATTTCCAATAACCCCTAGTGAGATATTTATTTTTTACCCTTTTTTCCAATTATTATTTATGAAATGTCCAGAGCAAGAGAGACTTACAAAAAGTTCAATGATTTACTAATATAGAGATGATTATTACTCCCCTTTTATTGCACACTATCTTCCTTCTCTTCCCATAGATGTCTATTGCAAACTGTAGATGATAGGTTAATATGCCTATTTCTGACACACATGCTATTTTAACAGAAATAAGATCATAATATATTATTTGATATTTTTAGATTAATCTTTTAAATTAATATAGCCAAATATTAAAAACACATATATTCTAGGCACTATTCTAGCCATTGGGGATATAGCAGTGAATACCTGGGAAAAGTTCCAAAGAGCATGAATATTACTTTACACTGGTATGAGGAGAAAGGAAACAACAAAACAAATATCTAAGAAAAATAATCATCCAGACTACTAGGGACAATATCAAGTTATGTAATCAACCACTCCAGCTTTATTAGATACAGTTAGGAAAGTTTAGTCTTTTGTTTGAATTTCTTTATGAAATCTGGATAGTTTAATTAAAATATTGGCCTCTTTTAAGATAGAAAGAAATTAACCATGAAATACTGGTCCAGTAATATTAATTTAACCATATTTGAAAAGTTTTCTGTATCAATTGGTCTAAGTTTCCTATACCTCTTTGTGTATGTTTTGATAGCTTATATTTGTTATGAAATAAGTTTCTGAAATTGGGTTTTTGAATTTGTCACATGTAATAAACACCTTCTGAAAATCACTCCCAATGATCCTTGCCTCCTGGTACTCATGTTCTTGCATAATCATCTCCTCTAGAGTGTGATTATACAAGTGAGATTTTCAAAAAACTATGTTTTCAGTCTTGTTCCCCCCTCTCTTCTGGCTGTTTTTGCTTGCTCATTCTGATGACACACACTTTCATGTTGTGAGCTGCCCCACAGAAACTCCCCTGTGGTATGGGCCTGAGGAGGGTCACTGATGGACAGCAAGCAAGAAACTTAAGACCCTCAGTCCAACCTGAGAAGAACTGTATCCTAACAAGTGATTGAGCATGGATGGAAACCTTCCTCAGTTGAGCCTTGAGATAGTTGCAGCTATGCTCTACCCGAAGCTTTCATAGGCAGGCTTATGAAAGACCCTGAGCCAGGATAATACAGCAAAGTCACACCCGGATTCCCGAGAAACTGAAAATGTAAGATAACAAATGTTTTAAGTCATGGAGTTTTTGTTAATTTGTTACACAATAAATAACCATCGCCATAAAATTGTGTTTAGCATTCTTCTATTGTTTTAATCCCTACTGATTGCTTGTTTTTGTGTCCTCTCTAGTTACTAAACTGTATACTTTGCCTCTCTTCTTTTCCCTTGAACAAACTTCAGAGGTGTTTTGATTCTTTACTTTTTCTCTCTTTTTCAGCATTCTGGAAGAACCAGAATTTAGATTTATCTGTCTTTATGTTATTTATTTATGATATCACTTATTGATTTACTATATCTGTTACAAATTGAAGGCAAAAAACCAATGTCTATTTCTTGGAAATTTTAAGATTTACTTGTGGCAAAGTTCACAGCTTTCTTTTGTGTTTATCCCATGGACATGAAAGTGAAAGGTACATCCTTTAATTCTTTAAGGAAAAGTTCTAAATATATTAAACTAAACTGAGATCCATTAATGAAATTATTCTATAA
The DNA here is from genome assembly GCF_009762305.2 of Zalophus californianus. Taxonomy (NCBI): domain Eukaryota; kingdom Metazoa; phylum Chordata; class Mammalia; order Carnivora; family Otariidae; genus Zalophus; species Zalophus californianus. Next base: position 179,644,057 of record NC_045595.1, read on the forward strand.
CCTCTCTATCTACTAGATATTTCTTTTTATTGAAGAGATAAATTACACTCCCTGCCATAATTTTATTCATGCCAAATTTTCCTTGCATTTTTTTTTTTTTAATGGAGAGAGAGCAAGTGGGGGAAGAGGGGAGGAAGATTGGTGGCAAGGCAGAGAGAGAGAATCTTTAAGCAGGCTTCATGCCCAACACAGAGCCTATGCAGGAGCTTGATCTCATGACCCTGAGATCATGACCTGAGCCGAAATCAAGAGTCGTCAACTGACTGAGTGACCCAGGCACCCCTCCGTACATTTCTAATAAATTTGTCTTTACATAATTAGTTGTTTTAGAGATTGAGGCTATTAATATATTTACCTTTTACCATTATCTAATGTCATTCTTTTTCCTATTTGTGATGTTAATCATAAATTTTATCTTTTCTTATATTTTGCCAATTCCTGATTTCTGTATTAGTTAGCTCTGGCTGCCATAACAAAATACCATCAACTGAGTGACTTAAACAACAGAAACAATTTATTTCTCATGGTTCTGAAGGCTGAGAAGACAAGATTGAGGTTCCAGCTGATATGGTTCCTGATGAGAGGCTGCTCTCCTAATCAAATTCTCATTATCTCTTAAAGGTCCCCATCTCCAAATACCATCACACTGAGGTGTCAGGGCTTTCAAAGTATGAATTGGGGGCTAGGTGGCACACAAGCACTCAGTTCACAACAATTTCCAAACTTCTTTTCATAACATTGTTTTAAACATATTTCTAATAAGAAGCCTAGATAAAGTTCTTAATTCAATCTATTTTGTGTCAGAAGTTAGTCTATTCATACTTTAAAGAAAGAAAATATAATAGTGGCGTATTATATTTTTCAGAGGTTATTGAAATCTGCAGTAAAAAAGACTAGAACAACAAGAAAAGGCAAGTGGCAGTAATCTTGCACAAGCTATTTAGTACCATCTGGTCAGGCAATGCAATGGAATTAGTCTTACTTTCTAGTTCCCCATGTAGACACTCATTTTCTTTACTGCTTCTGTTGACACTTGGAGGAGGATCTACTAAATATCCATACTTTGGGAAACTATAAAACTTTCAAATTCTGCTTTGATATCATCTCTTCAACGAAAGTTGTATTTTTTTAAAGATTATTTAATTTAGAGAAAGAGAGAAAGAGCATGGAGGAGTAGAGGGAGAGGGAGAGAGAATCCAAGTAGATTCCACGTTGAGCACAGAGTCCGACTCAGGGCTCGATCTTATGAGCCTGAGATCATGACCTGAGCTGAAACCAAGAGCTGGATGCTCAACCGACTGCACCACCCAGGTGCCCCTGAAAGTTGTTTTTTAATCAATAAAAAATATTTCAAGTCTGTTTTTATTATTAATGCTAATTATAATTTATAATTAATGCTAATGTTATTGCAGTATAACTAAATGATATGTTTTGTTTCATTTCTACTTTAAAAACCATGGAGCTGTCATTATGACTTACTAAATTGTCAATATATTCTCAAAACTGTTTATTAGGCAAAATTTCAAACTTAAAGATTTATGGAAATAATAACATAATGTAATATTAATAATTATTAACATTTGACATGTCTGCATTATTTACATCTATAGTTGTAAATATAAATATACTTAGATATACAAAGATACATGGTTTAGCAATGACATATGTAAGTATCACTATTTATTTGGAATTTATTTGAAAACTGCTTGAAAAATCATACTTCACCCCTAAGTATGCATTCTGGTTTTAAAAATATCCTCCATTCACATTATCAAATCTGAATCTACTTATTTCTTAAGGGGCACCTGCGTGGCTCAGTCGTTAAGCATCTGCCTTCAGCTCAGGTCATGATCCCAGGGTCCTGGGATCCAGCCCCGGATCCAGCTCCCTGTTCAGCGGAAAGCCTGCTTCTCCCTCTCCCACTCCCCCTGCTTGTGTTCTCTCGCTGTGTCTCTCTCTGTCAAAAAATGAATAAAATCTTTAAAAACAATATTTCTTAAAATTATTTAATTTGTAGTTCATACTTAAATGTCCCTAAATGTACCACTGTAATAGAAATATCAATGATATACACATTTTCAAATTCACTTATTGCACTGATTATTACACTTTATTGACCTCACTTTTCTAAAAAATAACACTGAAGTAAAAAGACAAAGCTCTTTTAATTGATTGTAGAATGGCTCGTATTCTCTATTTGTATGATTGTTTTCTCACAGTATTGCTTAATATCTTTCTCCATTTCCCATATATCATGTAGACAGGAAGCCAGATTGGTCTAACCTAAAGAACAGAATGAATACAGGGTAAATATTTCCGGTGGGAATGCAAACTGGTGCAGGCACTCTGGAAAACAGTATGAAGTTTCCTCAGAAAATTAAAAATAGAACCATGCTACAATCCAGCAATTACACTACTTGGCATTAACCCAAAGGACACAAAAATACTGACTCAAAGGGGCCCATGCACCCAATGTTTATAGCAGTATTATCAACAATAGCCACACTATGGAAAGAGTCCAGATATTCATTCACTGATGAATGGATAAAAAAGATGTGGTATATTTACACAATGGAATATTTTTACTCAGCAACAAAAAGAATGAAATTTTGACATTTTCAACGATGTGGACAGAACTAGAAGATATTACGCTAAGCGAAATAAGTCAGTCAGAGAAAGACAAATACCATATGATTTCCCTCATATGTGGAATTTGAGAAACAAAAGAGATGAACATAGGGGAAGGGGAAAAAAAGAGAGAGGGAAGCAAACCATAAGAGACTCTTAACTATAGAACACAAACTGAGCGTTGATGGTGAGAGGTGGGGTGGGGGGGATGATGTACTTTGTGTTGAATCACATCAGAGGGCACTTGATACCAGACTATCTCATTTTTAGTAATGTTAATTTGAACACCGTTTTTTAAGGAATATAACTACCAGATCTCAAAAATATAAATCCTTTTTGAATTAGGAAGTACCATGTTGGGGGATGCTTTGGAACTTCACAAATATTCTGTCTTTTGTTAAATTTTCATTGATGTTTTTAGGGTTTTTTGATGATTATTACATGAATCTTTTATTTCCTCACAGGTTGAAAACATGATGTTCTAATTTATCATTGTTTCTGAATCTATCTGCCATTCCTTTGCAATTTTGTTTGAACTACTATTCTTCCTTTAAAAAGATGAGTAGTTATGATTTTAATTATCAATTGTTTAAAGGAAGAAATTGGCCTCATGATTACCACCACTGGTGAAAAATTTAATTTTTTTGAGTACCTTTATTAAAAATTATCATTCAGGGGCGCCTGGGTGGCTCAGTGGGTTAAGCATCTACCTTCGGCTCAGGAAATGAACCTGGAGTCCTGGAATTGAGTCCCACATCAGGGTCCCTGCTCAGTGGGGAGTCTGCTTCTCCTTTTGCTTCTCACCCTGCTTTTGCACTTTCCCTCACTCTCTTTCTCTCAAATAAAGTCTTTAAAAATTATTATTCAAAAATATGAAATAATAACTAAATGCTTAATAAATTCATTATAAATAACTCTGTAGGGACACCTGGGTGGCTGGGGGATGAAAGCTAGGAGTATTGGGTTTCATTTTGAGATAATGAAAATATTCTAAAATTGACTATGGTGATGGTTGCACATATCTGTGAATATAATTAAAAATATTAAATTTTGCACTTTTAATGGGCTAATTGTATATAATAAATTATATATTAATAAAACTGTTAAAAGGTACATTCCTCTATAATGGTTACTCAAATCCTTGTATCCTTTTAAATTAGGTTCTTTTTATAATTGAGTTATGAGAGTTCTTTCTATATTCTAGACACAAATTCCTCATCTGACATGCTATTTGCAAATACACTTTTTTTCATTTTGTGCATCATCTTTTCACTTTCTCGATAATGTCCTTGAATCTAAATCTTGGTAAAGTTCGGTTATATGTTTTTCCTGTAGTCATTTGTGTTTTTGATAGGATTTATTAAAAAAAAAATCCCTAACTCAAAGTAACAAAGATTTACTCCTATTTATTTTTCTAAGAATATTAAAGGTTCAGCTCTTAAAATTAGAACTAAGATAGATTTGGAATTAATATTTGTGTATGATTGAGATAGGAGTCTAACTTTATTGTTTTGCATGCATACATTCAGTTGTCCATGTACCATTTGTTGAAAAGACTGTTCTTTTTTCATTGAATTGACTTAGCGCCCTTGTCAAAATTCAATTGACAATTAGAGTTAATTTCTGAGCTCTCAGTTTCATCCCACTGATGTACATATTTATCCTTAGGTTACTACCATACTGTGTTGATTATAGTTGCTTTGGAGCAAAGTTTGAAATTGGGAATTGTGAATCCTCTAACATTGTTCTTTATCTAGATTATTTTGCTTCTTCTAGGTTCTTTCCACCTCTATATGAATTTTAGGATCAGCTTATTATTTTCTGGGAAAAAATTCAGGATTTTGATAGGTATTATGTTGATTCCATAGATCAGTTTGGAATGTACTGCCATCTTAACAATATTAAATCTTTTGATCCATGAATTTTGATCCATTATTTATGTTTTCTTATATTTCTTTCAAAATTATTTTTTTAGTTTGTAGCACACAAATCTTTTTTTAGTTTGTAGCACAAAATCCTCGTTTTGTTAAAATTTTTGGTATTTAATTCTCTTTGATACTAGTTTAAATAGAATTGATTTCTTACATTCATTTTCAGATTTTTCATTGCTTGCTTATAGATTACAACTGATTTTTTTTTTTTTAATTTTTTATTGTTATGTTAATCACCATATATTACATCACTAGTTCTCGGTGCAGTGTTCCATGATTCATTGTTTGTTCATAACACCCAGTGCTCCATGCAGAACGTGCCCTCCTCAATACCCATCACCAGGCTAACCCATCCCCCCACCCCCCTCCCCTCTAGAACCCTCAGTTTGTTTTTCAGAGTCCATCATCTCTCATGGTTCGTCTCCCCCTCTGACATACTCCCCTTTTCTTCCTCTTCTATTATCTTCTTTTCTTTTTTCTTAAAATATGTTGCGTTATTTGTTTCAGAAGTACAGATCTGTGATTCAACAGTCTTGCACAATTCACAGTGCTCACCGTAGCACATACCCTCCCCAATATCTATCACCCAGCCACCCCATCCCTCCCACCCCCGACCACTCCAGTAACACTCAGTTTGTTTCCTGAGATTAAGAATTCCTCACATGACCTCACTGATATGAGGAATTCTTACAACTGATTTTTGTATATTGATCATATGTCCTGAAAATTTGAACTAACTTAATAAGTAGAATAGTTTTAATGACTTCCTTATATATCTCTTTATATAAAAGATCATGTCATGTGCAAATTGAGAGTTTTATTTCTTTTGTTCCAATCTAGATATTTTTATTTCTTCTTAACCAATTGCACTGAATAGAACATACAGTACAATGTTTAATTGTTTAACAGAGTGGTAAGAGCCACATCCTGACCTCAGATGAAAAGTATTCAGGTTTTCATCATTAAAAGTGATAGCTGTGTGTTTTTCAGGGCTGTATTTTATCAGGTTGAAGAAATTTCCTTCCTTCTATTACAGTTTATTCAGTATTTTTCTGTATCATGGAATAGAGTTGGATTTTGTAAAATGTGTTTTCCGCAACTATTGAGATGAGTATGTTTTTTTTATCTTTGTTCTGTTAGTATTTTGTATTACACTAACTGATTTTTGGTGGTTAAACTAACCTTGCAGTCATGCCATTAATCCCACTTGTATCATGTGTAATCCTCGTTATATGTTGCTGAATTTAGTTTGCTAATATTTTGCGAGGAGTTTTGCATAAGAGATATTGGTCTATAGTTTGTTATGTGGTATCTTTGCCTGCTTTTGGTTTGGAGACAGAACAGCTTCATAGAATGAGTTAGATAGAGGCTGGATGTCAGCAAAATGGTGGGCTAGGAGGTCCCAACACTCATCTCCCCTACAAAAACAATAAAAAACAATAAATAAACAAGAGCAAACTGACGAAAATAGCTCTAGAAAAGACCTGAGCTACATCAAAGAAGAAACAGAAATCCTGTGTAGCTCAAAACCAAAGATGTCCACATAGAAAAACATAGGAAGCATTTTACCACAGCCCCCAGTCCAGAGCAACTCTATGCCAAGAGAAATCCCCTAAGAGGGATTTTACCCCACAGGAAAAAGGAAATCAGGACAACCCCAGCAAGCCTTGTCACTGCCAGTGATGCTTGCAGCTTCTACTACTGAGGACTGCCACAGACCTTACCAGTGTTGAACTCAGATGACAGGACTCACTGAAGTCCCTGCCACTTAGTCTCTTCCCTGGGGCTTCAGCTATTGCTACAGTGAGATCTGCCCTGAGAGGCCTCAGACACTGCTGTGCCCTGTTCTCTGGGAAGATGATGCCACAACCCCTTACTCTCTACAGGATCAGAGCTTTTGCAGTTCTGTTCCCTACTCCCTGGGTCCAAAATCAGGGCTTTATAACACCATAACTGGGGCCACATTACTCTGCACCCTGCCTCACGGTCTTAAGTCATGGCTTTGATACATCAGTAGTGGGGCTCAGTTACTGCCATTCTGCATTCCACCCACTGGGTCCCAACTCAAGGATTTGACCTTCCATAAGTGGAGTTGGTTTGCTACTGCTCTGCCCCTCACCCCTGGGTCATAAGTCAGAGCTTTGACCAGCCATCTCCAAGGAGTGATGCCATTACCTGACTCCTGAGTCCTCAGTCCTCAGTCAGGGAGTTGACCCTCCATTAGTGGGGCCAAGCTTCAGCTGCTGCTGCACAGTGCCCTGACCAGTGGGTCCTATGTCAAAATATTGACCTGCTGTCACCAGGCTGCCCTGCTGCCATTCTGTGTTCTATCACCTAGGTCCTGACTCAGGGATTGTACCCAGCATCACAGGACTCTACTGTTGCTTCTCTGTGCCCCACCCTCTGGATCTTGAGTCAGGGCTTTGGCCCAGCATTACCAGGTTGAACAGCTATTGCTCTGCACTATGCACCCTGGGACCAGTCTCAAGTCTTGGACCCAAAATCCCCAGGGTGTGCTGTTGCTGCATCTCCTCCTCCCAACCCTAGGTCTTGAGTCACTGCAGTAAACCCCAGAGACCCAAACCCAATTCCATGGGAGAGCTACACATACCCATACCTAAGATACCAGTACTTCCGCTGTAGTAAGTGGACCTGTGCCCCAGGACCTAGACGCTGTGGTTGCTCAATAAGCACCTGATCCCAGGACTCTGGTTCTGCTGCCATTCTAAGTTCCTAGGCACCAGAGCTGGTGCCAAGAGTAATCCAAGAGTGACTAGAACTTCCTCCCACAGGTTAAAAAAAAAGAAAAAAAAAAGAACAAAGACTCCAGTAGCCATATAAATATATATGCACCCAATATTACAGCACCTACATCTATTAAACAATTATTAAGATATCTGAGAGTGGAAATAGACAACAGTGCAATAATAGTAGAGCACATCAATATCCCACTTTCAACAATGAAAAGATCATTAAGTAAGAAAATCAGTAAGGAAATAATGGACTTAAACTACACTTAGAATAAAAGGACCTAAAAAACATGTAGAATGTTCCATTCAGTACCTGCAGAATTTACATTCTTCTTGAGTGCACACAAAATATCCTCCAGGGTAGATCATATGTTAGGCCACAAAACAAGTCTTAACAAATTTAGGAAGATTAAACAAGGCAGAATGCCATAGACCGGATACCTGGATCCTACAAAATTCATATGTTGAAATTTAATCCCCAAGATAATAGTATTTGATGGTGGGTCCTTGGGAAGGTGATTAGGTCATGAGGGTGGAATCCTCATAGGTGGGATAAGTGCCCTTATAAAAGAAGCCACTTCCCCTCTTCTGCCTATATGAGGACAAAGTAAAAAGATGACCATCTCTGAACCAGGAACCTGGCTCTCACCAGACACAGAATCTGCTAACACATTGATCTTGGACCGCCCAGCTGCAGAACTGTGAGAAATAAATTTCTGTTATTTATAAGGCAGCCAGTCTGTAGTATTTTTGTTATAGCAGCTTGAATGAAACAAGATACTATCTCCTTGTTGAACATTGAATTTTGTTAACATATTGTCATCCTTATTTCATTGAGGTGTCTGTGTTCTCTCATTTCATGTTGAGCTTCTTTAAAACAAATTTTAAATATTTTTTTTAAAGATTTTATTTATTTGAGAGCGAGAATGAGAGAGAGAGAGAGAGAGCATGAGAGGGGGGAGGGTCGAAGGCAGAAGCAGATTCCCTGCTGAGCAGGGAGCCCGATGCGGGACTCGATCCCGGGACTCCAGGATCCTGACCTGAGCCAAAGGCAGTCGCTTAACCAACTGAGCCACCCAGGTGCCCCAAATTTTAAAAATTTTTTGTCAGGCAATTTGTAGGTCTTCATTTCTTGGGGTTGGTTCCTGAAGGGTTATTGTTGTGTTCCTTTAGTGGTATCATGGTTCCTTGACTCCGATGTTTTTCTTGAAGACTTGTGTTACTGTCTTCACATTCAAAGAAACAATCAGCTCCCCCAGGCTTTGCTGACTGGAGACATAGACCTTCACCAGTCACCCAGAATGAGATTCAATGCATCTATTAGATTTTTTGCTCCAGCAGGGGTGCTGGGACTTCCCTTCTAGACTGCTAGGCTCCCACAAAGGTACTCTTATCCCTGGGTTGTGGTCAAAAACAGTATTTCCATGGGGTAATGAGGCCTGAAAACACCTATTTTGCCATCTTGCTCACATCACTCTCTCCACCTCCATTCCTTTGGTAGTGTATTTTTAATTTAATTTAATTTAATTTAATTTATTATTTTATGTTAATCACCATACATTGCATCCTTAGTTTTTGATGTAGTGTTCCATAGTGTTCCATATGCATTCATTATTTGCATATAACACCCAGTTCTTCAATCAATATGTGCCCTCTTTAATACCTATCACCAGACTAACCCATCCCCCCACTTCCCTCCCCTCTAGAACCCTCAGTTTGTTTCTCAGTGTCCATAGTTTCTCATGGTTCGTCTCCCCCTCCAATTTCCCCCCCTTCATTTTTCCCTGCTATCTTCTTCTTCTTTTTTTTTAACATATAATATATTATTTGTTTCAGAGGTACAGGTCTGTGATTCAACAGTCTTACACAATTCACAGTGCTCACCATAGCACATACCTTCCCCAGTGTCTACCACCTAGCCACCCCATCCCTCCCACCTCCCCGACCACTCCAGCAACCCTCAGTTTGTTTCCTGAGATTAAGAATTCCTCATATCAGTGAGGTCATATGATACATGTCTTTCTCTGATTGACTTATTTCACTCAGCATAATACCCTCCAGTTCCATCCACGTCATTGCAAATGGCAAGATTTCATTCCTTTTGATGGCTGCATAATATTCCATTGTGTATATATACCACATCTTTTTTTATCCACTCATCTGTCAATGGACATCTTGGCTCTTTCCACAGTTTGGCTATTGTGGACATTGCTGCTATAAACATTGGGGTGCACATACCCCGTCGGATCCCTACATTTGTATCTTTGGGGTAAATACCCAGTAGAGCAATTGCTGGGTCATATGGTAGCTCTATTTTCAACTGTTTGAGGAACCTCCATATTGTTTTCCAGAGTGGCTGCACCAGCTTGCATTCCCACCAACAGTGTAGGAGGGTTCCCCTTTCTCTGCATCCCCACTAACATCTGTCGTTTCCTGACTTGTTAATTTTAGCCATTCTGAATGGTGTGAGGTGGTATCTCATTGAGGTTTTGATTTGGATTTCCCTGATGCTGAGCAATGTTGAGCACTTTTTCATGTGTCTGTTGGCCATTTGGATGTCTTCTTTGGAAAAATGCCTGTTCATGTCTTCTGCCCACTTCTTGATTGGATCATTTGTTCTTTGGGTGTTGAGTTTGATAAGTTCTTTATAGAGTTTGGATACTAGCCCTTTGTCTGATATGTCATTTGCAAATATCTTCTCCCATTCTGTCGGTTGTCTTTTGGTTTTGTTGACTGTTTCCTTTGCTGTGCAAAAGCTTTTTATCTTGATGAAGTCCCAATAGTTAATAGTAATGTAATTTTATATTGTATTTTCTTCCTTTCCCTTCCTGCTGTTCTTCTCCACTCACACTTACTTCCAGAAGTTTCCTCCAATTCTTTATTTGTTTCAGACCCTACTTATGGGAAGCAGTAAGAAGACATTGAGACATTTTCAGTTTATTCTGGTGTGTGGAAATGATCATATAATACTTTTTATTATCTGTTAAAATGAATTAGGTAACATGGAATAATCTCAGGATTCTTGGAATAAATATAGTAGGTCATAAAATATTTTAAATTCTTATTGGGGGTGCCTGGGTGGCTCAGTCATTTAAACATCTGCCTTCAGCTCCGGTCACGATCCTAGGGTCCTGGGATCGAGTCCCGCATTGGGCTCCCTGCTCAGTGGGGAGACTGCTTCTCCTTCTGCCCCTTCCCCCTGCTCATGCTCTTGCTTGCTCTCTCTCTGTCTTTCTCAAATGAATAAATAAAAAATCTTAATAAATAAATAGTTATTGGATTCCATTGTTATTTTATTGACAATTTCCCATCTAAAATTATGGAGATTATTCTGTAATTATCTATATTATAGATTATTTTAACCGAACACTATATTACTACTTCACAAAAAATTGAATGTTCATATTCTCCATGTTATAGATCAATTTAAGCCTCATTAGAACCATTTATTCTTTGAAGATGTGATAGAAATCCAATTACCTGGTATTTTGTGTGTGTTTTGAAGTCTGATATAGTGGCTTGTTCAATTTTTCCATGGAAATTGGTCAGTTTAAACCTTTCATCTTAAGTGTGGTCTACTTTTGTAAATTATATTTTCCTAGAAAATTTATTTCTATTTACTTCATAGAGCTTCTTAAAATTATTGGGATGGAACTGTGTAAAGTAATCTATCATTATATTTTAAAATGTCCTCAATTTAAATTTAATTAATCATGTCCTCTTTGTCATTTTTTATTTGGTATATTGTGGTTACTTTTTAATTTATGCATTAAGTATTGATTAATCTGTTTTGCTGAGTTTTTCAAAGATGGAAGTTTGTGATTTATTATTCTAATTTTTTTGTTTGTAACTTGCTAATTTTTACTTTTATTATTATTTCTTTGTTTCTACTTTCTTTATTTTTACCCCTTAATAACCCTTACTGTTAGATATTATTTATGTTTTAGCCATTCCTTTAGTTGTACTTCACTAAGGCTATGAATTTTCCACCAACATCAATTGAATTGTGTCAAATATTTTTCCCCTCCCTTTATTTTTACCCCTTAAAAATGTTTTTAAGGCATGTCTCCTATTTCTATGATAACTTGGGTTTTGCTTTCCAAAACAGTCTGAAATTCTTTTTCCTTTAAATGAGTTAGATCTATTATTTTATGTTAAAATGTGTCTTTCTTAATAAATATTCAGTTGTCTTATGTTTAAAATTTCTTTGCTTTTTAACTATACTTTGGTTTTGCTTTGTTTTGTTTTTTTGATATTTAGTGAAATTCTGCTAAGAACTTTATATAATGCCCTTAGTACCCCTCCTTTTTTCCCCCTTATTTAGTCTTCTTCTATTTGGTTTGTGGTTGTAAATAATAATCCTTTTATTTCCAACTCTTGTCTATATGATAATCAATACATATTTGGCTTTTCTGAATCTCTTTCCTATTTTCCCCATGTTTTTATTTTTTTTATTTTTTATTTTTTTTAAAGATTTTATTTATTTATTTGAGAGAGAGAATGAGATAGAGAGAGCACGAGAAGGAAGAGGGTCAGAGGGAGAAGCAGACTCCCTGCTGAGCAGGGAGCCCGATGTGGGACTCGATCCCGGGACTCCAGGATCATGACCTGAGCCGAAGGCAGTTGCTTAACCAACTGAGCCACCCAGGCGCCCCTTTCCCCATGTTTTTAAAGATTTTTTCCTATTCAGACTTCATAACATTTACATATTATTCTTCCACATTTTAACCACCTTTGTTTCAGTTTCAGATTTTAATTACATATATTCAGTGATCATCGGCAATCTTTTTTCTTTTTTTAGGGGGATATCCTGGGACTTTATTTTTAAAAAAAATTTCTTTATTATGTTCAGTTAGCCAAGATATAATATATCATTAGTTTTGATGTAATGTTCAGCCATTCATTAGTTTTTCAAAGATTTTCAATAATCAGTTGTATAAAGTCATTCATTAGCAGATTGACCAGGGAAAGTTTCATAAGTATAATATTCTCTGTGTGTTTATATAAAAAATAATGGGAATGAAACCATGCCTCACAGGTTAATGAAGTTGAAACTCATTTAAAACCTGTTTTTCAGAGACTTGTTTCTCCCTCATCAGCTATTGTTTCATTTCAGACCCCACTACCAAATCCATTAGCTATCTTGCAGAAGCCTGGACTCACGGTTAATTGGTAATGGTTCCAGCTGGTGAATAAGCAAGGCCCTGAATTCCTTAGCCAATATAAGGAGCTCAAGACCCCATCCAATTTATACCATCTCTCAGAGCATGCCTTTAGCCCCTTGACCTCGTTCTAAGATTCTCTCCTGAGGTCAGGGGCTAATTTTGTCTCCACCTTAAAGTAGACATGGGATCTCCGTTACATATATTTGCTCAATGTGCATGCTCGATCTTTCCTCATGAATAGTCATGTAAGTTTCCCCACTCTTCTCATCAATATATGTGTTATCACAACCTGTATGATTATAAAAAAAACTTGTTCTCTCCCCCTTATGGGGAGACAGATTTGAGGCTTACCCTCTGATCTCCTTCTTTGGCTGCTTCTTAAATAAACCCTTTCCTTGCTGCAAACCTGATGTCTTAGAGATTGGCTTTGCTGCACATCAGGCAGAGGGATGGTTCCATTACAGGGTTTTCTTTAGTTCTGCTAGTGGAAGCATAAATAAGATCAATAAAAATATCTTCAGTTCAACCATTTTATCTTTGATTTTCTTGAAAATGTTGTTTTAAAATACTTTTGCTTTGTATGTTGCTAATAAAATTATATCATTAACTGCTTTCTTGTTTTTGTGTTGGGTTGTTTTTCTTGGAAGCCCAGCCATCTTTTTTTTTTTTTTTTTTTTCTCCTTTAAAGCTTATATGGTCTGTATCTCAAAATTGATAATCTGGACTATTTTTAATCCAGGTAGTTGGGGATCCCTTTAAAAGGTAGTTCAGTGCTTCTTTTATCTCCCTCTTTCTCTGGAATTGTTGCTTTAAATATTAGTTCTTTTTCACTGTTACATTTTCCTTTGTTGATAACTCCAAACATTGATTTCTTTGGACCTTCTATTTCCTGTGCTCTATATTTATAAATTTCTAGATGTACACTTTTGCTACTTTAAGAATTTTTGTTTAATTTTCCAGGTCTTTTAATTTCCAAATTTAGGTCTCTAACTAAACTTTTTGAACCAGTTGTTCACTCTTGGGTATCTTGTAATTTAGTCTTGTTTGTGATATTATTTTTTCTTTTCCTATCCTAAGTTCAATCAACTTTCATTTCAGGTCGTCTTGTTGATTTTCCTTCTTTATTCTGGGTTCTGAATCCTGATTTGTGGTATTCTTTTATATCTAACTGTTGGAGAATTATACTAAATTCATATAGATATGCTAGTTTTTTTCTACTTCACACTGTTCTGTGGGGAATAGTGGTTTCTTCAATGTTTAATTTTTGGTTTACTTTAACTCTTTGTATGGTTTTGTTATAAAACTAATAGATAAAAATTACCAATGGTAAGTTTTTTTTGTTTGTTTTTTTGGTTTTTTTTATGCTGGTTTTTCCTAGAAATAGTAACAAAACCTGTAGGAGGGCTTACTATGTTTCTTAGTTGGAAAGCTCACTTAAAAGAAGTGAAGCTTTTTTAATAAGTTGTGCCCTTTATGTTTTCTTTCTTCTCCTTCTCCCCCCTCTTTCTTCTTCTCTTCTTCTTCCTTTATAGTTCAAAAGTGAACTATAGTCTGTGCTTGTTTTCCTTAAATCACTAAGCCTTCACTGGAAACCTGTCCCTTTCAAATCCTTCCCTCTAATCCAAAAAGAGTTCATCCATAAGACTTGTAAATTTTGGTCATTTATACTTCCCAAGTCCTTTCCTTTCAACTTTGTTGCAGCTAGTGCTCTGATCCAGTAGGCCTTGGAACTATCCTTAGTATGATGTTTCCCCTCAAAATAGAGTCCTCTCCTTCTGGGAGTGACTTTACTTGATGGTATTGATGTTTGATAGAACCACACTACCCTTTCTAAACTGCACTCTCTTTTGTTGTGAACTTCAGATCTGGAACCAAATTTGTTAGTCTTTTATGTTTATTTCCATATATATATATATTCCTAATATAATGTTTTCATTATCTGTTATTTATGCTTTACATTTGGGATATTGGTGAATTTTAGAAATATCTTAATTTTGAAGCTATATAGAGTGATTTAAATTTTAATAGCTACTTGTTCCTAACAGGAACTCTTCCATAGTGAATATATTTAAATTTAGGAGGTCAAAGAGGAAAATTTTAGATTGGTAAGAGTTATAAAATCAAGGAAGTAACAGTATAAAAGTCAAACTTTCACATACTTAATAATATCAGTGAGTAGAAAAAGCAGAAGTAATTATGGTTAATAGACTTTGATAAATCTAAACAAAATTTTTTAATGTTACCTTCTCATCATGGGTTAGTTTATGTACATAAAATTAAGGAAAGTTTCAGAGAAACAAATACCTTGATAGTCTTTGGAAAACTAGGATTTCAACATATGAAAAATATTATTTCATAATTATCTTTATCTCATTTATCTTAGTTATGACTTACCTGTTACCTTAATTTTTATTCAATCTCCCAGATGATTATAGTGATCCATTCTATTCTCCAGACTGTTGTTGATTTCATTGCAATTCCAGCATTCTGCTAGTAACTTGCATTTTAGAGGTTTTCCCTGGCATGAAGTTGTGGATTATCAGTCATTTGCATAGAATCTTTCAGAAATTGTTTAATCTCTTGGTATGATCATGAGACCCCTCTTGAATTTTGTGCTACATCCACATTTTAATTTTTTTATATTTCTCATGAAATTTGAATGCGAATTGAGGTGAAAAGAGACCTGAATGTCTATGCACAGACTGTCATGATGAATTGAAACACTCTATATTTCAAGGTTTTACTCAAATGTTACTTCCTTTGTCAACTTTCTACAGATATGACCCAAAGTATATATATTTTTGATATGCAATTTAATTTTTTATAGATTTATATTTGTGCTTTTCTTATGACAACCACATGTTTTTGTGACTGTTTCTCCTATTTTGAAAACTGAGAAATCATGTCTTAATTATTTTTGAATCCTTATAACATAGTAGGTTTAAAATATAAATTGAGGGGCACCTGGGTGGCTCAGTCAATTAAGCATCTGCTTTCAGCTCAGGTCATGATCTCAGTGTCCTGAGATCGAGCCCCTCATGGGGCTCCCTGCTCAGTGGTGCATCTGCTTCTCCTTCTTTCTCTGCCCCTCCTCCCTGTTTGTGCTCACGCTTTCTCTCTCAAATAAATAAATAAAATCTTTAAAAATAATAAAAACAAGGAAATAAATAATAAAAATATAAATTAAAATAATGTGTATTAATCTTATGTTCAAGGTCCTGAATAGTTTATCATTCTATATAGAAAAATGGTGGTAAAGGGCGCCTGGGTGGCTCAGTTGGTTGAGCGACTGCCTTCGGCTCAGGTCATGATCCTGGAGTCCCGGGATCGAGTCCCGCATCAGGCTCCCTGCTCAGCAGGGAGTCTGCTTCTCCCTCTGACCCTCCCCGCTCTCATGCTCTAGCTCATTCTTTCTCTCAAATAAATAAATAAAATATTAAAAAAAAAAGAAAAATGGTAGTAAATATTCACAATCAATGCACCTTTTAATTCTGGAATATTATATGACTATATTGGCAAATACAAAATAAAGTGCATTGATTGGTATATGTCTACATCACATTAAGTAATACCAAATACCAGAAATCTCTTGTCCCTAATAAAGCTTTGCATTTACTCATTGTATGATAATCATTTAAACTCTCTGAGCCTTAGTTTACCTATACATAATCTGAGAATGATGTCTGCCTTATTTCACTTATTTATATGCATTGCTCATCAACAATGGAGCAGAAAATATGCTTGGTTATTTAACACTGACAAGATAATTAAGCAAGGCACTGTCACTACACTCAAGAGCAAAAATATGAAAATCAAATGATATAAAGCATGTTAAACTAAACAGTAAATTTTAATACACAAGTGTAAAGCATTACTACATGCATATCTTTGTAAAAACAGTTAAAATATGAACACAAACTAAGTTATACCCCCTAGGAGTAGTCTGATGAAATTGGAGCCAACAGAACATGATACTAATAGTATGTATTGGGTTATTTTTATTGTTTAGGTATAAAATTAAATTATAATGAAAACAGTGTCTTCTTAATAGGAAAACAACAATGTACTATAAATTGTATATATAATTTGACTTACTGCATTCAGATTCAAGTGAAACACTTAAAGGAAGGAATGATTCTCTAGGGCAGGGTTTGGCAAACTAAGGCCTATGGGTGAAATTTATCCTGCTGCCTGTTTTTGTAGGGCCTGAGAACTAACAAAGTTTTTTTTTTTGTTTTTTGTTTTTTTACAGTTTTAAATGTTTGGAAAAATTTTTTTTAAAAAGAATAATCTTTTAGGATACTTGAAAATTATATGAAATTCAAGCTTCAGTGTTGTTATGAGTTCAATTGTTTGCTCCCCAAATTGTCACATTGAAACTTCAATACCCAGTATCTCAGAATGTTGACTGTATTTGGAAATAGCCCTTAAAGAGGTGATTAGATTACAATGAGGCCATGAGGGTAGGCCCTAATCCAGTCTGACTGGTGGATAATAATAGGAAATAAAAGGAAATTTGGATACACAAAGAGACACCAAGGATGTTGGCACACAGAGGAAAGACCATGTGAGGACATAGGAAGATGGTGTCCATCTGCAAGCCAAGGAGAGAGACCTCAGAAGAAACCAAACCTGCTATTAAAAAGAAAACCACAGGTGCAAAAGGCATCCTTTAGGCTAAGTCCCAAACTGGGGCTTAATTCATAATCTAATTGCAATCTCAACCTTCCCCAAGAAATAGATTCTTAACCAATCAGTTGGGAATTTCCTGGTAGATGCCAATGAGTCTGCCACAAGTGTCCTCTCCAACCCCCAAAGAATGATGAGGTAATCTGCATAAGACCCTTTGTTTTTCCTTCTAAGGCCTTGCCTAAAATAATCTTTTTCTTGCGCTAGTAACTTTCTTGCCCCACCTTCCTTCTATAAGAACTTTACATTTTGTATAACTCCTCAGAGTTTCCCTCTACTTACTAGATGGGATGCTGCCTGATTTATAAATCATTTAATAAAGCTCATTAGATCTTTAGAATTTACTCAGTTGAATTTTTGTTATTTAACACTGTTGAAACCTTGATTTTGGACTTGGAGCTTTAAGAACTGTGAGAAAATACAATTCTGGTGTTCAAGTCACCCAATATGTGGCGTTTTATGATGGCAGCCCTAGCAAACTAATACAAGTAATCCAGAAATAAAACCAAATAGACAGCCACACTTATTTGTTTATTTCTTTTCTGTGCTTTTTTTATACTCCAAAGGTAGAGTTGTAGTTTTGGTAAAAATCATATGCCAAGAAAGCCTAAAATATGTACTATCTGGCCTTTTGCAGAAAATGTCTGCCAATTCCTGGTATAAGTTTTGGAGAAGACAGGTACATTAATAGTGAAACTTACATAATGCTGTGATTTTGAAAAGATTTACCAAATGTTTTAAATATTAACTAGGGAAATGCTACAAATACTAACTTTACTCTATCCCTGTTTCTGTAGCATGCAAAATAGAAAAGACAGGTTCTAAATAAGTTAGGGTTGCAGTATTTTAGCAGCACATGTGTAAAATAATTCCTAATCAAAAGTACCATTACTGATAATAGTGAGAAACTGATTATTACTTTCATGGTAAAATTGTAAAATTCTGGAAGGTAAAGGATAAAGATCTAATAGATAATGTTCATGCTGACTTATCTGGAATCATTAAGCCATGTACTGAGAATTGCTGTCAAAGAAACTCCGATGAATCCAAAAGAAATATTTTAATAGAAGACTAGGAATAAGATGATGAGTCAGTTAAGGTAGATTAAGTAGTGCTTAATATAGTGAAGAGTTAATACCAGAGGCATCAGTTGCACTGGTGTTGCTATCAAGTGGCTCTTATTTTCTTGAAAGTTGGAAGTGTGAAAAACAATGTGAGAAAATGTCAATCCAACTTTTCTTTTGAAATTTGGGAAAATACTATATCTCAAGAGACACAGTAGGTGTAAAAAGTTACAAATGCCTAAGCCTTCCAAGGAGAGAAGACTGTCCAAGTCCCAAGGGAGGGAGGTGCATGATGAAAAGGAGCTTCCTTGCCAAAAACTGTTGGATTGGGTTTCTGCAGATTTATTCAGTACAAAAACAAATTGTAGGCAGTAACCTAGGTCTCCCAGCAACACAGACACACAAGAGGATGTGAGGTTCCATTCCATGAACTCAGACAATTAAGTGCTCTAAAGAGTTGTGTTCTTATTCAGTATGGAATAAGGTACAAAGGAAACAAATGAATAGGTATAGTACCCCGGTATTCTATAGTCTATAAATGGATGCCCCTACTATGTGCCCAGTGCTATCACTGGATCTGAGATAGAAGTGTGAGACAGGATCCTTCTGCTCTTAAAGGTAATAGAGTTATGGAGGGGACAGAGCTGTCTTTAACTGATAAACTTGTTATACGATAATTTCCTTAAAAATAAAGATCATACAATTTTAGTTCAATAAAAGTACAAAGTATAAAATAAATTATTTAATATTTTTTCAGTAATTATAGGAATTACAAAGCCTAACCTATATAAACCTTTTAAGGGCACTCTTCTTTAGATGAGTCTTAATACATACTTGATAAGTATCAAGAATTTAGCTGTTAAAAATTGCATAATAATAGATGAAAGTTAGAGAAAAATTACCAAGTCATTGATTTGACCTATGTCAGATACTCCAGGAGAGGAGAAGGAGTGCCATATGCACCATATTTAGAGTTTTTCCATGTAGAAGAAGAATTATAATTTGAAAAGCATGCTAATGCAATTTTAGTTTTTATAAAGGTACTCTCTATAGATCCATTAGCTGGAAGCTAGAATGTGTGAGACATATACATGATACAAAATGGGAACTGGGGAGTTAAATAATGATTTTTTTAAATGTGGAAATGGTGGCCAAAATTAGCTTCTTACTTTCAATATCATATATTCAGGGAATTTTAACACCTCTATCTATTTAAAGTAAATTATGTTTTAAGACTGAAGTCATTTCCTTCAGGTGTCATCCTTTACAATTAAACAAATTAAATATATTTATAGAAAACTTTCTTGGGAATTTGTGGCCCTGGTGTGTAGTAGTTGCTGAAGTTCTATACCTTTGCATTCCCGGTTGGTATAAAGTTGACAATGACTGAAAGTCACTGTACTCTAACATGTTCTTGTTTTAATTAAGATAAGTTGGTCTTTGTTGGGCTTTTTTTGTTTGTTTGTTTTGTTAAATCATAAAATTTCCACTACTTTGGACTCAGGATATTTGTTGGTTTTTCATACTAAAGTTATGTGTCAAATTTACCTAAAGCAGAACCTATCCTCATATCCTTACAATAATTTCTTCAAATAAAGTTTATATTCATATGACAGAGCTCTGCTCCGTCTTCACTGCTATTGTATTCCCTAAGGTAACAGAACTTACCAGATCATCATTTTGGGCCCTAAAACCAATAGCAATTAGTAAAAAAACAGGTGCTGTTTAATTTACCTGCTCTTTATTTCAAACCGTTTTTCAGTTAATTTCATTTATTTATACGCCATTATTTAGGCATTTTAAAATATTTTGCCTCTTATTACTTTGTTAATAGGGACGATAATGACCAACTTTTAATAATAATCCTAACAAGACCTCCAATTGGAAAACATGAAATCTCATCTGGTATGTATCACAGGTAATTAAAAGAAGGAAGATAGAATAAAGAAGGCAGGAAGGAAAACAGGTAAAATAAAAGACTAAAAAAAGAAAGTGGAACAAAAGTAAGAAGGAGGAAGGAAAGAAGAGAAAGAAAAAAGAAATAATGAAGAAGTGTTTAATAACAGAAAATCTAGCAAGTTTCACATAAATAGGGTTCATTTGTGTTAGGATTCAAGAAGAATAAGCAATGTTAAATGGGTAGATATGAGCGGGGCAGATGCAGATAAACCTATCAAAAATATTCATGGGAGTAAGTTTATGTTTACTTACATAACACCTAGAAATATATATTCATTTCAGATGGTTATTCCAACATTTTAAATGTATATGACTCTTGAATGGCTTAAAATACTATTTACTCATTATAACATTCACACAGACTTATTTTCTAATTTCTTACCAATATATAATCATATATCTTATATTGTAAAGTCAGTCTTTTTCCCTTTCCCTCCTTCCCTTCTTTCCTTCCTTGCTTTTTTCAATTCCATTTTTCTATCTTTCTCATTGTCTCTCTCTTTTCCTTCTTTCTTTTTTTTAAAGTCCATTTCTCTTTTCTTCTTCCCGGTATAAGAGCACTGGAGTCACAGTGGGACCTATAGAAATTGCTTAGAGAACTACTAGCAATAAAGAAGAGGATATTTACTGATATACTTCCTGAAAATGTCCCTTATAGTTATGAGTTCAAATTTAATTGTTTATATTACAAATACAATGAAAATATTAGAAAATTTCCAAACATTAAAAAGAAATATGGGTGAATATTTTCCTGAGTATTAAAAAATTAATGTCATGGTGCTACATAATATAAACAATTCTAGATTCTGATCTTGATACAGGGAATTCTGAATCATTCCCTGAGCATGGATGACAGCATGAAAAGACGTTCTTCTTAAATTCTTTTACCATCCAGGTGTATACCTAAGGGAAATTGATACGTTATTACTCACAGCCCAACTCCATTCGTCCAACTGTGTGGTAGAAGAAAGAGTCAAGCTTTGCCCAGGACATTTTATAGCCAAACTGCCTTTGTTTTGCTCTAGGTCTACACAGTGGAATAGACATTTTTCTTCCTTTTCCTCAGGCACTATATTTCATGAAAAATTCATTTCTTCCATTTCCCATCTCTAAGTAACTCTCTGTAAAAAACATAGACAAAAGGAAATAACCTTGAGTCTGTTTGAATGACTAGTCCTGAACTGTTGGCTTGCTGTTTTGTGCTTTCACTGTGAGTGTCACTCTTCTTACACTGACGCTTGCATACAAATTGAGCTGCTGTCTTCTACTGTGCGTCACTCATACCAATTAGGTCCTCCAGACAGACCCCAGTCAGCTGGCTCTTATTGAAGTAGGTTGGGTTCAAATTCCTCAGAAGACTACAGTACAAAAGTCTCAGTTTTTCAAACTTGCTAAATAGAAGCATTAGAATGAGCAAAATGTTGTTGTTCTTAAAAATAAAAATAGGTGCAGTAAGCCAGGAAATTTTAAGTTAAGAAATTATCATCATGATGCATTACTCTGTATCTAACAATGATTATAATTAAGAGTTCAGGAATGGCTACCTATGCACTGACTCAACACATGGATGGAAAAAAAAAGTAGTCAATAAAATCAAATAGATACAAGATAATATTAAATATAATATTATTGTAAATTCCCAACAATTTATTTACTTTCCAAATTTTTTAATACAAATTAATATTTTTTAATTAGATAACAAAGAGACAAAAGGAAAAAAATTCCTATTGCCCACAGCAATCACTGTCAGTACTTTGAGTATATTCTTCCACACTCTGGGAGCTGTTCTCTTAACCTCCATTTCGACCTCTCCCAAAAGAAACCACTTGAATGCTGGTGCTTTATTTTTTTCCTTTCAAACAGGATGGCCTCCTCATTGTCCCTTCGTAGCCTTTGAACATCACTTCCTATAAATCTCTGCTCTTGCCCTCTCTACCTCCTCCTTGGTGCTTTCTCAGGCAGTTAATGTAACAGCTGCTTTTAGTCTCCCTTGTTTTATCTTCTCAAGTCTGAGACAGATGCTGAAGAACCACGTGACCTTATTTACATTCCTGAGTCACTTCCAGAAAATGCAGGTGCTTATAATCATGCCAATTATTTTCAAAAGTTAAATCTGAATCTCAAAAAAATGAATAAATTCTATTAGTCAAAAATTATCAACATAGAATTTCAGAGACAGAAATATTCAAGGAAACTCTGTCAAACCTTCATTGGAAAGAGTTGGAAATAGAGATAAACAATAGTTCTTAAATCCAGATATACAGGGAGAGCCCCTTTATTCTGTATTTTACAGCCTTCTCAGCAGAATTTGAGATTGGTTGATGATTCTTAGTCTGAAATAACTACTCCTAATATCCATTTCTTTCTTCTTAGGACTTTTGTATTATTATTATAAAGCATGAAGACAGGGACTTTTATTTTGTTTCAGAACTCTTGTTTTATTATTATAATGTAGAACTAGTAGAAGTATTATTCACGGGTTTTTCTAGCTATCCAAACATAGATCTTGAGATGACTTGATGTCCCATTTGACGCATATAAATCAGACTCTCAAGCAATCTTCTGCCTATGATCTTCTATGAACTGTATATAAATAAAAATTGAGAGATTTCACTGTCATCTCTTTGCTTAAGGATAAGTCCGAGTACCTCAATATGGTACACAGAGCCCATCATAACCTAGCACCAACTGACCTCCCTACCCTGTCTCTTCTACTGCCACTCTCACCACACTTGAATGTCTCCAAAAGAAAGTTTTTATAAGGCAGTATTTTCACTCTCCAGCCAAAAGAAATGTACATTTTCCTCTTTAATACAAAAGGCTTTGGATCTCAGATTGGACTCCATTTCCTCAAGCAATTCTTCATAAATATTCAAGTTTTACATTTTGTCTGTTCTTTGGGTTCCCAAGGCATCCTGAACTTAAGCTATAGTTGCTCTTCCTTATGATATCCACTGGGATATTTAGTTGCATGTCACAATTACCAGTGAGATAAATGCTACTTAAGTATCCTGTGATTTGTTCAGCATTACCCAAACATTTTGCATACACTTGGACCACATTTCTCTAGTTTATTTTTCATGATACTGTTTCCACCATGCCTATCTGTATAACTTCCTTACCTTATAGCACTGGATTCTGATCCCGACAATTTAGCTCCACCCCTCTTCAGGCATTCTTCTTGTTCCTTTTATAGCCACCTATAGGTTTCAGTGGCTCCCTGCCTTTGTTCTAACTCCTGACATTCTAGAATCTTAATTTTTCAATGAATAATCCTGATTAAGATCATCAAAAACAAAACCAAACCATAGAGTAACAGAATTGTGAAATGTTAGCAGAGAATGTTTACATTGAAAAGCAAGTTCAGAAGCTATAAAGAGTAATTAAAGTAAAATAACATTAGCCATACTTTCTACAGAAGCATTTCTACATATATTTTTATCAAATAATTATATGAAATAAAGAAATTTTATATACACAAAACCAAAACATTGTAAAGGCAAACATATCCAAGGTCCCAGAATTGTGATTTGAATTTTTATTGGTATGCCCCATAGCCTATACTATTCACATAATGAATGAGGAAAGGCAGAGAACTGTTTTTATTATCTGTTAATACAGGTAGGAACTTTGTTGTTAATGAATGAATGGCTGGTAAGTAAATGAAAGCAAGCATACATGGATTATTCTTTGCAAGAGTTCGGGTATGAAAAAGAGGATGATGACATAGGGTAGTAGAGTTGAATGATACTTCATTTCTTTGTACGTGGAGATAAAAGGCCAAAGTAAAGGGGAAATTGAAGGGATGCTTAACCAGCTGAGCCACCCAGATGCCCCTGGCCATGGAATCTTTATTATTCATTTATCTTAAATCAACCTCTCTCTTCCTCTCTCCCCCCCTGCACCCTCCCCATACACACACCTTCCAAGGAATCAACAGTCCATGAAAACTCATTATGAGGAATACAGGAATTAATGTTTTATTATGATGATTCTTTTTATCAAAGTTACATTTATAAAATGAATTAGAAAGAACTTGCTAAAACAAGTCGGAATTGTTGAAGTTGTCACTATGTTGAAGTTTTGATATAACTCACCTTATGAATGAGCCTGATATTTTGCCTGAAACATGGATTCTGCCCAGATCCAGGGAAGGATTTTTTTCCTTAGCTCAGGTTTACAAGCTAAAGAACTACATAGAAAATTTTCTCTCATGCCTTTCCACATGATCAGTTCAATAATTTATAACCTAACCTTACGAATGGCCCTTCTTAAGAGTCTTAAATTTTGACAAGCCTTACAGGTTTTTTAAATTAATTATTTATTTATAACTGGTTATAATTTTTTTAAGTTTTTATTTAAATTCCAATTAGTTAACACATAGTGAATGTTAATTTCAGGGGTACAATATAGTGATTCAACACTTCCATACAACTCCTGGTGCTTATCAGCAAGTGCACTCCTTAATCCCCATCACCTATTTCACCCATCCCCTCACCCATTTCCCCTCTGGTAACCATCAGCTTATTCTCTATAGTTAAGGGTCTGTATCTTGGTTTACCTCTCTCTCTCTTTTTAATTTTTCCCTTTGCTCCTTTGTTTTGTAAATTTATTTTAACTTTTTGGCCTACCAGCATTAATACCTTCTGTTGGTAATTTAATTTTTCTAGAAAATCATTTTTATATCTTCTAATATATTCTCTTAGAGTCTTTCTAAGAATTCTCCTGTATCTTTGTTACTAAATCTCTTTTCCTTCTTAATGCTGTGTTCTTTCTTTTTTCCTGAGTCAGATGTGGCATTTTTTAAATTGCTATTTGAAAGGACTAACCCTTTGTTTCATGTAGCAATTCTATTACTTTTATGCTGTATTAGTTAATTTCTAGTTACTTTACTAATTACTAATAGTTTATGAATATAGTCCTAATAGCTTCATTTTATTGAAAATTTAGTTCACTAAATTTTAAATTTATAAACACAATGATGTCTATTCAGGAATTATATTTTTATTATATTTTATTGAATTGTATTACATTATACTATATTACATTGTATTTTATTCTGGTTTTGACTACATACTACAAAATTTGAAATGCTCTATTTTTATTTATCCAAGACTCCATTGTGACATTTAATTTTCCCTAGGAATGAAAACTAAATTCCTTTTTTTTTTAAGATTTATTTATCTATTTGAGAGAGGGAGCAGGGACAGAGGCAGAAGGAGAGGGAGAGGGAGAGGGAGAGAGAGAGAAGCAGACTCCTGGCCAAGCACAGAGCCCCATGCAAGGGCTTGATTCCAAGACCCTGAGATCATGGCCTGAGCCCAAATCAAAAGTCTAACACTCAATTGACTGAGACACCCATGCACCCCCAAAACCAAATTTTTAGTGAATCCTTAAAATGTTTTCGTGATTTCACTTTAGCATTTTTTTGTGTGTGTCAAATTCAATTCTTATTGTACTTTTTTCAGAGGTGTAAACTTGTCTTATGTATATTTTTCTTGGTTTATAAGGGGAGTTTCTTTCATTGTTTACATAATCAACTAATAAAAATGTTAAATGAAGATTCTTAAAACATGTTTTGTAGCCATCAGATACATATATACAACATGCCTATTTGATAAAGCTCCTTAGTTCTATTATTCCTATACTCTTTAGTTTTATTATTTTGATTTTATTGACTTGCCAATTAAAAAAAAAAGTTGTATAATCTTTCAATGTAACTCTTTCCCCTAATTTTCTTATATGAATATGATATTTTGTTCAATATATTCCTACACTTTCCAACTAAGTATTTCTTCAGTGGATAGAAACGTTTTAGCAACATACAGCTTTTTTTCTGTCCTATTTAAGGTTTTTACTTAGAATTCGATCTTGATATTAATACCATCACGTTAGCTTTGCTTTACTTTGATGTCTGCTTTTATATGACCAACAGATAAGGCCTGATGATCAAACAATTTACTGCAGCAATGAAGAAAATCATTTTGACATTCTCTCTGGTGTGCCAAAAGGGAAGAGTTAGAGAAGGGTATAGAGAATTTTTGGATTTGGTGACGAGCGGTTTAAGATGAGTCTATCATTGTTAGAAATTAATTGGGATTAGGCAAAGTCTGTCCCAGGAAGGCAAAATTGAAGCAATTTTTAGTGGTCAAACTCTTACTCGGATAACTGAACTGCTTGTATCAGTGAACATACCGATGCTCTGATCAGACAGCCATTTACCCAGGTGAGCAAAATGTATACCTGTAGAAACTGGTTTGCAAGAATTTCCTGAAGTAAACACTGAAGATACTTAACTTCCTAAGTAAGAATATCTTGGAACAAATAGTTATGTCAATGCAGGTGGTCTCAGTTCTCAGTCAAATTATTTTAAGTTATGATAATGCAGCAATCTCCATTTATCTTTGACCATCTCTTGATTTTTAAGCATTCTATATAATTTCTGAAATTTTACACTAAATTGCATATTGCTAGATCTATTTTTTGGTTTCTCTATTCTGTTCCTTAGATCGATACTTCTGTTCTTGTGTCAATAGCACCTATGTTTTTTTCAGCTGTAAGTTCTTATATTTATAGCTTTGATCCATTTTAAGTTAAATGTTGTATATGGTGTTAAGTAGTTTATGATTCTTTTTTTATATGAATATTCAATTGTTTCAACAACATTTTTGGAAAAGACCATCTTTTCCTAATTGAATTTCCTTTGCTCTTCTACTAAAAATTAATTAACCCTATGCAGATAAATCTATTCTGGGGCTTCTATTTTTTAACTCAATAATCTATATGTATATCCTGATGTCAATAGCCCATTGTCATTATAGGAAGTCTTAACATCAGGACACTAAAGTCCTAAAACCTTTGTTTTCCATGGCAAAAATTGTTGCTATTCTACTTTTTGTGATTTTCCATATACATATGAGAACCAGATTGTCAATTTTTACCTCCTCCCTCCCCTAAAAATCTACCCTGCTGGGTTTTCATTTGGATAGCATTCAATTTAGAGATCAACTTTTTGAGAATTATCTTTTTAATAATTTGGGGTTTTCTCATTCCTAATATGGTGTATCTCCTTATTTTTTACATTGTCTTTAATTTCTTCTAGCAACATTTTTGTAGTTTTTAGTTAATGAAAGTTGTACATATTTTGATAAATTTGAAAAAATGTGTTCCTAAATATCTTAAAATTGTAAACAGTAGTATACTTTGACTTAAATTTCCAATTATTTGTTATTATATAGAACTACAATTTGATTTTGGTACATTTTACAAATTAGCTGAACTTACTTATTAATTCTCAGAGTTTTCATGTGGATTCCTTCAATTTTTCTACATAAATTATACCATCCAATAATATGAACACTTTTATTTTTTCCTTTCCAACCAGTATCCCATTGATTTTTGTTTATGTTCTTATTGCACAGGCTAGGATATAACGTATATTGTTAATTAAAAGTAGTGAAAACACATATTTTTGCCTTACTTTTGAAATTTGGGTAAAGCCTTCATGCTTTCAATGTCTTACATGTCAGCTGCACATTTTTTATAGAAATTCTTTTTCAGGTTGAGGAATTTTCATTCAGTTTTGAAAATTACATCATGAATGGGTGTTAAACTCTTTCAAATACTTTTCCTGCATCTATAGAAATGTTCGAATGGTACTTCTTTTTGGATATGTTAATGTTGTAAATTTCATTCATTGATTTTTCATTTTTAAACTAATTGTGCATTTCTGGGATGAACTCAGTTTTGCCAAGACATTCTATACTTTTTATAAATCACTAAATTCCATGTGTTGAAAATTTAAGGTTCTTTGCGTCTATATTCATAGGGGATAATTGTCTATATTATTCTTTTCTTGTAATGTCATGTCCGTTTTTGAAACCACTGTTGGCCTCATTAAATGAATTAGGAGGTTGAACATCTTTCCATTTGTCTGTTGGCTATCTGAATGTCTTCTTTGGAGAAATGTCTGCTCATGTCTTCTGCTCATTTTTTAATTGAGTTATTCATTTTTTGTGGTGTTGACTTTAAGTTCTTTATATATTTTGGATATATCAGATATGACATCTGCAAATATCTTCTCCCATTCTTTAATTTTTCTTTTAGTTTTCCTTTGCTGTACAGAAGTTTTATTTTAATGAAGTCCCATTTTTTTTTTTGCTTTTTTTTTTTTGCTTCAGGAAACATATCTAGTAAGAAGTTACTACGGTGGATGTCAGAGAGGTTACTGCCTGTGTTCTCCTCAGGATTTTAATGGTGTAGTGTGTCACATTTAGGTCTTACTGTATGCTTAATAACTGGGATTTAAATAAAAACCTGGAGAAAAAAAGAAGCATATGGGAGTACTGTCATGTGTAACTCATTGAAACTAAAAAAAAGGGGGGGGAGGGGCGCCTGGTTGGCTCAGTTGGTTAAGTGTCTGAATCTTGGTTTCGGCTCAGGTTATGATCTCATGAACTGTGAGACTGAGCCTGTGATGGGCTCTGTGCTCAGTGGGGAGTCTGCCTGAAGATTCTCTCTCTCTGCCTCTCCAACTGGTGAGTGCACTCTCTCTTAAAATCAATAAATCAATAAATTTTTTTTAAAAAAAGAAACAAAACTGAATTAGGGGGTGCTATCACCTCTCATTTTCTGGAAAACAATCGATTGGGAAGAATTTGCACAAATTTTCCTTAAATGTTAAGTAGGATGTTTTTAACTATAAGTTCAATTTTTAAGTAGATATATGGCTACCCAGATTATCAATTTCTTCTACAGAGTTTGTTACATTGTTATTTTGCTATACATTGTTATATGATAGTTTTATCTTTCAGATAATATATTTATATCTAACTTGTTGAGTTTATTACCATAAAGTTTTTCATAATTCATATGAATGTCATAATTCATATTCCCTTATTACCCATGTAATGCCTACAGCTTCTGCAGTGTTGTTCCCATTTTTCTAACATTGGTCTTTGTTTTCCTGATCAGTCTGGCTACAGTTTAATCAATCTTAATGATGTTTCAAAAAAAGAAGAAAGAAAAAGAAAGAAAGAAAGAAAGAAAGAAAGAAAGAAAGAAAGAAAGAAGAAAGAAAAAGAAAGAAAGAAAGAAAGAAAGAAAGAAAAAGAAAGAAAGAAAGAAAGAAAGAAAGAAAGAAAGAAAGAAAGAAAGAAAGAAAGAAAGAAAGAAAGAAAGAAAGTAAGAAAGAGAAAGAAATAAAGAAAGAAAAGAAAAAGAAGTTTCTGGTTTATTTTTCTGCTCTGCTTTTTATTTCATTGATTTCAATTCTTATAATTATTAATTTCTTTTTTCTGCTTGCTTTGAGTTCAGTTTGCTTTTTTTCTCATTTCTAAAGGTGAAAACTTAGTCATTGAATTTAGACTTTCCACTTTTCTAATAAATGTGATCAATGCAATAAATTTTACCTTAGATACTCTCTTCGCTGTATCTCACATATTTTATTATTTAAACATGTTTTCTCATTCAGTTTAAAATATTCTCAAACTTTCATTTGAATTTCCTCTTAAATGTGTGGATTATTTTGAAGTTTGTTGATTAATTTTCACTATGTGGGGATTTTCCAGGTAATTTCCCATTATTAATTTCTTTTTTAATTCTGTTGTGTTCAGAGAGTATACATCAGATATTTTTCCTTTTACATCCATTGAGACTTGACTTATGGCCCAGAATATGGTTTATCTTGGTAAATATTCCATCTACACTTGGGAAAAAAATGTGTATTATACCACTGTTGATTGTAATGTTCTATAAATGTTAATTAGGACAAATTTTTCTAGCCTTCTATGTCCTTACTGATTTTCCTGCCTTATTTTTCAATGAACTATTATTATAAGGGTAGTTCGGATTTCCACCTCCTCAGGACTTATCCTTTTTTTTTTTTTTTTTTTTGGCAACTTCTGTGAGGGATTCACAGCTCTATGCTATCGAATGTTTAAAAACAGTTTTTCAAATGTTACCTAGATTTCTATTTGCTTAAGTTAGGATGGTAAATCTGGTTCTTGTTACTCCATCTTGGCCCAAAGATGAAAATATTTACTTCTGTTAAAAATTTCTCCCTCTTCCTTTTTTCTTTAGTATTATATCTATACATACATATGTATAGATATATATTTATTAACACTAGTTTTTGCAAGACAAAAAGATTTCAGGGAACTTTTGCTTTTCTTCTTTTCTCATATGCCATAACATTTTTTGCCATCTGATAATATTTAAATAAATACGATCTATTTTACATGCAATAAGTAATGTAATAATTTTAAATTCAGCTTTGAAAACAAAGTAAATTGATATAAATTGTCCATTTTGTAGAAGAACCTAAACCTGAAAGTTTATGTGAATTTTTTAAAGCCATATTATTTTTATTTATAGTCAGGATTAAACTCTACTCTTACTGCATCCTTAATACTGTTATCTCCAAGAGTGTACATGTTGTTATTCACCATAAACTTATTCAATTAGTGCATCTGCACTTTCAAAAATCATATTTGCTATCAAAGGAAGAATAATTGATAGAGTCAGACCTTTAGGCTAATTAAAAAAAAAAATCCATACACTGAAATACAGTGGCCACAAATGACAAGGATATCAATGGATTTAAAACTTCTTAGGGTGATTGTTTTGAGGACTATTGTTCTTTCCTGCATTGTTCTTTCCTATAAACAATATATCTAATATTCTATCATTTATATTCAATGACACAAAGATAATATTTAAATCACAAATATAACTTACAAATATAATCATTATTTCAATGCATTAAAAATCTGATTTCAAAGTGCACCCTATTATTTTCCTCTGTTCTTTAGTGAAGCTAACAGAATTTTCCATAGTAGAGAGTGTAATTAGCAAATCAATGGGTTAATTTAAAGACACGCATTTTTCAATAATAATGAGAGTTAATATTTCTTATGGGAACTGGC
The DNA here is from genome assembly GCF_009762305.2 of Zalophus californianus. NCBI lineage: Eukaryota > Metazoa > Chordata > Mammalia > Carnivora > Otariidae > Zalophus > Zalophus californianus. Next base: position 179,675,168 of record NC_045595.1, read on the forward strand.
TTAAACTGGGTTATGAGGAGGTATGAATAGTTGCAATAGATTAATTATCTTTCAAATTTGGGATATTAAGATTGAATAAAATGCTTTTAAAAACTCTATTAAAATGATATCTTTGTGTGAGCAATCCAGGTCATTTCTTTCCTCCTTTTTTTCTCATTTTTCTCATTTTTTTCCTCCTTTCGCCCCCACTAAATTCATATTTTAAACCATTTAACTGTAAACTATTGAATGGAAATGATAGCTTATGGGATTCTTGCCAATAATACTGAAAATATATTAATGGTTTTATATACCTTCATGCAGATAGATTGAGAATTCTTGAACAAGTAAAGTTTCTTCAGAAGCAACAGTCTACTTTTTGAATAGGCATATTTTTCTTTGCCAGTTAGTTTGTAGATCCAAATTTTAAACATATATGTCTGCACTAGCGTAAATCTTAATTTATTGTATTTATATATAGGTGAATTTGCTCAAATCAGACTTTGAAATTAGACTCTCAGTTTGAAAATTTTATCGGCCTCCAATTATTTACATACAAACTCTAAGAAATTAATAGTAATTCACTTTTATTTTTCATAGTTTCTACTTTTCTGTACCTACCTACTGCTGCAACATCTGTAGTAGTACAATTTGTACTTGGAATGATGGCAAATGGCTGACTTTCAACACTTCCTGCCAATATAAATTAATATGTACCATCAGAGGTACCCCCAAGTGGTATGAGAATGCAGTCTCTTGGGTTATTTTTATGGAAGAAGCTTGAAGCAAAACTGAATAGCTCTGGCTCCCATACAGCAGACATGAAAACACTCGTGCCTTTGGTGTTGTCCCTGATGGTATGTACTAATTCACTCTAAATTATTCTAGTTTCTATTTTAAAATGAATGAGAATGAGGGGGAAAAAAAGGCTCCAATGTGTGGGTACATTTATGTATGCTTTTGTGCATAAATGTGTACAGAATATATCTATTTATCTATCTCCATAATAGAGAGCCCTAATGATATATTTAAGCTTCTAGGAAGACCGCTTGTATACACCAGTTCTTTACTTTAAAGAAAAATTAATATAAGATTCTAATTAATCTATATTAAGATATACTTTTAAAATTATAAATGTTTTACTTTAAATGGCAAGTTTTCTTTTTGCATGATAAATTATTATATCACTGTTTATTTTCTTATACTTCACAGAACCTTATTTTTAGAAAGATAAACACTTACCCGTAAATATTCTTCTTGGACTGGTATAGATATGGTAAAATATATATTAAAATAATGAGTAAATGGTGAGCGCTGGACTGTTGAATCACAGACCTGTACCTCTGAAACAAATAATACATTATATGTTAAAAAAAGAAGAAGATAGTAGGAAGGGAAAAATGAAGGGGGGGAAATCAGAGGGGGAGATGAACCATGAGAGACTATGGACTCTGAGAAACAAACTGAGGGTTCTAGAGGGGAGGGGGGTGGGGAGATGGGTTAGCCTGGTGATGGGTATTAAAGAGGGCATGTACTGAATGGAGCACTGGGTGTTATACGCAAACAATGAATCATGGAACACTACATCAAAAACTAATGATGCGGGCGCCTGGGTGGCTCAGTTGGTTAAGCGACTGCCTTCGGCTCAGGTCATGATCCTGGAGTCCCGGGATCGAGTCCCACATTGGGCTTCCTGCTCAGCAGGGAGTCTGCTTCTCCCTCTGACCCTCTTCCCTCTCATGCTTTCTATCTCTCATTCTCTCTCTCTCTCAAATAAATAAATAAAATCTTTAAAAAAAAAAAAACTAATGATGCAATGTTCGGTGATTAACATAACATAATAAAAAAAAATAATGAGTAAATTTTGGATATTAAAATCACTCTTAAAATATTTTAACAAATGAACAGTCACTGTTCCCCAAAGCTCTCATAGCATGTAGACACACACATACACACAACCTTATAAAACATTTATTTTTAAATGATTTTTTAAGAAGGTTATTTGGAGGGGTGCCTGGATCGCTCAGTTAGTTAAGTGTCTGACTTCGGCTTAGGTCATGATCCTGGGGTCCTGGGATCCAGGCTGCATTGGGCTCCCTGCTTAGCAGGGAGCCTGCTTCTTCCTCTCCCTCTGCCTGCCACTCCTCCTTGCTCTAGGGCATGCACTCTCTCTCTGTCAAATAAATAAATAAAATCTTTAAAAAAAAGTAGGGTATTTGGGGCCATCTGCCTGGCTTAGTCCATAGATCATGACTCCTGATGTCCGGGTTGCAAGTTTGATCCTCACGTTGGGTATATAGATTACTTAAAATAAAATCTTAAAAAAAAAAAATAGCGTTTTTGTGGAATCTATACATGAGCATTTCAAAAAACAACCTTTTTTTTTTTTTTTAAGCAAAGAAGAGGCTTTGAGAACCTCTTGAAGCTGGCTATATTTTGACACTGTAAAATCTAATTTTAATTGCTTATATGCAATTTTTTAAGTTAAATAGCACATTTTTAGTAAACATACAGTTCACATATTACTAGAAGTAGAGGGTAATATTATAGACTTTCTCCTTACCACTTAAATTTTTTCAAGTCCCACAAAAATTTGATAAGCTAATATAATATCAACTTTTCTGATTTAAATTGTAATTATTAAAGAAGGTATAATGCATAGGATAGAATGAAAGACATAGACAATGTTATTATTGATTAATTAAACTATAAGGACACTTATTACCATAGTTTTTATAGGATATTTATTTCTTTTTAGAGTTCCATCTCTATGTTAATAGGCATCTTAGCCTTTTTTTTTTTAAATTACATTTATTTTTTTGAGAGAGAGAGCATGAGCAGTAGGGAGGGACAGAGGGAGAGGGAGAAGCAGACTCCCTGCCGAGCCAGGAGCGTGCCAAGGGGCTCCATCCCAGGACCACAAGATCATGACCTGGGCCAAAGGCAGATGCTTAACCAACTCAGCCACCTAGGGGCCCCAGGCATCTTAGCCTTTTATTGTATTATTGTATTATTGTATTATTGTATTATACACTTGCCAAAGATGCATGTGACCACTCAATGTTTATTTGTTATTTTTTCAAAAGATTCTTCCACTGATGCTATTTTCACGATTCCAAAAGCTTCTTGGCCAACAATTCTCTTTTCTCTGTACTTTTTCTCTGCATATCCATACTTTGCCGAGTCCTGTCTCAAGGCCCTTCCTAGTATCAGGACTCAGCTGGCAAATCGATGAGACTACAAATGAAAGGATATATATATATATATATATATATCAATATATATATTGCTCACTATATATATATATAAATTGTGAGCAACATGGCATTGACATGAATAACTTTATTTTTGTGTAGCTATTTAGTGTAAAAATAAATAAATAACTATTTTTGTGTAGCTATTTAATGTAAAAATAAATATCTGATGTTTCACAAGCTTAATAGTTTATTTTGTATATAAAATTTATATGCTCTATATTTTCAAAAGAATATGTTTTCCTGAATTCAGTATTTCTTTCTTCTAAACAGTGAATTGAAGAGACTGCTGCTTGGAAAGTGAAAATATATAAGTAAATTATAAATTTACTTGAAAATATGTAAGAAAATATATAAGTAAATTGTAGTGATCTTATCTTCCTATCCATTCCACATTGTTGATACCATTCCCTAACATCATAAAGGATAAACCAAGATGTAATTATGAAACTCATGACTTGCTTTTCCTATTGATTAAATGAGATTAAATAAAAGCACAAAATGTAGAAGTCAATTTATTGTTTTCAGTTTTGTTCACTAGTTTAATCAATACTTACTAGTTCCTAACTAGTTACATTAGATCAATCAAGTATTTGTTGTGTGTCTACTCTGACGTAGACAACTCCTAAGAGCTGATGATAATGAAGTCTCAGTTCTCAGGACTCCTCTATTTTAGTGAGAGAAGCAGTCACAAAATAGCAAAGAGATATGTGAGAGATATGAGATGATGAAAACTATGGTTAAAAAGAAAACACCTCTGAGACCTGAAAGCAAAATTTGTAACAAAATATGTAGCAAATATGTAAGAAAATTTGTAGCAAATACGTAAGAAATATTATTCGAGGAAGAAGGATGAGCTTATGCAAAGATTCTGTATTAGTTTCCTGAGGCTGCCGTAATGAATTCATACAAACTGGATGACTTCAAACAACAGAAATTTATTATCTCATACTTTTGTTTTTTCTTTAAGTTTTTGTTTAAGTTCCAGTTAGTTAGTATACAGTGTAAAATTAGTTTCAGGTGTACAATATAGTGATTCACCACTTCCATAAAACACCAGGTGATCTTCACAAATGCTCTCCTTAATCCCCATCACCCATTTAACTCATCCCCCCACCACCTCCCCTCGGTAACCATCAGTTTGTTCTCTATAGTTAAGAGTCTGTTTCTTCATTTGCCACCCTCCCTTTTTCCCTTTTGTTCATTTGTTTTGTTTCTTAAATACCACATATGAGTGAAATCATATGGCATTTGTCTTTCTCTGACTGACTTATTTCCCTTAGCATAATACTCTCTAGTTCCATCCATGTCATTTGTAAATGACAAGATTTCATTCTTTTCTATGGCTCAGGAATATTCCACTGTGTGTGTGTGTGTGTGTGTGTGTGTGTATTCCACTGTATATACATATATATATCTTATCTTCTTTACCTATTCATCAGGTGACACTTGGGCTGTTTCCATGGTTTGACTATCATAGATAATTATAGATTCTAAATATAGATAATTATAAACATTGTGGTATATGTATCTCTTTGAATTAGTATTTTTGTATTCTTTGGGTAAATACCTAGTAGTGCAATTGCTGGCTTATAAGGTCTATTTTTAACTTTTAGAGGAAACTCCATGCTGTTTTCCAGAGTGGCTGCATCAGTTTGCATTGCCTCCAAGAGTGCAAGAGGGTTCCCCTTTTTCACATCCTCGTCAAAACCTGTTGTTTCTTACGTTGTTGATTTTTGCCATTCTGACAGGCATGAGGTGATAACTTATTGTAGTTTTGAATTGTATTTCCCTAATGATCAGTGATATTGATCTTTTCATGTATCTATTGGCCATCTGGATGTCTTTGGAGAAATGTCTGTTCAGTCCCCTGCCCTTTTTTACTTGGATTTTTCATTTTCAGGGGTGCTGAATTTGATAAGTTCTTTATATATTTTGGATACTAACCCTTTATTAGATATGTGATTTGCAAATATCTTCTCCCATTCCTTAGGTTGACTTTTAGTTTTGTTAATTGTTTTCTTTGTTGTGCAGAAGCTTTTTATTTTGATTAAGTCCCAATAGTTTATTTTTGCTTTTGTTTTCCTTGCCTCAGGAGACATATCTAGAAAGAATTTGCTATGGCTGATGTCAAAGAGGTTACCGCTTGTGTTCTCATCTAGGATTTTTATGGTTTCAGGTCTTATCTCCTAGTTTTAGAGGCCAGAAATCAGAGATCAAGTTGGGTCACACTTCCTGTGGAGGCAATAGTGGAGAATCTTTTGCCCTTTCTAGCTTCTGGTGGCACCAGGTATTCCTTGGCTTGTGGCATAATTCTAATCTCTTCCCTCATCTGATCTTTGCCTTTTCTGTTTTCTCCTCATGTAAGAGCACTCCTTTTTTATTTTTAAGATTTATTTGAGAAAGAGAGAGAGAGAGAGCACGCGCATGAGCGGGAGGGGCAGAGGGAGAGGGAGAGAGAATCCCACACAGACTCCACACTGAGCATGGAGCCCTATGCAGGACTCGATCTCATAACCCTGAGATCACCACCCAAGCCAAGACCAAGATTTGGACGCTCAACTGGCTGTGCCACCCAGGCACCCCAAGAGCACTTTTATGAGCACTTTCATTAGCTTTAGGGCCCATCCAGATATTCTAGGATCATCTCATCTTCATTTATCTTATCCTTAATTTCATTACACCTCCAAAGACTCTTTTTCCAAATAAGGTCATATCACAGGTTCCAAGAATTAGAGGGTAGTCATCGTCTTTTGGGGGGTTACAATTCTACCCACTACTCCAAAGCTCCAAGGCAAGGGCACACTTAGAATATTCAACAAAGAATGCCATTATGCTGTATTAGTACAAAGATCAGGTAAAAAAATAAATCACTAGGGGCAGTGTTAAGGATTGAATTGTGACGCCCCCCAAAAGATATGTTGAAGTCCTCACACTCACAATCTGTGATGTGATCTTACTTGGAAGTTATCTTACTTGCAGATGATCAAGTTAAGATGAAGTTAGGATGTCCTGATCCAATATGATTGGTGTTTTTATAAAAAAAAAGAAATTTGGATATAGACAGACATTTACAAAAGGAAGACAGTATATGAAGAAAGCCATGTGATGAAGGAAGCAGATATTAGACTGATGAAGCTGCAAGCCAAGAAATGTTAACAATTACTTGCTATACCTAGAAGCCAGTAAGTGGCAAGGAAGGATTCTACCCAGTCTCAGAGGAAGCGTGATGTTGTAGACACCTTGATTTTAGTCTTCTATACTCCAAAACTGTGAGACAATAAGTTTCTGTTGTTTTAAGCTACCCAGATGTGGTACTCCGTTACAGTAGCCCTAGCAAACTAATACTGTTATTATCTAGGGTATTAGGGACATATAAATCTAGGGCTTCGAAAATCATATGTGTCTAATAAAGACTAAGTTCAGCTACATGTAATAGAAAACTCAAATACCAATTTAATTCATTTTTAAATATGTATTTTAAAAACTTTATTACATTACAAGAGGTCCAGGTCTTTTATGATGGATCCAGTTTTTCATGAAAAATGTAGAGCCATTCTAGCTATCTTCTATACCATCCATAGAGCATGGTTTCTATTCTTATAGGATAGCTGCCCAGTTTAAACAACAACATACTTACGTTCTACAACACTGGAATGAGGAAAGACCAAAGACAAAAAAAAAAAAAAAAAAAAAAGGAATGCCAACTGAACCCGCCACCATTGTAGGAACATTCCTGAAACTACTGTAAAATGTCCATTCACATTTTTCTGGTCTCTATCTTACCCCTCTCTGTAAGGCATGATGGGAAATAAAGTTTTAGGGATAATTACAGTATAACTTTAAATAAATTCAGAATTCTTTAATGAGGAAAGAGCAGAATGGGCAAAAATTGTAGCCTCTGCAGTACTAGGAAAAGGATTTGGAATTTTATGCTGCTAAATATTAGAAACCATTTCGGATGATTTTGAATAGAAGATGCCAAAAACATACCTAAATTATAAAAGGTTCTCTCTGCCTGCATTGTTGGCTATAGAACTTGAGAGAACAAGGTAAGAACATGGAGACCAGTAAGGTCATTTAAACAAGAGGTAATGATGGCTTAGACTAAGACAGCAGTATTAAGTGGGGAAAAGTAGTGATTTTGGCTATCTTTCAAAATTAAAGTTAACAAGATTTTGTCAAGGTATGAATTTGGGGTGTTTATTATAAGAAGAATTAAGAATGATTGCAAGATATTTGTCCCAAGAGACTAGAAAATAAAAGTTGCCACTTCCTAAGATGGAGGATATTGTGAGAGAAAAAGTTTGATGGTAAATTCAAGAGTTCTGTGTCATAATGTTAAGTTTAAATTGCCCATTACATTTGTCAACATAAATATACAATATACAGAAGAGTTTATGAGTCTGAAGTTCAGAAATATATCAGGGTTGGAGGTCTATATTTAGGAATTGTTATATAATAGATTTTTTCTTATTTGTTTTGTAAAAACATCAATATGATAAACCAAACATCAATTTTCAAAAATACAAACACAAAAGGTTAAGTTACATTATTGTCATTAGCATTTTAGTAATAATTATCTAGACATTCTGTATGCATTGAGGTATGAATATAAGTTAGATTGTTGTGTGGTATACATACAAAATTTTTTAAAATTATGTAATTTATTATTATCATAAAATAATGATTCTTCACAAAACAATAATGATTCTTTCCAGATATATTGTGCAGTGAAGTGCTAAACTCTCTTTGAAAGCCAAATGGAAAAAACTTATTACATGAAAACTTTAGTTTATTAGAAATGTGCTTAAATCTGATATTATAAAAACCAGATAATATTATAATATTTATTTAATTTGAAAATAAGATTATCATGCTTTTTCTTCACTTTTATATTACTTTCCATTTTGAATAGTGTTTAGGAGTTGGTTTTTTTAATTGGTTGTGTTTTTTTCTTTGGCAATTCCATATATTGCCCTATACAGGATGAATTTTCAAGCAGTTAAGGTCTTCATGGGTTATCTTAGAAACTACAAAATCTCTTCTGCCATTTTGGATTTTCTTATTAGCAGGAGGATTGAAGGTTGTGATTTCTTTGCAGCTCAAGGCAGTTGATCTTCAGTAGGAACAAATGCTCACAGCAACCTAACACTTGAAAAGATTATTGTCTGTACTCAGATATGCCTTTTCATACAAAACAAAGATTCTGAATGCTACAGAAACCTGCAGGGATTTAAGCTTTTTCTTTTTTTTTTTTGAAATGAACCTAATACAGTAGCCACAAGCTCTGAAACTTTATAAGGAGTATCATTAATGAGAGTCATTCATGAACATTTCATTTTCAATTTATTTCCTATTAAATAAAGGCTTATAACAGCAATCAGTCAAAAATATATACACATCAATGTTGCATTATATACTGCACCATTATAAAACATTTAATTCTTTTATACCTGAATAGTTTTGGGCTGTTCTAGCTAAATGAGATTAAAAATAAAAAAAAAAAATGTGTGTGTTATTTTCACCAAATTTAATACAAAATTTTGTTGAACCTCAGAAATTCTATATAAGTGAGTTTTGGCTTTAAACAAACTTAGCTGTTCATTTTGTACATACTGGAATACTTTTCTTTTTTTTTTTTAAATACTTTCTTTTTTTTTTTTTAAAGATTTTATTTATTTATTTGAGAGAGAGAGAATGAGAGATAGAGAGCACGAGAGGGAAGAGGTCAGAGGGAGTAGCAGACTCCCTGCTGAGCAGGGAGCCCGATGCGGGACTCGATCCCGGGACTCCAGGATCATGACCTGAGCCGAAGGCAGTCGCTTAACCAACTGAGCCACCCAGGCGCCCACTGGAATACTTTTCTATTGTCTAAATAATGACAGCATAATTACAAAATAATAATTTGAAGATATGCGTCTTAGAATAGCGATTTAATAGGTTGTTTGGTATCATGCAATACAAATATAAAAGAAGTCAAATGACCTGGGAATTATGTCTATACAAATAAATCATTTCACCCCTTTTGTTTCCCAGTTTATAAAAGAAAAACAGTTATACATGATAAATAGTGATCTTAAAAGGGAACTCTACAGGAATCCTCAAAAATGTAGATCCGTTGACTTTTCACGTGTGTGACACTGGGCTTTCAGCAGATGTATTGATGGTTTTGTATGGTGAATCTCATTTCATTTTTGAATGATTATAATTATAACTGTCAAATGTGTCATTTGAAAATCTGGAAAACTTCTGTGGTTTAAATATAGAAACAATAGTTACTGTCACAAAAATTTAGATGCTGTTTATTATTATTATTAATGTTAATTATTAGATAATATGTTGCCTATGTAGAAAGAACTCTTTATGAGGGTATATCATAACAAAGTCAGCAAAATCAATGACTGATGGAAATAAACTGAGCAACTGAAGAGATACTGATAAGAACATTAGAACACAAACGTTGTAAATCACAATAGATCTGAAATTACATATATACAGGTAATCTTAGGCCTATGAAATTAAGAGTTTCCTTTTGCATTTGAATAAATATGATTATCTTTATTTTTTTCTTTTCTGTGTGGATTTTAGTGACAGATTATGTCATGGTAGCTTTAAATTCATGGAAAAAATACTAAGACAAAATTTGGAATAAGAAAAGAGTAAAAAATCATGCAGAAAGAACTGATCACTTTAGAACTAGCAGCCCCAAATCCAACAATCATTTTAAGGATTACTTACCAGACCAAAAAAAAAAAAACAACAACAACAATATTTTGTCCAATAGATCACTTTACTATAAACAGAACTCAGAATGCACAACTTAATTACACATGTAGATCTTAGCTTGCTCACCTTAGCTTCTTTTTAATTTTTTTACAGTGCCATTTTTTTCTTCATATCCTAAAGTTTACCTCTGTGAAACATCCTTTTAGTTATATATTTTCTTAGCTTCATGCCATATCATGTAAATATTTAATGTATCTAAATGACCTTTATGTTTGAATCTAGCACAAGTTAAATCAACAACTTGCAGTAAACCATCATCTGAATTATTCCTGCTGAGAATTTACCACTAGGTCCACAATTTAATATCACTTCTTCCTTGGGAAAGCTTTGCCATGTAAGGGCATAGATACTTGTTTCATAGCCTAGGGAGAAAAACTAATCTCTAAGAACTGAAAATATTGTTGCTCTGGTACAGACTTTATTGGTAAATAGTTCTTTGTTCTTCAGACTTTTGCATGTAGATTTTGCAATCCCTCTCATGAATACACAGTTTAAATAGTCCCAATATGGCATTGAATAATGTGGAACACTAGGGGTCATATATTGTTTTGGGCAGAATTGTGTCACCTTGAAATTCGTATGTTGAAGTCCTAACCCCCAGTACCAGAGAATGTGACTGTATTTGGATACAGGGTTTTTAAAGCTATAACTAAGGTAAAATGAATGGGCCCTATGGTATTATGGGAGGGCCTTAATCCATTATAACTGATATCCATATGGGAAGAGAGTAGTTGGATACAGACATGCGGACACATGGAGAAAAGACTGTGAATACAAAAGGTGATGGCTATCTACAAGTCTAGGAGAATGCCCTCCTAACGAATCAATCCTGATGACACCTTGATCTTGGACCTAGCTTCCAAAACTATGAGAAAACAAATTTTTGTTATTTAAGTCACCCAATTTATGGTATTTGTTATGACAGTCCTAGTAAACTAATACATATATATTCAATTATACTTAAGTAAAAGAAGGTAACTAAAAACTGCTTATTATACAAAGTTCACCATGGAAACAAAAGAATTAGTAGTAGAATCCTTGAAGAATGATAAGGACAAAGGTGTGATGTCATTTCCTGACATTCTTTAACTATACTATTCTTTGTTACATTATCTATGTTATTAATATCATATTATCTCTAATTCTTTATGCTACATGAGTTATATTTAAAAAATAATTGTAAGTAATGTCAAGCACTATAGTGGAAAGTCCTTTAAACCTTCACCAACAATTAGTATTGTTTTAGATATTGATTCTATTCTTAAATTAATAGTTTCTATATAAGGTATTCATATTCATCATGTATTTTTAAAGAACTTAATAATCAATCTTTTAAACTCACCATTTGTGATTCAGGCAAGATACTGTTATGGTAAAATCTTTGCAGTCTGCTGAGTATTTCTTTTGCCAAAAATTGATTTTCTTTAATGTTTACATAGTAATTGTCTATAATTACAGATTTTGAAAAATAGATACAGGTACAGAAATGATGAAAATGAAAATCAAGAGGCTAGAGTTCTCATCTTGGGTTAGAGTAACTAGATACAGTCAATTAGGTCAATTATTTTATGCTTTAATTCTGTCTCCTTATTTGCAAATAAAAAATGAAATATATATTTTATTTCCTTTTAGTTCTAAATCCCGTTACCTATGGTCTATGACAGGAGTCAGTATAGGACCACAGAGTAATTATTTTAGGTGTTTTGGTCCATACAGTTCCTGTTGTGAATATTCAGCTCCACTCAATTCTGTTGTTGTAGTGCAAAATCAGCTATAGATAATACATAAAGAAATGAATGTGATGCAGCTCAGTAAACTTTATGTATAAAAATAAAAGATAGGCCAGATTTGGTCAATATGCTGATTCCTGCTCAATGAGATTTATATATCACAATCCACAATTTTCTCAGATCTACACAAACAAATATATATAGGAGATAACTATAATTAAATGTATGTACATAGGAAATAAAGCCTGTGATTTATGTCATTGGCAACATAAATATGCATAACAGAAAATTTTGCAAAGATGATTAACCAAATTGTAAAACAGTAAATTCAAAATAGCAATAAATGTAAGTAGTCACAAGTACTATAGCTAGTCACGTAAAGTAAAATAACAATGAGATGATGCTTTACAATATCAGTTTAGTAAATATTAAAAATTGTGATTACTACGACTTTTTTTAGCATTGCAGGGAAAACAATATTCTTATACATTGCTTTTGAAAAAGTGAATTATAATGGCCTTATTGAAAAACAATGTGGTAATCACTTATTAAACTTTAAAATATATATTTACATCAATGCCAATCACTCAAGAGGAAACTAATAATTAATAGTTCTATATCAAACAAATTTCATTCATAGTTAAAAACCTTCCATTAAAGAAAACATCACACCCAGATGTAGTGTTTATAAGGGTTACGGGTCTATAATTTCAATTTCAGAAAGATATTACCAGAAATATTTTGGTATTAAAATAATGCTGGTCTCTTAAAATCAGTTGGGAAGTATTTCTTCATCTTCTATTTTCTGGAGAAGTTTGTATAGCATAGGTGTTATATTTTGACTACTTAGGTAAATAAACAGTAAACACTGAGGCATTAAAATATTCATTTGCAACATTGTCGGTTGTTGTGCTCATTTTGTTCACATGTTGTTCTTTGTTCAACAGTAGTCAAATTTCTGGTAAAGATTACAAGCTGAAAGGGTCAGAATCATCATAACTTAAAAGGGCATTAGGACTCAAATGAGGTAAAGTAAATAAATAGAAAAAAATCCTCTGGGAATAGCCATGGGCTAAAGGAAACAAAATGCCAACCATATATAAACCCCTTTTAATGAAAAGAAATTTTGGGCTTAAAATATTTCACTCTAAATGAATTTTTCAGCTATCAATAAATGCCAGTAATATGCTATGAACACCTTTTGCATTGTAAATCCATGCTGTACAAATGAAATAAAATTTATATCATACCAAGTATTTTCCATATGTGGGGAATCTGTCATTTCTCCCCAATGATCTCAGTGCATTTTTTACATCAAGGTTGCCCTCTGCTTCGCTTTCAATGTTCCTTCTGGCTCTGGTTCTGCCTCTTGAATTCCCAGTGCTGATAAGATTGCAGAGAATAAGCCACAGTCTTTTCCCCATTGTGTTACTGGGTGACATCAGGGATAGAGGTTGCTGCAGATCATGAGATCCTGAGAGAGATCTGGAGCTTGATACCCTTCTTATAAACTGGGGTCATGTTGATGCTACCTAGTTTTGTTTTGTTTTGTTCACCTTTTGGATTTCTGGAGTCTTGGCCCTGAGACTTGAAGATGTGGACTGCTTTCTATGTGGTATGTTGTGGTGGTGAGTGAGGAAGAAGGGGTGAGGGGGGGCTTATGGTGGACCTGAGGAGCTCCAGGTGGTGGTGAGGGCAAATGTTGTTTGGTTGGTTGTAGTGATGGTGCTTCTGGGATAAATGGACTCAGGGGAGACCCTTTCTTATGCTTTTCTGTTAATGAAGGCAAATGTTTCTCGGTGACTGGGAAGCTTCTTTGCGAAGAATGGGTGCCTCTGCATTGCTGCGGTTTGGATGGTGATGTTTACATTTAGGAGGCTGGGTGGGGGCAGTTTTTCCTCTTTGGAGGTGGAGAAGGAGACTATCTCCTCTGCGTTCTAGAATGAGTGTCTTTTGGGGGATTGTGAGCGCAGATGTGGGAAAGGAGAACAGGGACAGGGAGAAGAAGGGGAAGAAGAAGGAGAAAGGCGGGAAAGGGGAAGAAGTAGAGGAGGTGTTAAAAGAGGTCGCTCAGTCCATAAGCCTCTGCCTTGGGCCAGGTAAATGATCCCAGAATACTGGGATTGAGTCCTCATAGGGCTCCTTGCTCAGCGGGGAGCTTGCTTCTCCCTCTACCTACTGTTCTCCCTGCTTGTGCTCTCTCTCTGACAAATAAATAAATAAAATCTTTAAAATAAAATAAAATAATAAAATAGGTCGCCCTCTGATGGGCAGTGGTCGCAACTTCTTCTCTGTAACAAGGGAAGTCTCTTTCTGGCACTTTCGAGGATAGGCACCCTGGAAGGGGAATGTGTCTGCAGCCTGCCTACCTCTCTATAATTCACATGGGACCTCTTGAGTCACAATTTGCTGAGAGAAAGAGCCACAGTCATATAAAGACTGCTGGTTTTGTTGGCCATTATTTTCGTCTTGTACCGAATCTGCTGCTCATAGACTGCCGCTTTATCTTTTCTTTGGTTTCAATAACTAGTTTTCTAGGTTTGGGTGCTGGTGAGCCTGTCTTTTCTCAGCGCCTTTTAAGTTTTATCATTTTACTTCTCTCTGGAGAGCCGTCTTTTTCTTGTGCGGTTGGATAGTACAGTGTTGAGGGACACGTTTTTGGCAGGGGAGTTGCTGGAGGTTACAGCAGGCACCTTCTTGGACGACTTGCACAAGATAACCTGCTAGTTTTACTCGTTAGACTGGACATTCTCCTTAGAGGTTTCTTTGGTGGTGACGTAAAACGAGGACGGCATGCTGCTTCCAGACAAGGGTGTAGATGAGCATCTTTTCGTCTCATTGGAGATGTACTCCTGTTAGGTCTTGGTGGAGGAGAGGTTTGTCTGGTGGAATTCTTTGAGAAATGGCCACGTTCCTGAGCTAGACCACCTCCTGGGCTGTGATCTTTACCAGGATCTATGGTGCCGGCTCTATTGAGAATGAGAAGGAGACTTAGAATGCGGCTGGGACCTCGATTTGGAACATGGTCAAGTAAGTCTGCGTGTCTGTTTCGTTTTGGAGATATATATATATATATATATATATATATATATTTCCCCAAAGAAGGTTCTCTAGACTGATACACGTTCAGGTTTAGAAACTCTTAGGATGTTACTAGTAGGGGTGACCTCTTGCACTGAAGGTTCTTTTACTTTCATCCAAGGTTTTGAGAGCTCTGGAGTCTTGTCATTTCAGCAACTAGGGAATGATTTCCCACCCTCTGCCCTCCAGCTCTTGGTTCTGTAAAGATGAAATGGAGAATGACTGACCTATCTTCCTGAAACGGCAGGTTCGCCTTCTAGGGGAAGGTGATCCCGATTAGGATGTCTTGAGCTTCCTGACCCCTCTGTTTTTCTCTTGTGCTTTCTTTTTCTTATTTATCCCTTTTAGGTTTTAGCTTGCTTTTTCTAGATGCCAAATTCTTATACAATCTATCTCTATTTTATGTAGTCTCCATTGAGTTCTAGGAAAGCAGGATGGAATCCAGTCATTTTTGTTTTCTGCATATAACAGCAAAGACCATACTTAAAATTTCTGGTTTTCCCTTCCTTCCCTCCTTCCTTCCCTCCTTCCTTCCCTCCCTCCTTCCTTCCTTCCTTCCTTCCTTCCTTCCTTCCTTCCTTCCTTCCTTCCTTCCTTCCATCTAGTAGGGTTGATATGAATTATTTTGGAGTCTGGAGTCTTCCCTTCCAGCTAGTTGAATATAAACTCAATCACAATATAATGGTAAACCCAAGTATTTCTGTTATTTGTTTTGTTCTCCAGGGGTTTATAATCTTCAAATTTACTTTGAGCGTGGTTTCTCCTGAGGCCTCTCTTCTTGGCTTGCAGACAGCCACCGATTTGCTGTGTCTCTACATGGCCTTATTCTCTGGGCAAGCACACTGCCACTATCTCTTCCTCTTCTTATAAGGGCACTGCTCCTATTGATTAGGGTCCCAATCTTAGATCTTATTTAACCTTAATTACCTCCTTAAAGACCCTATTTAAAGACAGATGCGTTGGGGATTAGGCCTTACCCTATGAATTCAACCCAGAGATAATGCAATCCAGACAGAGAGAAGAACTGAAAGTAGAATACAGTTACAAATTATATTTCAAATTATCAACTATATTGAAGAAAAGAACTAATCTTTTTTAAAAAATATTTTATTTATTTATTTGAGAGAGTGTGGGGAAAGGGCAGAGGGAGAAGCAGACTCCCTCCTGAGCTGGTAGCCTAATCTAGGGCTCCATCCCAGGACCCTGGGGTCATGACCTGAGCCGAAGGCAGACCCTTAACGACTGAGCCACCCAGGTGCCCTGAAAAGAACTAATCTATGTGACTTTGGAAAACAGTATTTTGGCTAGGTATTTAGTCTTTTACTGTAAGACTAAAGACAAAAAACCTGTACACAGATACTGTAGTCTATAAATAATATTTAGTAATTTTTTCACAGGTGTATAGATTACAATTCTAAAACTTTTATTTGTCTACTAGTTTTAACAAATAAGTAAGTACATTGTAGGTAATTAGAACACAATTTTTAATTGTTGAAGAAATAAGTTATTTAGTATTCTATGTAAGAACTCATTTCTCTATTGATTTATCTACCCATACATTATACTATGTATATATATTATAGAGTTATATTTCCTAGGTCGTTTGTATTGAGAGACCCCAGAAATAATGACATGCTTATAACAATGAACACATTTAGCAGGGAGCACTGATTTTGATCTCTAAATGCCATTCTCCAAGTAAAGAGGCAAAAACTCCTTGAAGAAATCATTGATTCTAGGGCTGGGGCAGGAAAAATCAAGTTGAATCTAGAGAAACTTATAGTGCTAGAAAGTAGAGAAATGCTGATGCAGATATAGATATATATAAAGACATAGATGTAAATGCAGAAGTAGATGTAGACATAGAGTTAGACATAAGCTTAGGTATATGTGCATGTAAAAGGGCAGATAAGGCATTCTGAAAGAGTTCTCAGTGGATAAACTGGTACAATTAGAACAAAAATAATAATAATATCAAGTTGTAAGCCATAGAATCAAATAACTGTGAGTACATATATTTAAAGATAAATACATACTGGGAACATGGCACAGTTCCCTCTTAGAGAAAATTCCCAGTGGATAATATAGAAGGAATGACAAAAATAGAAAATCAACATTAGACACCACAGTAATAATTGAAGAAGGCAGGGTTCACTATAAGTACTAAAATTTGTGGTCAGAAGTTTGAAGAGAAAGGGGTACCTGGGTGGCTCAGTTGGTTAAGCACCTGACCTTTGATGTCAGCTTGGGTCATGATCTCAGAGTTCTGAAACTGAGCCCCAAGTCAGGTTCCGAGCTGGGTGTGGAGCCTGCTTGGGATTCTTTCTCTCTCTCTCACCCTCTCCCCTTCCTTCGGCCCCCCTTCCTCTTTCTCCCTCTCTTAAAGAAAAAAAAAGTTTAGAGAAATAGATACTTATATAGTCTCAAAGAATCTCAAGATATTTCTGAATTATAAAAGGAAAAATAATAACTTTACCATAGAAAAACTTCAAAACACAATTTTAATCAAATGATCAAGGTTAGTGCCTTCAGTAACCAGACATATTATGTACCCCTGATAAGATTCACTGAGAAGGGCATGCTGTATGTTATTCTTGGAAAAGAAATGCATATTCTCAATCTAATCATGAGACAATTTCAGTCAAACCCCAGCTGACGGGCAGTCTAAACAATATCTGACCAGTATTCTTCAAAAGTGTCCAGGTGATGAAAGACAAGGGAAGACTGAGGGATTGTCACAGATTGGAGGAAACAAGAAGACACGTTGGCTAAATGCAGTTTTGAATCCTGGATTAGCCTGTTGCAGAGAAAGAATATTAGTGGAAAAACTGATGAAATCTAAATAAAATACGTAGTTTAGTTATTACCATGGTGCTAATATTAGTTTCTTAGTTTTAATAATCATACCATG
The DNA here is from genome assembly GCF_009762305.2 of Zalophus californianus. NCBI lineage: Eukaryota > Metazoa > Chordata > Mammalia > Carnivora > Otariidae > Zalophus > Zalophus californianus. The sequence goes on from NC_045595.1 coordinate 179,692,912, forward strand.
ATTTTTCAAGGTGTTAATAATTAGGGGAAGCTGGGTCAAGGGTGTAGAGGAAATATTTGTATTTTGCATCTTTTCTATACATACAAAATTATTTCAAAAAAAAAGAAAGGGCATGAGAATTTTAATTTTTTTTTTCAGATTTTATTTATTTGATAGAGACACAGTGAGAGAGGGAACACAAGCAGGGGGAGCGGGAGAGGGAGAAGCAGGCTTCCCGCGGAGCAGGGAGCCCGATGCGGGGGCCTCGATCCCAGGACCCTGGGGTCATGACCTGAGCAGAAGGCAGACATTTAACGACTGAGCCACCCAGGTGCCCCTAGGATGTAAGAATTTTAAATTTAAGTCTAGTTTTCAGCTCTGGAATTTACTTAAAATTTCAACCTTATTTACATTGTGATATTTTCTTGCTCTTAGTGCCACCATAGTTTATATCTAAATATACAGTACCCAGAATTGTTCATGTATAATTTTTCAGTTACAATTATTATATTTTTAGGTATATAAAGTTCTGAAGTTCTCAAAGTTCAAAGATAAATTTTACTCAAAACTAAAATTCGGCTTATGAAAATCTTTTTAGAAAGAATATTCAGATCTGAGAAAACACAACACTATTGATTAGGGGAGATGGGATTATTGTGTTAGATGACTTTTTCCAGTTCTTTTCAAATATGGGAAAGAAAAGGAAGCTTAAGCCTTGGTGATATGACTTGTGGACCTTGTTAGCAATGCATGCTGCAGGAGAGGCCATAGGAGTAACTTTCTAACTGGCATCTTTTTCCCAAGAAGTCATTATGTATCCAGAATAGCATGTGTTATTTCAATAAGACAGTAATTAAATCACCTCAGCCTCTGCATGGAAGTGTGAGTTAGTTTAATGCATTGATGAATACCTAAGTTTTACAATTCAAGGGAATGTTACCTGAGGTTTCCTTTCAATAGGTGATATTAATACACATTAATTTGATATATTTCCCATTTCCCCCTGGCTCATATATTTTAAAAAAGACTGTCAGGCTATTCTGTCCTAATTAAAAATTCAACAAAACTTGTTCTTTCTCAGTCTCTTCCTTACCAAATGAAAGATGACTTACACTTTTCTTATTGGTGTTGTGATGGTAGTGGTGGTAGTAGTTCTGAACAATCAAAAAATATAGAGTACTTAATTAGGGATAACGTACATTCTACTCAACTTTACAAAGTGGCCTGATTAAGAAACACTTTTAGAGAATTATAATGTATTCCTCTTCTAACCCAGGATGTCAATATTCAAAATCAAAATAGGTTCAATTACCATTTCACCTAATGTTTAATATACTTACAGGAGCATTTTAAAAAGCCACTTATATTAATCAGATATGAAGATAACTAGGAAAGAAATGGCTGCATAGATGTATTGCTTTGATTAATATAATGTAATTAAGTGAAGGTAAATGAGATTTTTCTACTGAATATTAGTAACAGGAGCAAAGTAAATTTAAAGAAGCAAATTAATGCTGTTAGTATCTCCTCAGCATATAGTAAAAGAACAGAATTTGCAGAATTACAGGCACAGGATACATATTGGTTGTATTCCTTTTAAATTATTCCTTCAATAACCAAGTCAAAATATAGTAGAATTTATTAAGCCATCTTTAGATTAACAAGAAGTTGGCTATGAGATTTGGCTTTTGAAATTTTCAGATGAATGGACTTCATGATACATTATTTTTTTAAAGATTTTATGTATTTATGTATTTATTTGTTTATTTAGAGAGAGAAAGAGAGAGTACGGACAGGGGGTATGTGTGTGGTGGGGGCATGGGGGTTGAAGGAAAGAGAGAATCTGAAGCAAACTCCCTGCTGAGCACAGAGCCAGATGCTGGTCTAGATCCCAGGAGCCAAAACCAAGAGTCGGATGCCTAACTGACTAAGCCACCCAGGCACCCCTATTCATAATATATTATTATCATAATTATTATGAAAGAAGATATTTTGGACCCTGCTATCTTTTAGTTGACTCAAATAAAATAATACATTGAAAAATCAGACTCAGTGGACAAACTTTCTAAAAATGTTGATAAAGTTATTTCAAACTTCGTTAGACTAAAGGAATTCTAATCTTACTCAAGTCCTAAATCTTTGAAAAATACTATAGAAAACTTACATCTTCTAGGTAATTAGAATAAGCTTAATATACAAAACCATCTACCAAGATGACAGTATGTCTTCACATTAGGAAGTATTTCTAAATATCTATATGAAAAATAATTTAAGCTAATCAACAAATTTTTAAATTTTAATAAAGCTAACATCAATAGTGCTATACTAAATGACCACAAATTCTCCATAACACTTTTTTATCAGAAAAATACATATTGTGTTAGACTTTGACATAGTATTTAAGTGATGTATTGATAAAGGTGCTTTATCCATGTGGCTTCTCAAGGTGATGTCCAAGGATCTGTAGCAACAGCTTCACTTGGGAGCTTATTTGACACCCAGACTCTTCGGCCCTGCCTCAAACCTCTTAGATTACAAATTGCATTTTAAGTTTGTCAAATACTATTCGGAGAAACTGATTCTTTAATTTGGCTAACCATTGGAAACACAGATTTTTTTTTTTTAAAGTACTGAAAATTTTCAACTCCAGAAATTCTGATTTAATAGGCATGCAGTGCAACTTAGACATGGATTATTTTTTTTTAATTTATTTAAATTCAATTTAGTTAACATATACTGTTATTAGTTTCCTGGGTAGAATTTAGTGATTCATCAGTTGCATATAACACCCAGTGCTCATTACATCAGTGCCCTCCTTAATATCCATCACCCAGTTACCCCATTCCCCCACCCAACTCCCCTCCAGCAACCCTCACCTTGTTTCTTAGAGTTAAGAGTCTCTTACAGTTTGCCTCCCTCTCTGTTTTCATCTTATTTTATTTCTTCTTCCCTTCCCCTATGTTCATCTGTTTTGTTTCTTAAATTCCACATGTGAGTGAAATCATATGGTATATGTCTTTCTCTGACTGACTTATTTCTTTTTTTTTTTTTAAAGATTTTATTTATTTATTTGAGAGAGAGAGAATGAGAGATAGAGAGCATGAGAAGGAAGAGGGTCAGAGGGAGAAGCAGACTCCCTGCTGAGCAGAGAGCCCGATGTGGGACTCGATCCCGGGACTCCAGGATCATGACCTGAGCCGAAGGCAGTCGCTTAACCAACTGAGCCACCCAGGCGCCTGACTGACTTATTTCACTTAGCATAATACCCTCTAGTCCCATCCATGTCGTTTCAAATGACAAGATTTCATTCTTTTTAATGATTGAGCAATATTCCATTGTGTGTGTGTGTGTGTGTATATATATATATATATATATATATATATATATATATACACACCACCTTTTCTGGGCTTTTTCCATATTTTGGCTGTTGTGGACATTGCAGCTATAAACATCGGGGTGCATGTGCCCCTTCGAATTACTAGGTTTGTATCCTTTGGATAAATACCTAGTAGTGCAATTTTCTGGATCATCAGGTAATTCTATTTTCAACTTTTTGAGGAACCTCCATACTGTTTCCCAGAGTGACTGCACCAGCTTGCATTCCCACCAACAGTGCAAGAATGTTCCCTTTTCTCTGCATCTTCGCCAACATCTGTTGTTTCCTAAGTTGTTAATTTTAGCCATTCTGACACGTGTGAGGTGGTATCTCATTGTGGTTTTGATTTGTATTTCCTGATGCCAAGCGATGTTGAGCATTTTTTCATGTGTCTGTGGGTCATTTATATGTCTTCTTTGGACAAATATCTCTTCATGTCCTCTGCGCATTTCTTGACTGGATTTTTTTTGTTTTTTGGGTGTTGAGTTTGATAAGTTCTTGATAGGTTTTGTATACTAGCCCTTTATCTGAGGAGTCATTTGCAAATATGCTCTCCCATTCCATAGGTTGCCTTTTAGCTTCATTGACTGTTTTCTTTGCTGTGCAAAAGCTTTTTATCTTGATGAAACCCTGATCGTTCATTTTTGCTTTTGCTTCCCTTGCCTTTGGAGATGTGTCTAGCAAGAAGTTGCTGAGGCCAAGGTCAAAGTGATTGCTGTCTATGTTCTACTCTGGGATTTTGATGGATTCCTGTCTCAAATTTAGGTCTTTCATACATTTTGAGTTTGTGTATGGTGTCTTTTGCTTCCCTTGCCTTCGGAGATGTGTCTAGCAAGAAGTTGCTGAGGCCGAGGTCAAAGTGATTGCTGCCTATGTTCTACTCTAGGATTTTGATAGATTCCTGTCTCACATTTAGGTCTTTCATCCATTTTGAGTTTATGTATGGCATAAGATAGTGGTCCAGTCTCATTCTTCTGCATGTGGCTGTCCAATTTTCCCAACACCATATGTTGAAGAGACTTTTTTTCATTGTATATTCTTTCCTGCTTTATCGAAGATTAGTTGACCATGGCGTTGAGAATCCATTTCTGGTTTCTCTATTCTATTCCATTGATCTCTGTGTCTGTTTTTGTGCCAAAACAAAACAATGTTTTGACGATTACAGCTTTGTAATACAGCTTGATGTCCAGACCATGATGCCTCCAACTTTGGTTTTCTTTTTCAACATTCCTTTCATCATATATGGGGTGTTTTCTGGTTCACTTCAAGTTTTAGAATTGTCTGTTCCAGCTTTGTGAAAAATGCTGATGGTATTTTGATAGGGGTTGCATTGAATGTATAGATTGCTTTAGGTAGCTTAGAGATTTTAACAGTATTTGTTCTTCCAATCCATGAGCATGGAATGTTTTTCCATTTCTTTGTGTCTTCCTTAATCTCTTTCCTAAGTGTTCTCCCAGGTGATTCTAATAAGCAGCAAAGTTTGAGAACCATTGTTCTAAGATGCATTATCAATCACCAATAGGTAACTTATTGGCACCTGTGACCCACCCAACCAAAGTCAATTACATTGATATTTTTTATTTCTGTTAAAGAGAATGAACTTTTTTCAGGCTCTCCTTTTAAAAAATACATTGTTGAAAAATAATATGTTGTTGAAAAGTGCATAATTCAAAGGCTTATAATTTAGATAATAGACTTATTTATGAGGTTTTCTCTTTAAAGGGATTGTGAATACATTTGTAATTGAAAACCTATTTTAATTACTACATTATTAACATGTTTGTGTCTTTAATTTTACAGTTTTTTAAATTAATTGTATTATAAACACCTTTGTCTTTAATCCAATTTAAAAATATAAGTCCTTTTTTGAAATTAAAAACACAACCCTATTTATTTTGATTATTTAAGTGTTGGCTTATGCTGGAGTTAGTAGTTATTTCCAGAATTGAAATAGCAAGTTTCTGGAAAGGTCACACATTATTCATTACCCTACACAGTACGCTTAAGTTTTTGTCTCACTGAAAAGTGAATATTTTAATCTTTACTAGGCATTTTTTAATAGAGTTATATTTGCCTCAATTATTATGCTCTTAGGGCATAGGTATCACTCCTGAAACCTATTTTATGGCATTTTGGATAGTACCAGTTTATAAATGGCTATTTAATAAGTACCAGTGGTGGTGATTACTGTACAGTACTTTCCCTGAGGCAATATAAGAAAGCATTATGTGCAATAATATAGCTTTTATTTCGATTGAACTATCTGAAGTTAATAATCCCATATGATAATTTACAATTCACCCTGATGATTCTTCCAATAAATATAGAAATGGTGTATCTCTTTGTTTTTGTTTTAGTAAGAACTGTGCATCAGTAACTCTTTTTATAATTTTCCTTCACCATACCTTTTAACTCAAACTTGTCCTTGTGTGGAGTATGAATTTACTAGAGACTGTGGTCATGAGAAGGTTAATAAAGGAGAAGATAATTAAATGTAGGAAAGTAGAGAATATATTAAATCAATTATAACTAGCTAATTAACATCTTAGGTAAAGGTCTAAGTATACTAATTTAAACTAGTTAAGTAATACCTTGTATCAACTTGTAGTGTCAAGTATATATAAGTTATTTTATCATCTTTGATTTGATAAAAGTCATTCTACTAACCATACACATTCTGATTGCCATATAATCATCGATATAGTTTTAAAATATTTTTAAAAGTGTTTAAGTATGCTTAAAACTTTATAAAGAGAATTATAAATCCTTGAGTCTTCACTGTTTTAAGGAGAACAAAAGTTATCTCCACAATCCAATCCTCACTGTTAGACGTTTAGAGTTTTGAGACCAGAACTCCTCAGTCCTAGAGCAATGTCATTCAGTTTTGACCGGGTATTAATTAGTCAACCAGCCCAAACTGACTGGACATTACTGTAGACATCAGGAGTTCTTAGCTTTTACCATAAACACATTTGCAAATCCTCAGTTTTAGATTTTTTTTTAAAGATTTTATTTATTTATTTGACAGAGAAAGACACAGATGTGAGAGAATACAAGTGTGGGGAGAGGGAGAAGCAGTCTTCCCACTAAGCAGGGAGCCTGATGTGGGGCTAGATCCCAGGACCCTGGGATCATGACCTGAGTGGAAGGCAGACACTTAATGACTGAGCCACCCAGGTACCCCTAGATTCTTTTTAATACACGTAATTGTGATCAAAGTTGTGGATAGAACTTTGATGGTTTTCAATAAAAAAGGTGTTTGTAAGCTATACCTTAGAATTTTATGATACATAAACTTATGCCTTTGCCCCATTTTAATAATAAAATTAATGCAGTAAGTTATGTTTACTATATTGCTGTAGATTTCCTACATGAACTTTTTTTCCATGGGACAGGAAAAAAAATACCTCCCCCCAAAAAGACTTTATTCAAAAAGCAGGAAATGAAGGAAAACTCATGTCAGAACATGAAAGTGACAGAGTAATAAAATAGCATTACAATATTCAGTTAAAAGCTGGATTTCAAGAACATGGAGTATGATTATAATCACTTACTTAGGAATTTGAATTAATTTTGTACCTAAAATACCAACAGCATTAGTTGTAGAGATAATCATTGTAAGTTTGGTTTCCACTACTAGGAATTTAATATAACCACTTCACCCATTTCTTAAGACTGTTATGCGTTAATTAAAGACTATAAAGCATCTTGCAAATAAAATGCCACATACATACCTAATAAGGCTAATAATGTTTATAATGATACCAGCTGTTGAAACCCAACAGATACACATAATTAATGGCAGTTGAAGTTTACCTACAGCTTTTCCATCTGCTTCATTAGAATACAATTTCCAAAATTAAAAATGATACTTTTACCTTAGAAGGCAAGGTTTTTCTCCACACCCATTCTAAAATATGTGTGGGTTTTTTTATGTAGCCTAAAAATATACTTAATGTCTTGTTTCAAGAAACTATCCAAAGGAAACTTTTATGATAAACACATTTGGAAATACCATCTCTTTCTCTAATTTAGTTCTATTTGTATATATGTCAATTTCAGTACTTTATTTAGAAATGAATAATAACAATAGTTTAACTGTGTCACCAACTTTGTGCAAGGCTATCTGGCAAACACTACACATTTCATTACTTAGGTAACATCCAAAACAAGACTGTGAGATAAGTATTGCTAATAGCTCAATTTTACAATGTAGAAAACTAAGGGTAAATCAGGTATTAATACAGAGATAACTTTTAAAAATCAGAGAAAATACTTTTATAATTTAACAAGTGGGCCCCAGAAAGTGAGAAAAAAAAAAAGATCTAAAGCTTACTGGCAACAATAAAATGAATGTAAACATACAATATGCACTTTGCAAAAGCTAACTGTGAGGTTCAGCATGAGTGGGGTGAGACTCCTTATAGCGCCCCAGTTTCCTGATGCAGAGAAGATGAGTTAGCAGAGTGTTGAATATCTTCAATTACAGGTTTCAATTTGGAAATATAAATACAAATGAGGTAAATAGATGTTAGTGGGACAGTTTAAAGCCTCAAAAATCAAATATGCCTTTGCTACATGGAGTGAATTCCTGAAGGCATTTATAAGGACCAAGAAGAGCACATAGCCCAGGAATTCATACCCCAAGTGACACTCAGTTTCATTTTTCCCCATTCCCTCATGCTTTCATGTTTCAGAGATATGGACAGAAAACAAGACTTAGCCTTCAAACTCTAGCTTGACATTGGAAAATAAACTGATCTTAACCAAATGAGAAGACTGTGAGGAATTCAACCATGCTACTTGAGAGTAAATGGGGAAGTTCTGGACAGAGCTATCAACGTAACTTAAGCATAAGGAAGATAATAAAAATTATTGGTAATTATGGATTTCTTCCTATAAAGCAGTGAAAAAAATAAAGCAGCATGAACATGAAGAACTCAGTCTGTAAGAAAACATAACCCAAGGTAATAAGTACATATCACAGTATAATATATCACGCAGATAACTGTATGTACAAACTTAGTAAAAATACAGAGACAATAGAACAAGAACTCAAAATCCAGATAAAACAAATTACAATTGGATGACAAGTATATAGTTGAAAGCAATTCAGAAAAATAAGCAATGCTAGTGTAATAAATCAATAAATAATGCCCAAAGACATAAATAGGGAGCTGAAAAATAGAATTGTGGCATGGAGGAATAAATTAAAATAATCATATTGAATATAAAGAAAAAAGGCAAAGAATAAAACATTTAAAGAGGGGACAGTAGTTCTGAATGACAGTTTAACACAAGGATAATTGTCATTGTTGAAGTAGAATAACTGAAGAAAGAGGGTAGAAAAGTGTTGAAAATTAGAATACAAAAGGTATAAGTTCTAGAAATCAGAGGAAGAATAAGATCTGCAGTCTACTAGGGCACAACATACATGATGGAAAAAATTAAAATAATTACCATCAAAACATAACTTGTTTTAATTATTGAACTTCAAACATGAAGAATTCTTCGGAAACCTATTTGAAAAAGTAAGTCACCCACAGTGGAAAGATTAGGTAAAATTTCTCTCCATCAGTGCCATTTTAGAAAAAAATGTGGATGTTGGGGTTTTAGATGATTTTTGGCTGTAATTTTACATTTTTAATTACTTGTTCTGTTTTTTTGAAGAGAATATATCATTTCTATATATATTACCAGTCACTTTATAAAAACATTAATACTCCAAATCCTTATTTAAAGGTTAACACCATTCAATACATTTTTGTATTTTGCTATTACTATTTATTAATCTGAAAGTATTCTTCTGTATATAATTTGAAGTAGCCTTTCTTTAATACATTCAAAATAATTTATGATTGGCTTTTATCTTTTAGATACTGTTCTAAGTTATGAAGTTATAGCAGTGAAAAGAATAAAGGAAATGCCATGCCCTCAAGAAGCTTGCATTATGAAGGAAGGAGACAGAAAACAAACATAATACATAAATTATAAGAATGTTAGAAGTTGATATGTTCAATGGAGAAAATAAAATTTTAAAAAGTACAAGATATATAGAATGTTGATGACAGAGTAGTGGTTTGGCATTTTAGATGGGGTTTTTGGGTATGCATCTCTAAAAAGGAGCAATTTGAGCAAAAACTTGGATGAGGCTCCAGGAGTAGCCTTGTGAACATCTGAGGGAAGAGCTCTGGGGTGAGAGAAAATCATAGGTGAAAATATGCTGAGGCAGAACATGCCTGGCATTCTGAAGAAAGCAAAGAAACCAGTGTGTCTGGAACAAGTAAGAAAAAAAGAAAATAATAGGAAATAAAGGTAGAAAAATAAAGGTAAGTAGATGGTTTGTATTCTAAATAAAATGGGGTGCCAGTAGAAGATTCTGAGCAGAAAGTGACCCAATCTGATTTGCCTTTTGAAAGGACCACTGAAGGGATGCCTGGGTGACTTAGTTGGTTAAGCGACTGCCTTTGGCTCAAGTCATGATTCCAGGGTCCTGGGATTGAGTCCTGTAAAGGGGCCTTGCTTCTCCCTCTGCCTGCCCCTCCCCCTGTTTCTGCTCTCTTTTCTCTTCTCTCTCTCTCTCTCTGATAAATAAATAAATAAATAAATAAATAAATAAATATCTTTAAAAAAAAGAAAGGATCACTGGAGTTGTGTTGAGAATATACTTTAGGGGTACAAATTTGGGGGAGGCAGAGTATTTGGAGGCTAAAATAATAATCTGGACGAGAGAAAATGGTTGCTTGGACCACAGAGGTAACGGTGAAGATGTCAGTGAAGTATTCAGACTTTGATTGTAAATGTGTGTGAGTGTATGTGCATGCACACGACCTGATCAATTTTATTAAGGCATAATTTACATAAAACAAAATCATTCTAAGTTTGCTATTCAGTGAGCTTTCAAAATCCAGATATAGAACGTTTTCATGCCTCAAATTTGTTACTCACTTTTGCTGTCAATTCACCCCACCAATGCAAGCCTCAGCAGGCACTAATTTGCTTTCTGTCATAGGTTTTATCTGTTCTATAATTCACATTAATGAATTTCATATTAATGGGATCACACAATATGTGATTTTGGGGTTTCATTTCTTTTGTTCAGCATAACATTTTGGGATCTGTCAATGTTGCTCTTATCAATAGTTTATTTCTTTGTATTGTTAAGTGATACCTTATTTATATATACTGTAATTTGTTTATCCACTCGCTACTTGATACAAATTTGGCTTATTTCTGATTTGGAGTTATTATGAATAAGGAAGTGAATACTGATATGTATTTTCATTCCCTTGCATAAATACCTAGGAATGGAATGGTCAGATCACATATTAGATATATATTTTACTTTTTGAAAAAATTGTTCTCCAAAGTGATTATAGCATTTTGCATTCCAACCAGGAATGTATAAGAGTTTCAGTTGCCCAGAATTCTTGCTCACACTTGTTATTACCTATCTTTCCCCTCATGGGGAAAGTAGTAGTAGTAGAATTTCTTTGTGAATATTTATTTCATGGTGACTAGTGATGCTGAACATCTTTTCCTATGCTTATTGGCTATATAGTGGGATTACTGGATCATATGGTAATTCTATTTTTAATTTTTTGAGGAACCTCCATACTGTTTTCCACAGTACTGCACCAGTTTGCATTCCCACCAACAATATATGAGCATTCCTTTTTCTCCACATCTTAGCCAATACTTATTATTTCTTATGTTTTTGATTTTAACCATTCTGACAGGGGTGAGGTGCTACCTCAGTGTTGTTTTGATTTGCATTTCCCTAATGATTAATGATGTTTAGTCCATTATTATTTACAATGGCCAAGATATGGAAGTAATCCAATGGTCTAACCATAGATAAATAATGAAGATAATGGTATATGTATATAATGGAATATTACTCAACCATAAAAAAGAATGAAATCTAGCCATTTGCAACAACACAGTTGGATCTAGAAGGTATAATGGAGGTGAAATAAGTCAGAGAAAGATAAATGCCATATGATTTCACTCATATGGGGAATTTAAGAAACTAAACAAATGAGCAGAGAAAAAAAAGAGTCAAATGAAGAAGTTTACAGAAAAGACCCATGTTGGAAATCCACATTTTACAGTTGTCAGTGTATAATATATTCAAAGCTATGAGACCGGATGAGATATCAGTCATAAGCTGATGATTAATAAAAAGGAGAGCAGATCCACGGACTAAGACACACCAGCAATAGTATTTGGGAAAAAGAGAATCCAGCAGAGAAAGCAGAATGAGTAGCTTATATGGTGGGAGAAAAGCCAGGGGAGTATGTGGTTTGCTGGAAGGCCAGTGATGAAAGCATATCAAGGATGAGTACTGAACAACAGTGTCAAATGTTGCTAACGTGTCAAAGTAAGTTGTGGACAGAAAATTTACCTTTGTACTTAATAATAGAGGTCTTTGATGACCTTAACAAGAGTATTTTCTATGTAGTAGCAGGGTTAAAAAACGTAATTGGTGTGAAATTAAAGAAAGAAAGAATGACTAATGAATTAATAAAACCAGGCAGTGATCACTTTGCTGATATCACAAAAAGATTCAGTCACAGATTATAGACCTCATAATAGAAGTTCACAACACCATCTGTAAAGTAGGCCTCCAAAAAAAAATTAAACCTGAATCCATAATGTGTTAAGTAGCACCATAGGGTTGGTACATGCAAAAACCAGACTATAGGAAAAATAACTCAATTTTGAAAATAAATAAATGGAAAGAAAAAAACTATGATGAAAGCAGAACAATAGATCAAAGTAGACAATAAATTTATAATCAATTACAAAGTGTTTACTAATTTCTTGATATTGTTTTGGTCAACTAGGTTGGAAAGAAACACATTTGTGAAAAATTTGGGGAATTTTGAGTACTGATGAGCCTTTTATTATTAAAGAAATAACTTTTTTGTTGTTTTGAAATGGTATTGTGGATTTTTTTTTAAGTCTATCTTTTAGAGAGACATTCTGGGGTGTTTATGAGTAGATAGCCGTATCTAGAAATTGCTTCAAAAGAATTTAAAACGAGGAAAGAGAGTGGGGGTATAGACAAAATAATACTGTCTATAAGTTAATAATCAGTGAAACTGGGTGATGTATATGTATAGGTTTATTACATAATTCTCTTTAACTTTTAATATATCTGATAATTTCTATAATTAAAGGTCAAAAAAATAAAAAGCCCAGATAATTTATTCAGTATTAAAAGAAAGAATGAATGGGAAGAAAGGAATCAGAGAAAGCAAGTATCAATGACTTTTTGAAGGAATTACCCCATATATTTTTTTAAAAAAGCAGTGAAACCTCAAGAGAATTTTTATAATGTGAGAGAGGTAACATTTTGCTTGTGAACTGACAGGTTCACAACATTTTGCTTGTGAACTGACTGGTCTAGTAGAGTTGAAAAGTTGATGGTGAAGGACAGAGAAAAGATTCTATTCAACTCAAGTCCTTGAATAGGCAATATAGGCCCCTCAAATGGAAACCGGTGCACAAGTGGAATAGTTGTCTTTGGACTACAGCATACACTGTTCATCTTTGATATAAAGAGAGAAGGTGGATAATATGGGTACCTGTGCTGGGGGACAGGGACATATGCTAGTGGGAGTTTGAGCAAATTGTCTTCTGTTTGAAAATGAAATAAGAAGCAAGGTCACCAGCTGAAAAATAAGTTAGCAGAGAAGATTCTGTAAGTATAAGTAGAAAGGAACAGAACGGAGACAACTAGGGAGAGGTATAAACAAGGCTGGAGAATTAGGTAAAGACCAGATTATGTATGGCCTATTTCTAATGTGGAAAGATTTTCCATCATCCTAAAAACAGAAAACCATTAACTATGGAGAGAAGATAATTACCAGCTGGATGTTTCTAATAAGACTCTGGTTATAGTCTGGAAACATAATTAGAGATAGAAGAATTGGATGTAGATACATGTATGTTGCTTGTCGTGGATGAAATGGTTCAAAACTTACTGACTGATTTCATCAGAAATATTTGACCATAAATCTCAAGTGGGCCATTGATACTGTCTGGCATGCACACTACATTTCTTTAGTTACTCTCTCTTCTACTCTTCTAAATAACTCTTTAAGATGTTCTCCTATCTTCTCAAAAGGCCTCTTCTGCCCAAATAATTAGTTTCTCAACAATATGTGAAATTAAATGAAGAAAGGAAATGATTAATTAGTGGATAGTTAATACCTGTTAGTCATTTGCATCATGAAAAGTAGTTTCCCAGCCACAAATTCTGGGAATAATTTATCTTTTAGACTTGAAACTATAGTTTGTTTTTGTTTTTGTTTTTGTTTTTGTTTTTTTAAATTTCGTACTCTCAAGATCTAGTAAGAGATCTGAGTGGTGGTAGACACTTAATAACTGCTTATTGAATTAAAATAGTTAATACAACTGTTCAACATTTTCATACATTGAACCTTACATAGAGAAACTGGATCTTAAAACTTACTTTTTAAAATAAAAACACAAGAAAATGCTCATTTATAAACTTGCTAAAAAGCTGGTTTCCCTGTAGATCTTAGCATATATGTGATCGTAAATATGTAGAAAATATTTAAATCAATTCTACATTCAGGTTTGTTATAGGTATGTGTCTCTATTTAACTATATTTAAAATCCCTTATATGCTGGGCGCCTGGGTGGCTCAGTTGGTTAAGCAACTGCCTTCGGCTCAGGTCATGATCCTGGAGTCCCGGGATCGAGTCCCATATCGGGCTCCCTGCTCAGCAGTGAGTCTGCTTCTCCCTCGGACCCTCCCCCTTCTCATGCTCTCTCTCTCTATCTCATTCTCTCTCTCATTCTCTCTCTCAAATAAATAAATAAAAATTTTTAGGAGGGCACGTTCTGCATGGAGCACTGGGGGTTATGAACAAACAATGAATCATGGAACACTGCACCAAAAACTAATGATGTAATATATGGTGATTAACATAACAATAAAAAAATAAAAAATAAAAAAAAATAAAATAAAAAAATAAAATAAAAATAAAATAAAAAATAAATAAATAAATAAAAAATAAAATAAAATCCCTTATATGCTGAATGCCTGGGACAGTACTGGCACATAATAGTGTAGGGGAGGAAAAAAGTTTTTCTCAAACTTTTTAGGGTCCCTTTCTGGGTCTGGAAATTAAACTGACAAAGACAGATTAACAGGATAAAAGCATACACATTTTATTAAATTTTTACATATACAGGGAAACTTTCACAAGAAACGAAGACCCAAAAAGTAACAAAGAAACAATAAGTGGTGATTTGACAAGACAGAGGGGTTTAGGTAGGGGTAGTAAATGGTAAAGAAGTAACTGGGAAGATGAGGATTAGTTTAACAAGGTTTGTTTGTATAGATTTCTTGGCCCCCATTTCCCCATATCTAATGATAAGAATGTCCTCCCTCCTCCTGGTATGCGGACAGTACCTTTCACATGGGAGTTTCATGACTTCTTTCAGGGAAGAAGGGCAGGGGTGGGGAAGACTTATACTGCTTCTGTCGTTTTAAAAAGTTCCTCTAGCTAAAGATATTTAATATAACAAATTGCCATTATTTTGGGGTCACATGTCCTGGACCCCATCAATAACATAATAGATGCTCAATAAGTACTTTTTGAATGAATAAGTAGGTAAAAGAGTGGATGAATTAGGCTATAGTTGTACATGTGTGTGTGTTGTTTGTTTGTGTGTTTATAACATAGTGCAGAACAGAATACTTCCTCCTACACCAGGACTTGTGTCTCCATTGTTCATCTCCCCTTGATGTCTGACCCTGGCACATTTTACATTTTTGGGAAGTCAGAAGTTATATTTATCACCACTTAAAGGGCATTTTTGCATCTCCTTTTATCCTGGAGCTTACCTTTCTGCATTTAAGATTCATCAAAACTTACACATTCATGAGAATCTCCCATATTGTCAGTTTGAGAAAAAGGAAATAGAGGGTAATAAATGCACAGCAGAGGTCACTCAGACAATGTCAGCACCAGGATAAAACCCCAAATTATTTTTTTAAAGATTTTATTTTTAAGTAATTTCTACATCCAATGTGGGCCTCCAACGTAGACCCTGAGATCAAGAGTCTCACGCTCTACCAACTGAGCCAACCACGTGCCCCATAAACCCAAATTCTTGACTGTTAGTCCATTGAATGTTGCATGATGCTCTTTTTCAAATGATGCCAAGAAACTCACATTTGTATTAGTAACTTTATATACTGTAATTTTGAGGAGAAGTAGTTTAGCATAGTGATTAAGAGTGAACCTTGAAGCCAGATACTGGGTTTCAACTCTTTTTCTTCTACTTATCTTGGACAAGCTGCTAATCTCTTAGTTTCTTCATCTGTAAGTAGAAATAATAATAAAATAATAACTACCTCAGAATTGTCTATTGGTATTTAATTAACCAAGACATTATTTGTATAAGTGCTTAGAGCAGTTTCCTGGCTTATAAGTGATATAAAAATGTTTGCTACATAACTAAATATGTATAAAGATTTATTTCCATTTTTTATGCCTCTGGTTCTCAGCATGATTATAGAACTGAGGATTAGCAACTATTTTGTAACTCATCCTTCCTACATTTGAGATCCCAGGAGAGAAGTAAAAAAGGAAAAAAAAAAAAAGTCAGGGGAAATGACCCAGTCAAATCTCATTGTTCACACATCTATCAAACCTCTTAATGACATTTTTAAACAAAAAGATAATGGAGTCTTAATATAATACTTCTGGCAGAATTTAGTTGCTTTAAGTTGTTGTAATGAACAGAATTTATGAATTTTAGAGGGCAGGGCATATTGGACAATATCACTAGTTTGAAATTTTTGGAGTATAAAATGGAGATATTTCATGACTAAAAATCTCCCTTTGGGTAAGTGATGCCCTACACTCATTTGCTGGAGGCCTCAAATGCCTGAGTGCATCTAAACAGCAAAAAAAGAATGAAGGGAGCTGTTTTTGAGGACTCAAACTTCTCACTTGCCAGTGTCTACTGATTAAATCAATCCTTTAAAATTTTAGTTAAGTTTGATTCTGTAGAAGATATTTGATTCTTCTTAGTTAAATTTGGCAAGCTGTCCCTTTGTTAACGCAGGGTGGCACTGTGGAAATGATTGTTTTTCAGATCCACAGTTTAAAAATGTCCAGATCACCTTTGATCAGGAACCAGGATGAGATGGAAGAACAATACGAAAATTTGATGCCACAAGAAGGTCTACTCATCTTTGATGTAAAGTAGGAATGACTTGAGGCAGGTTTTAGGGGCTAATCTGACCAGTGGAATTTAGAAAAAATAGACTTAAACTCAAGGGAACTAGCCAAATGGGTGGATATGGAATATGCTATTGGGTGGAAAGGAAATTAGCAAAAATTTCAACTCTCTGTTGTTAGCAGTTAAGGTGAAAACTAGATGTTTAGAAGTAGTTTTCTTAACAAAAAAAAAAATAAAACCAGAAATTCTTTGTCACAGGAAAAGCCTACTTGTGCTGCCATAACAAATAGCTGGTATGTTTGTAAGTAAATTAACTCCATTAAGACCACTGATTACTCTAAAAAGTATAAAAGAATGATGGCCATGGTCAGGTGACCATGCAATCCCAAGGGTTTTCTGCTAAAGAATTAGGGATCTTTGTAGTAGAAGCCTGGCAAATCATTATTGACATAAATACATAAATTCTTAGAATTAACCATGGGGTGGGGTAAAGATTGGGTATTTCCAGAAAATCCTGAATGAAAAAAATTCTTTAGGTTGTCAAATATCCCCAAGTAAATGTTTATGAGCAGACATTTCTAAATAGTGACTATTAACTTGCTATGGCTGGTAAATGAAGGTTTTTGGCAGATCGGCTTTGATAGAGGTTAACTGCCCATGCTTCTTTTGAATAAATAGAAATTTTATAAATGAAGGCAGTGCTAAACTGGCTTTATGATGACACATTTAATTTAATGTTATTGACAAGGACTATGATAATATTATAATATGACAAAGGATTCCCCAATCTTCTGACCTTATGTAATCTTGTTCTTGAAGCCTGGTGAATATTTAGGAGGCAGTAGCTAACTTAATTTTCCGTGCAAGGAATTGCATGAAAAAGATACCAGCTATCCAAAAGAAGCTGCAAAATGGTGGAAAATAGGAGAGGTAAACAAGAAAATGTTAAGGGATACCTGGCATAACTGGGTGTTTGTTTAGATGGTCTTCAAAGAATGGAATAACAACAAAGAAACTTGATAGGATTCCCATTAAGGGGTTAACAGCTCATCATCAATTTAGGGTGCGGTGCAGAGGTGAGAGAATTGCTCCTCTCACCTCTTATGTTGCCATATCTAAAATTCTCTATTTTAGCCTAAAGAAATTTCAGTCCAATTATGAGGATCATGATTTAGAGTGAAATATATTGAATGGGCAGGGAGTAGGGGAAGAAGGTTGTAAATTTACACTAACAATAAAGTAAAAGGCCTAGATTTGCATATCCAACCCCTGGATGGAGATCTAAAGACATGCAGAGAATTGGGTTATTTGTGCAGGGTATGGTATACAATACATTTTAAATTTCTAGATGCAGGAGCTCAATATAAGCCCCCTGATGGATACAGATGACACCCCGATAGGAGTGAAGGCTATACTGGGAGCATGTGGAGATGTGTGGTAGAGGAAATTAAAGTGAAGCTGGAATAACAAATTGTCAAGTCAAACTGGAAAGATTAGTCTGTGGTCACATAGACTTCACTTGAGTGATTAGTTTAGGTGGATATTGTGTGTGAATGGGACATGTTTCTTTTACCTTTTCCATAGACTAAATCTGTTCTTCAACCAGTTAACTGGTCAAGCTAACTGCCGAACTTGTCCCATCTCTCCTCTATAGCAAACATTAAGCAATACAGTATTCCAGGAGGACAGTGAGAGATTACTGCTATGATTAAGGGAATGGTTGAAGGGTGATTTTTAATTCCCCCTAAAGTCATTTTTTATCAGTCCTCTATAGCCAGTATGCAAAATAGATGGTTCCAGGAGTTTGACAGTAGACTAACAGAATTAAACAAGGCGATTCCTTAGATTGATTCACCTGTACTTGAAATGGAATAGGCTTCATTGGAAGTGCTAGAAGCTAGAGGGGACAAGGTCACAAGGCCAATGCCTTCATTTCCACACAAATGTGGATTTCATCCAGGCACAAAGGTAAGATTGCCAGATTTTGAAATAAAACACAGAAGCCCAGTTAAATTTGAATTTCAGATTTAAAAAAAAATACTTTCTTTTACTATGTCTTAGATATTACATGGGACAAATAATGTATTTTATCTGGCAACCCTATGTGGCATTCTTCTAGATTGGAATTTAGTATACAGTTACTGTTTTGCTACAGGATATTTGAATTGCCATACTCGAATGATATAGGACTCAGACTTGGTAACATTTAAAGTGTGTTAATACACTACGTTGATTATATCATGATTTGCCTCCTCTGATGAAGAAGCATAGGAAGAGTTAATGACTGTGGTCACTAGTACTACAAATCGAGACTAACTGATCAATCCAACTGAAATACAAATGTCAGTCGGTCTGTGAAATTCCTGGGAGTTCTGTACTCAAAGGCTGTCTGTGCATCTGCTCTTCATTAAGTAGACATACACTGCCTTGTTACAGGTTGTTGGTGTAAACTGCCCAACTATAAAAGGGCATCAGGTAGTTCAGGAACCAGAAATACTGATCACGGCTGGGGTGATTTAAGAGAGATTAAAATACAGAAGATGATGCTCAGCAAAGATTACTCATAAGATGGAAATAGTATATTCCTGGGCATACTGAGGGAAAATTCAAAGGAATTCACCTGTTCATGAGCGGATTAACTCCCTGCTGATAGGACTGACTATAGAGCATTCCAAGGACTTTCCTGCTTCCATTGCTCCATAAGCTGAACAATATGATTCTCCCCAATTGAGGCAAAACAGATTTCCTGGATCCCAATTGTGGTTTTCCTTGTAGATTGGAAATCATCTGCAGTACAGCCTGCAGATGGTAAAATCTTAGTGACAGAAGGTCAGAGCTGAGAGTTGTTTATTTTGTGGTAGAAGAGAAATTAGGCTTGGGTGCTTAGAGCACCGTTTGAATATTTACAGACTGTTGGGCAGTAGCTAGTGGCCCTGTAATATGGATAGGCAAACAGAATCTTAGATGTCTAGACAATAAAAACACCATTCTATGGAGTTCTCCGTAATGGAAGTTTCTGTGGGAATTTACAGAAAGAATTAAGTGGTTCATGTAGACGGCTGTGTGTGTATGTGTGTGTAATATGCACACACCACACACAACCACACAACAGACAAACACAATCAAATCCAAAAATCATTTGCCAGCTCGGAAAGGGATTGGGATGCTAAAGCAGATGCCTCTGTCAGACCTCCAGGTCTTCCTCCCTAGGTATATATGAAACATACTGACATGCAGGCACTCACCAGACGGAGAAAACATGTATTGCCCTGGCATCCTATGAAACTGATATAAGGGACAGAAACTGTACCCATTTTCAATAGGAGAGAATTCACTTGAAAATGATTTGGGGAAAATATTTGGCACAGTCAAGAGTCCCACCATATCTAGCAAGTAGATCTAAACCAGTAACTCCAGGTTGCTACAAATTGCTGTTAAGTAAGGTTGATACTTTATGCTTTACTTATCTTGTAACAGAAGCAGCTTTGGTTAATACAATTAAAAGCTTTAGAGAGCAAATTCTCTATCATCATACATACATTTCACTGCTACCAATGTATAAAGAGAATGAACAAACGAAAGAAAGAAGGAAACAAAGAAAAAGAAAAGCCAAGGAAACATAGTACAAGGACGTACGTATTCTTACCATACCCTCAGAACGTTAATCTCATTTAAAATTAAAATGAGTAATTGAAGCACCTGTTACTCAAAAAATGTGATGGGAATGTTTAATTCAAAGTATGGATTAATTTTTTTAAATGATTGTACCCTCCTGTTGCATATGAAATGAAGTAAGCTAGGGACTTGATTGGAAATTTTTCAAAGATCAAACCTGAGAATGAGAAATGGAGGAGGAAGCAAGCGCAGAACTTTCTATCTTTCTCACCTCAAAAATTCTTTGATTTCTTCTGATCCTGTCGTCCCAGGTCTAGGTGTGAATCTGTGTATATCCAGAGAAGTTGGTAAATACACAAGATACAGTACCTATGCCATTATATTTGACAGCACCTATTCAGATGTGCTGTGGAATGCATCATCAGTTCATCCCATATAGCCTGCCAGATTGCAGTTAACTCTGACCTTAACTCCATCACCATCAACAGAGACAATTCTGTGGGTTTTTTGTTTTTGTGTTTTACCAGTCAAATCCATTGGCATCCATCTCAAGTGATTCTGATAAAAAATATTAGTCAGTTAGTCAGTTTTGTCTCCCCTATTGGTAAGAAGTATAGCTGAGCCCGGAGGAGAAATTCTGAGCAAAGAGATATGGGTATGGGTCAAAGATGGTAGGTGTAAACAGAGGAGATCCTGCAAACAGGAGGAATGCTCATAAGTCAGAAAGAGTACCAGGAAGGAAGTCGGTCATGCCATTTCCATGGGAGTTCCTCAGATTAGAGAGTAATTGTCCATATTTTTTTCTTTTCTTTTTTTTTGTTTGGGTACTATCTAGTGGCTAATGCTAAGAGAAAACCTCTGTGGAGACCTGTGATTTCCACAGAAGGAAAATTTGATTTCTACTAATATATATGAGATCTGCCTAAATACTACACTTGGGTAATCCGGAGCAATAAAATGATACTGTGTGTCCTGATGACTCAACTTCTTGGTAGCTGAAAACAGTTAACCATTAGGTTGTGCTTTATAGGCTATATTACCATTGTGATTAATTTTTAAATAAGTCGAATGACATACTATCAATGAAGAATATAGGGCAGAGAGTTCTGACCAGCAGAACTTCTGCACTCTTTGGCGCCACAATCCACAATGATACCTTGGTATAATGGGAAAAAAGTTTGCTGCCATGTGACTAATGTCAAAGCTTGGTTTAACTCCTCATCTCCTTTGATTATACCAAATATAAATGTAGATAGAAAGTATTTAAGGAAAGTGGAAATTAAATTAGGATAGCTTTAAGAGATAAGAATTTGGATCTTATTTGGTTGCCATATTTTACCAAAATCACCCTTATGTCAATGCAAGTTTATAGAAACTTTGTGGGAGGGAGTTGAAATTGATGGCAAAATATATAACAGGCTCATAGGACACAAAAAATATTTTTGGGTACACAAATCCAGTAATATTCGATAACAAAAACATGTATGATGATTTGATCAGCCCTGGCTCTGCTATGCCAGTGCTGTGCTATATGTCTTGAGAGGATTTTAGGAGCTAGTGTAGGGATCTGAGTCAATATAAAATAATATTCCTGGAGGTTCTTTGTAATCATGAAGAAGAATTGGTGATCCAAATAAAGCTTCTAGCAAGAATTCTCTTCCAAGAAATTTTGGAGGAATTCAAGTTTAGAGGAAAATAAAGCCGTTATTGGACTAACAAAATAATTGCTCTAACGTAACAATGTTGAGAGATAACCTCTCATCCAAGAAGGACTACTGGGTACTTTAATCATTTTGGAATCTGGACTACTTTTAAGATCAGTGGTGAGGATTTCTAGAAGGCCAAATTAGAGAGGTACATTTATGGGAAATTTATTTATTGTAAGCTTACGGCTTAAGTTGTGATAGGGTCCCACTTGACTGGTGATTTAATCATTTCTAATGGTCTAGAGACCATACATTCTATGTTTTTTTGTTCTTTTTGTTCTTTCGTGTTATGACTCATCTGGGACAGATAAGGGGACAACAGTTCCTTAACAAGTAGATAGGCGGACGCCTGGGTGGCTCAGTTGGTTAAGCGACTGCCTTCGGCTCAGGTCATGATCCTGGAGTCCCGGGATCGAGTCCCACATCAGGCTCCCTGCTCGGCAGGGAGTCTGTTTCTCCCTCTGACCCTCTTCCCTTTCATGCTTTCTCTCTCTCTCAAATAAATAAGTAAAATCTTTAAAAAAAAAAAGTAGATAGGCTATGTTACATAATGATATCTAGAAGCTAACATATCAGTGATCTATTGCTATATAATGACCATGGTGGCCTCAATGTGCCTTTCAACTCTACCGAACTTTAGACAGGTTTCTTCCTGACTAGAGGCCTTTGACTTCCTTTTTCTTAGAGCAATTGCTTTAGAAAAGTTGCAATTGTAAATTCTTTGTCCTTTAAATGTAAATCTTCTACAACCCAGGAATGTCTTTCTCAAAGACCTCTGGAGAACCCTTTGGAATGTAATCATTAAGATAGTGTCTCTATTTCCTAATCTGTTGAGGGAAGGAGCTTAATTTGCTTAAGAGTCAATCAGCAAATTTAGGTGGCAGATGACCTTATCACCTTGCCAATCATCCCCCTAATTTTATACCATACATTTCCATCAGCTGGCACCAGAGTTTAAATATCTTCTTGTCTTTTATTTCAGGAAGAGTTAAATTCAGTCTTTCTTTCTAATTGCATTAAATCTCTCCCATTGCACTAGTCATTAATAAGATCTTCTTTGTCATTTTTAACACTTCCAGTATTTGTTACAACTTCTTTTGAATGGCGACAATTTAACAGTAAACAGTGACTTGAAACAACACATTTATTATTTCATAGGAATAGACACCAGGGTACTATGTATCTGGAGATTTGAGAAAGCACTATTTCCTTTCCTTTGACCAACTGACCAATTGATAAGATACCTAGTTTCTTTAACCTATTGTAACCAACTAACTTCTTGCCACTCTCTATAGCCTTATATTGCTTTATGTTACTTTATATACTGATCATCATCTATAATGTTGCATCAATCATTTGGGTATTGTTTTTGTCATTTTCCAGTAAAATGTAGCTCCTCAAATTATAGGATCTTGTGTTTTTTATATTCACGTATTCCCAGCAACTAGAATAATACCAAGTATATCATATGTCCTCAACATATTTTGATTGAGTGATTATTATCAGTCTGGCATGTTTTATTGCTGATGTTCTTAAAGATATATGTACATAAAATCCTTTACAGGAAGTATTTATTTATTATTTCATAACTTATTATTAGGTTTTTCACTATTGAGAAATCTGGACAAAATCAAGCTTTATGTTCTACTTAAAAAATTTCTGGAAATAATTCCTTTTCAGTGTCTGCTAAAAGAAAAACAGCTAAAATGTATTTGCATAGAATTGTAAGTTTAATGTTTCCTTGGGGCATTCAGTTCTAGAGCTTTCATCATTTCTTTGTCCTTGCTCTGAAATGCCTGAGTCTCTTTAAGCATTTAGTAATTTCTGAAGCATTTTTCTCAGTCTGAAAATTCTTACTTGGATAGAGTATTTTTCTTCATGCTCTTTAAAAATCAGTTTTACTTTTTCACTTTAGCTTCATAGTTTTATCTATTTCAGTGAATGATGGTTGATTCTTCCCATTAAAGCCTTCTCAAAGCTAAAAACTTGCAGTTTAAAGCCCTCGATAATAATTTAACAACATTTTTGAAGTCTGTCAAAAATCTTGAAATACTAGGATGCTCAAGTATTGAGTTACCCTTTTATTTTGCTGACTCATACTACTTGTGCATATACTGAGTTTCTTGAATTTTAATGGAACGTATTTCTTGTAATGAAAAGATCTTCTCAGATGTGTGAGTGTGTGGTGTCCGTGTGTGTATGTGTACATAGGTGTGTGTATGTGTGAGTGTAAGGTTGCAGTAAGTCAGATAAACTTAAAGATGCAAGGGAAAAAATCTCTTTGAAGTGATAAAAGAAGAGTAGACATCAGGCTCCTGACCAAGATGGTGACTTAGGGGGCTCCTGAATTTCTCTCTTCCCACGGAGACACTGAATGTACTATACACAACTGTTCCTTCTAAGAGAAATCTGGAAACTAGCTGAGTGACTTCTACACATTGGGCAAGTAAGAAAATAACTATATCAAAATGGGCAGGAAAGGGTGAGACACAGCCTTGCTATAAAAGCCACTGCTGGTACTGTGCCACGCAATGGGGAGGGAACCCAGCTCCCAGCTTCCTTGTGAGGAGCAAATGGTTTGGACTGTCATCTAGTGCCCTAACCTCTGAGGGTCCCATTGAGGGATAGGCCTCCAAATCACATAACTCTGAAAGCTAATGATATTTGCATTCATAAATCCCACAGGACTATCAGAAACAAAGGGACAGTTGTTAATGGGTGTGTGAGCACTGTCCTTAGCTATCTGCCCAGGGCCCAACGCAAAGGGAACAGACAGAAATATTCATAACCCAGTCTTCCTCTGTAAGGGCTTTGGCTCTGTACTTTACCAGCTGCTGCCTGAGGTTCTGGCTTCCAGTTAACATGCATCTAGGTGCTGGCTGTTATCTTCTCCAGAGACCAGGGGACCTGGTGGACCCTTCCCCACCTTCTCCCACCAGTTTGCTTCTTAATAAAAATCAAGTCACCAGCATCTCTCTGAAAGGAACTTTTTCATATGTCTAGCACTCCAACTTTTATAGATGTCATTTGAGAGATGGACCCCCAGATCACTGGGCTTTGATACCCATTGGAGCTTGCATTCATGAATCCTACAGGACTGCAGCAAAGAAGTAATTTTTATAGGTGCACATGTGAGCATTTGTTAAGGCTGTTCCCCCAGGGCTCTGTGCAGAGAGAGCAATCACGTTCTTCACCTAGTCCTTCCCTGGAAGGGGTCTGACTAAATATTTTACAAACAAGTTTTAATAAATTTGAGAAGATTAAAGTCATATCAAACATCTTTTCCAAATACACGGTATGAAACTAGATACTAGTTACAAAAAGGAAATTGGAAAATTCACAAATACATAGAGATTAAACAACATGCTCTTGAACAACCAATGGTTCAAAGAAGAAATCAAAAGGGTGATCAAAATGGGTCAAAAAAGAAATAAAAAGTTATAAAAAGTGAAAAGGGAAACACAATATACCAAAACTTACAAGTAATTCTAATGTTATAGTGATAAATATAGCAATGAATTGCCTATAATAAGAAAAAGTCCACCTAGACTGAGTCATTAAAAAAAAAAAAAAATCTAAGGGCACCTGGGTGGCTGAGTTGGTTGAGCCTCTGACTTTTGATTTTGGCTCAGGTCATGATTTCAGGGTCCTGCAATCCATCCCTGCATTAGGCTCTGCACTCAGTGGGGATTCTGCTTCTCTCCCTCTCCCCTCTCAAATAAATAAATTAATTAAAAAAATCTGAACACACCAGTTACTTACTAGTAAGGACCTTGATCATTAACAAAGTTCAGGGCCATATGGCTTCACTGGTGAATTCTACCAAACATTCAAAAAAGAAATACCAATCCTTCTTAAACAGTTCTAAAAAGTCGGAGAGAGAGAGAACACTCATTTTATGAAACCAGCGTTACACACGTACCAAAGCTAGACAAGGATACTACAAGAAAAGATAATTTCAGATCAGTATCCCTGACGAGCATAGATTCAAAAATTCTCAATAAAATATTAACAAACTGAATTTAAGAGCACACTGAAGGAATCATATACTGTGATTCATGTGGGATTTATTCAGGTGATGTTAGGATAGTTCAACATCGGCAAATCACTGCTTCGAGATAACATTATGTAACATAGCCTATCTACTTGTTAAGGATGGGTGTGGAGCCTGCTTAAGATAGTCTTTTTCACTCCCTCTGCTCCTCACCCCCCACCGCACTCCCCTCTCTTAAAAAAAAAAAAAAAAAAAAGAATGGGCAGAAGATCTGAATAGACCTTTTTCCAAAGACACACAGATGACCAATAGGTATAGGAAAAGATGTTCAACCCCAGTAATCATCAGGAAAGTGCAATTCAAAACTGTAATGAGATCACCTAACACCCCTTATGATGACTGTAATAAAAAAGGAATAATAAGTGTTGGCAAGGAATTAGAAAAAGAGAAGTCTTGTACACTGTTGGTGGGAATGTAGATTGGTAGAACCACTATGGAAAACAGTATGGAGGTTGCTCTAAAAATTCAGAATAAAACTATCATATGATCCAGCAATTCTGCTTTTGGATATTCATCTGAAGAAAATGAAAACACTTATTCAAAAATATATATTTACCCCCATGTCCATTGCAGCATTATTTATAATAGCCAAGTTATGGACTGACTAAGTGTCCATTGATGGCTGAATGGATAAAGAAAATGTGTACACCCTATGTACATGGACATATGATGGCGTACTCAGCCATAAGAAAGAATGAAGTCTTGCCATTTGTGATAACGTTGTACCTTCAGGGCATTATGCTAAGTGAAATAAGTCAGAGAAAGAAAAATACCATATGATCCCATTTATTTATGTAACCTAAAACAAAACAAAACAAACCCAAGCTCATAGATACAGAGAACAGACTGGTGATTGTGAGAGAGGAGGTTAGGTAGGGGTGGAGTGAAATGGGTGAAGAGAGTCAAAAGGTACAAACTTCTAGTAATAAAATAAGTCATGCCTGAATAATATTCCACTACATATATGTATGTGTATATATATATATATATATATATACCACCTCTTAATCCATTCATCAGTCGGACATTTGGGCTCTTTCCATAATTTGGCTGTTGTTGATAATGCTGCTATAGACATTGGGGTGCATGTGCCCCTTAAAATCAATATTTTTGTATTCTTTGGGTAAATACCTAGTAGTACAATTGTTGGGTTGTAGGTTAGTTCTATTTTAAATTTTTGAGGAACCTCCATACTGTTTTGCAGAGTGTCTGCACCAATTTGCATTCCCACCAACAGTCTAAGAGGGTTCCCCTTTCTCTGCATCCTCGCCAACATCTGTTGCTTCCTGTGTTGTTAATTTTAGCCATTCTGACAGGTGTGAGGGGATATCTCATTGTAGTTTAGATTTGTAGAGGGTTGCTGGAGGGTAGGTAGGTGGGGTATGGGCTAAATGGGTAATGGGTATTAAGGAGGGCACTTGTGATAAGCATTGGGTGTTATATGTAAGTGATGAATCATTGAATTCTACTGAAAGTAATATTACACTATATGTTAAGTAACTAGAATTTAAATAAAAACCTGAAACCTAGGGTGCCTGGGTGGCTCAGTTGGTTAAGCAACTGCCTTCGGCTCAGGTCATGATCCTGGAGTCCCAGGATCGAGTCCCACATCGGGCTTCCTGCTCAGCAGGGAGTCTGCTTCTCCCTCTGACCCTCTTCCCTCTCGTGCTTTCTATCTCTCATTCTCTCTCTCTCTCAAATAAATAAATAAAATCTTTAAAAAACAAAACAAAACAAAAAACTTGAAACCTAAAAAAATAAAATAAGAAAGTAATTGAATGTAAAGTATAGCATGGTGACTCTAATTAATAACACTGTAGGGGGTGCCTGGGTGGCTTAGTTGGTTAAACCGCTGCCTTCAGCTCAGGCCATGATCCCAGGCTCCTGGGATCGAGCCCTGCATCGGGCTCCCTGCTCATGCAGGAAGCCTGCTTCTCCCTCTGCCTGCCACTCCCCTTGCTTGTGCTCTCTCCCTCTCTCTCTCTCTCTCTCTCTCTCTCGCTCTCTCTGTGTGTCAAATAAATAAATAAAATCTTTAAAATAAAAAAAATTAACACTGTATTGCACATTTGAAAGTTGCTAAACATTTATTTTAAAAGTCCTTATCACGAAAAAAAATAATTTTGTAAGTATGTATGATGATGGATTGTAACTAGATTTATTGTAGCAATTATTTCAAAATATATATGAATATTGAATCATTATGTTGTATATCTGGAATGAATATGTTAGATGTCAATTATACTTCAATAAAATTATTTTTAAAAAAGGGTAACAAGGGTTGATGAGGATGTGGAAAAAAAGGAACCCTTGTATACTGTTGCTGGGGATACAAGTTGTTATAGCCACTAGGAAAAAAATACAGAGTTCTCCCCCCCAAAAAATTAAATATAGAACTATCATATGATCCAGCAATCCCACTTCTGGGTATATTTCCAAAAGAAATAAACCACTATCTTGAAGAAATATCTGTGCTTTTATGGTCATTGCAGCATTATTCACAATAGCCAAAATATGGAAACAACCAAAATGTCCATTAATGGATGAGTGTGCGTGTATCTATATCTATATATGTATGAATATATAGTATCTATATCTATTTTTATCTATTATCTATCTATCTATCTATCTATCTATCTATCTATCTATCATCTATCTAATCTGTCTATCCAATTGTTGGCAGAGGTCATTGAGAGGATGTGACCACCAGTCTCTTCACCTCCTCCATTGTCTTTGGAATGCGCATTCTGCTTGCCTTTCCTACTCCCAGAATCTGCCTTAGGATAGTGATGTAGTGGGCACCTGGATGGCTCAGTCGGTTGTGTCTGCCTTTGGCTCAGGTCATGATCCGAGGGTCCTGGGATTGAGTCCCACATCAGGCTCCCTGCTCAGTGGAGAGTCTGCTTCTCCCTCTGCCTCTGCCTCTCTCTCTCTCTGTCTCTCATGAATAAATAAGTAAAAATCTTTAAAAAAATTAAAATAAATAAATAAAATCTTAAAAAAAAAGATAGCGATGTCGTATTGAGACCATCTGTTTGGTATGTATGAATGAACCCAGTTAAATCATCTACCTAAACCTTTACTATTTAGCGAGTGGATGTGGAAATCTACTCATCTTTATGGCTGCTTAATATAAGCCTCATATGTAAGTTCCCTTGCTTATTAGACTTGCCACCTATCAATCTTTAGTGGCCTGCCTCTTTCTTTGGTCTCTCCCTGCCCTCCACATACGGGGACGGGCTTCAGATTTCTCTTAGGAAGCTCCTGAGAAGGTTGTTAATCAATAACAATGAAATATTAATCAGCCTTCAAAAATAAGGAAATCCTGCCTTTTGAGACAACATGGATGAACTGGGAGGGCCTTATGCTAAGTGAAAAAAGCCAGACAGAGAAAGACAAATACTACATGGTATCATTTACATGTGGAATCTAAAAAACAGTTGTACTCATAGAAACAGAGTAGTCTGTGGTTGCCAGGGGCTGGGTGGTAGGAGAGGTTGGTAAAAGTATACAAACTTTCAATTATAAGGTGAATAAGGTCTGAGGATCTAAAACATAATCTTGGTGACTATAATAGATAATATTATTTGTATACTTGAAATTTGCTGACAACAGAATTTAAGTATTCTCACACACACACAAAAAGCGTAAATATGTGGGGTGATGGATTTTTTTTTAATTTAATTTAATTTTATTATGTTATGTTAGTACCCACACAGTACATCATTAGGTTTTGATGTAGTGTTCCGTGATTCATTGTTTGTGCATAACACCCAGTGCTCCACGCAGAACGTGCCCTCTTTAATACCCATCACCAGGCTGACCATCCCCCCACCCCCCTCCCCTCTAGAACCCTCAGTTTGTTTCTCAGAGTCCATAGTCTCTCATGGTTCATCTCTCCCTCCGATTCCCTCCCTTCATTTTTCCCTTCCTTCTCCTAATGTCCTCCATGCTGTTCCTTACGTTCCACAAATAAGTGAAACCATATGATAATTGCCTCTGTTTTAATTAATTTGAAAGTGGCAATCCCTTCTATACATATATCAAATCATCACATTGTACACTATTACAATTCTATTTATCAATTATACCTCAGATAAATCTGAAAAAGAATAGAAAAAATGTACTCGTGCAAACCACAAATATATCATGATAAGACCTTATTATCTTTGTTTCTTTGCCCTTCCTATTAAGTGAGATAGGTACCTTTTTTTTTTGCTAATTCTATCAATTATGCATTAACAGAAATTATATTCATTTCTGTAGAATAGAATTCATTGATGACTACACGTTTTGGAATTCTAAAATAGAGAAAGATGTCAACCACTAGGTTCCAACATGAATTCAGGAAGAAGACAAGAGTGCTTTGCATACTTCCATATAAAGTTTCTCATTAATCTGCTTAAAGTTGGTTAGGCATGGGAGTATATTAACTAGAGGATAACCCTTACCAGATTTGATAAAATTCTATGGAAACAAATCATCTGGTAATGGATCTGAAGGGGCTAACTATGAAGGAACATTACAATGAATCAAAACATGACTTAACAGTATTTTTCATAGAAATGGATTTGAAGACACAGATGCATTAAGAAGATAAATTGAACTTTAAGATTTAATAGATGTGTAGTTGGAAAAGTAGAAGGAATGTAGGGTAATCCAGAGATTTTTTTAGATATGTAAATTAGTGCGGGGTGGTTGATATTGGATAGAGAATGAATAGTTCAGTGGTGGAAGATACTTTATATCTCATTGATTTTAAAATAGGTCACTCAAATAATGATGATTTCAGTTATTTATTGATGTGTAACAAACTACCTAGATAATTAAGAACTGAAACTATAATTTATTATCTGTCAGAGTAGCGTATGTTGATTGTGCCCAACAGGGCAATTCTTCTTATCAGTCTCTCAATTACCAGTTCAGATGGTGGCTGAAAGCTTGAATGGGCTGAACACTGAAGATGGCTTTTTCTCTTAGGTTTGGAACCTAGGATGGGATGGTTGTATGGCACCTCTTTCTTTATGTTGCTAGCTGGGTTTTTTCTCATAGCAAGGTGGTTCATCTCATGGTAGTTGGACATTTTACTTAGTAGCTTGTTTTCTACAGAATGAGCATGCCAGAAGATTCAGGCAGAAGTTGCAAGGGAACAAGACCTAGAATGTCACTTCCTCTACACCTTATTTGTCAGGCAAATCACTAGAAGAGCCTAGGTACCAGGTGAGGGGAAAAAGAGACTCTACCTCTTGTGGGGAAATGAGGTATGAGTACCTGAAAAAAATAATTGATTATAAATATCTTGGGGATGAGCTATCACATAAATATCCCCAAACCATTTACTTGCTTTTGTGTGAATATAAGGAGAGTGAATGGGGTAAACATGTAGTTTTGGGCATCTTGAGCATATAAGGAGTAGTTGTAACCACAATAGTTGATGTGTTTGTTCAGAGACAGCATGGCATATAAGGATAATATATTTAGATAGAGGTGCTTGCATACCAGTTTTTAAGAACTGAGAACCAAGAACTGTGCAGGGTCTGAGATTCTTGAGAGCTTTCCATACTTCCACTGATGCTGGTATAACACACAAGATTTCTGGGTCAGAGATAAAGAATGACATTACATGAACTCCCTGTTTGCCTCAGTTCCCTCTGCCCCACAAGTTCCACAGGGGTTAATGTATTTGAGCATAGATGGGTGCTATTCATGTAGAGGAGTTTGTGTCCCAAATGAAGACCTTGGGTATAGAAAAACCCATTTTTTTATAATGGTTGCAAGCAAACCTGCCTGATTTTTGCCCTGAATGAAAATATCGTCTATATTATACTGGACAGCAAACAAACCTGTCTTCTACTCTGGAGGGAGACATCATCTTTATCTTTCAAGGCTGCTTGATATATGAAAGTCCTTGAAAACTATATTCATGTTCTGTTACTGCCATAACGAATCACAAACTTAGAGGCTTAAAATAACACAAAGCTACTACTTCACCATTATGTAAGTCAAACATCTGAGTTGGCTTAACTGTTGGTTTCTCTGCTCTAGGTTTCACATGTCTGAGATAAAGGTGTTGGTCAGCTGGTCTGTTATCTGGAGGCTCTCAGAAGAATTCACTTCTAAGCTCATTCAGGTTGTTGAAGAATCGAGTTCCTTGTGATTGTGGGGTTTAGGTTCCCATTTTCCTGCTGTGTCAGCTGGAAATAGTTCCCTAGCAAATAGAAGCTGCTCATTGGTCTACCCATGGGTCCTTGTATCTCAGAGCCAGAGACATCACATACAATATTTATCACACTTGGAATATCTCTAACTTCTTCTTTTGCTTCCAGCCCTAAAAGTTCTCTGCTTTTAAGGACTCATGATTACATTGTGCTGACCAGAATGAGCTCCTTATTTTAAGATTTTTAATCATAATTACCTCTGGAAAGTCTAGTTTACCATGTAACAATATATTCATAGGTTCTAGGGATTAAAGTGTGGAACTCTTTAGGGGGACCAGTTTTTGCCTACTATACAAAGATGACCATGAACAAAATCTGTCAGTGCTTTTGCCCAAAAGACATGAAGAAACATGAGAAACTCATGGAAAATTGTCTTCTACCTCTCCATAGAGGTGAAAAAAGTCCCCAAAGCAAACATTCCAAAATGACAAAGTTTAAAAAGGAGAATAAGGGAAGGGTAGTACTACTGGAAAAAAAAAAATACATATAACAGTGTCAAATATATTCAGATAAGTTTAGATACTAGATATTTGTTCATTTGATTCAGTATTTAAAAAAAATCATTAGTGACTGTTTAGAACCAATTTTAGCATTGTGGGGAGGTATGCTAAATTGCACTAGGAGTTGGAGTAGATATTTAGTGAAGAGACACCAGTTAAGTGCATACTACCTTTGGCAAAGCCTATTAGTGAAGTAAAAGAGACATCAAAAGTTTCAAGCTAGGAGTGGAATCAGTGGTGGTGTTTTTGTTTTGTTTTGTTTTGTTTTTTTGGTATCGGTGTGTGTAGTGGGGCATATTCAAAGGGTCAAATGTCCATAAAAAAGGGAAAGTCAAGGTGAGAGCTTAGCAGAGACAGAATTGATAGAATAAGGTTCCACAGGACAAGAGTAGATTGACTCAGAATCACAACTATATTAAATGGAAGTAGGAAGTGACTGACAATGTGGGCATAAATTTATGGGGAGGTAGCATACCAAGGTAGATAGAGTTCATGCTCACATTTTATGCTGTTCTGAAGGAAATAGAAACAACTAGTGGATTGAATCAAGACAGATAAAATTGACCTTGACCTTGAGTTTAAGATTGGAAGAAATAAGAATATAAGATAGAAATAAATTTATAGGAATTAGTAGAGTTTGGGTTGAGGGTATTCATGTGTTAATTTCTTAATGGTGTGAAGGAGATAAGGAATGATAATGTTTGCTGAAATTAAAGGTGGTGGCAGTTGCCAAGGGAAGAGTTTTAATGTTTATGGCTAATTCTTGAGAGAGATGAGTAAAAAGGTTAGATAAGGATAAGGAAAAGCACTGTGAATCAGCGCAGATCCTCACTGAGGGAGAAGGCCATGGATTTGAAGTGTCAGCACTTTACATGATTTTCTTCAGTAATGCTCAATGCCTCCCCCAATCTTTGTTCACACAGAATTTTGGATTATATTTTCTATTTCTGAGGGAATCAAAAACCAGATGTTGGACTTACAGAAATTTTAGAGATAAATTCCAGAACACAAATAATACTGGGGCACAGAGAATAACTGTAAGATGGGCTTTAAAAAGTCTAGCAGGTTGCAAAGAGAATGACTGGCTCTTTCAGTTTCAGAGAAAAAAAATAATATTAATTATATTCTATGAGAACCTATATCCATGCCAGTACTCTACTGTAGTAATTAAGTGCTTCATATTAACAACAACAAAAAGGCTAAGCCAAGCCATTAAAAGAATGAAATATCAGATTTGGTATGCCCTTTTTACTAGAAGCAAATATATAAATATTACGTGAAAAAGTTATATCTAAATTCAAGTCTCTTATTATGTAAAAAAAAAAAAAATCAGCCAGATGTTAACTCAGTAAAAATGACCAAACACAGAAGAAACCAAGCTACTATTAATGAAAGAGTAGGAACAACAAATATATTTGACTTTCATATGTAAATATTTCTTATATATCACTGAAAGGCAAAGATCTGTTTAGAAATATAACCACAGGGGAGGGGAGGAGCAAGATGGCAAAAGGAGTAGGAGACCTACATTTCGCTGGTCCCAGGAATTCAGCTAGATAGGGATTAAACCATTCTGAACACCTACGAACTCAACAGGAGATTGAAGAAAAGAAAACTTCAGCGACTCTCTGAACAGAAAAACGACCACTTACTGGAAGGTAGGACGTGGGGAGAAGTGAATCAGAGGCAATATTCGGGAGGATAGACGGCGGGCGAGGGGGCCTCTGTCAGCTGCTACTGGCAAGTGACAGAGCAGCGGAGCACAAAATTGGAACTTTTAGAAGTCGGCTCTGTTGAGGGACGTCGCTCCAGTGGCTGAGCAGAGGGTGGAACCCTCGCTGGGACAGTGTGATCTCAGGACCCTGGGGACACAGAAAGACTGGGGGTGTCTGAGTGTGGGAGACCTCCCAGGTATCAGAGTGGGGAAGCCAGCTGCAGAGACAGAGCCTAGGAGTGGGCTGTCAGCTCGGGGTTGCCGTAAACTGTGATCTGCGGCACACTCAGGCCACTGCTCATCCAGTAGGGACCCAACAAGCGGCAGATCCGGGGAGACTCCTCTTCCTCCCCTGGGAGGAGTGGCGTGGGAGCACACCACAGGGATCTGCTGCGTTTGGAGAGTCCACAAAAGGTTTGGTGCCAGAGATGGTAACACTCGCTCACAGGCTGGGTGAACACGGAGTGTGGCTGGAGACCAGGGAGACGGGAGTGATTGACTGCTTTTCTCTGGGGGTTCACTGAGGAGGGGGCCCTGAGTTCTTGGCTCCTTCAGGGCAGAGATTGGAAGGCCGTCATTTTCACTCTCATCCTCCAAAGCTGTAGGGAATCCTTGCAGGGAACAAAAGCTCCCGAGAGCAAACTCAGGCAGATTATTTAGCCTAGACCCGGCAAGGGCGGGGCAATTCCGCCTCCTGCAAAGACATTTGGGAACCACGGCAACAGGCCCCTCCCCCAGAAGATCAGCACGAACAGCCAGCCAAGACCAAGTTTACCAATCAATGAGAACGGCAGAACTCCAGCGCTAGGGGAATACTGCACATAGAATTCATGGCTTTTTTCCCCATGATTCTTTGGTCTTTCAAAGTTAATATTTTAATTTTCTTTTTTTCTTTTTCTTTTTTTTGAATTTTTCTTTTTCCCTTTTTCAACCAACATCTTATCAACCACTTTTTAAAAAAAATCTTTTTTATTTTTCATTTTTAGTCATACTCTATCCCTTCATAGTAGTTAATCTTATTTTTGGTATATACATATAAGTTGTACTCTCTTTAAAATTTTGGGATACAGTTTCTTCTAACAGATCAAAATATACGCTAAATCTGTAGTTTATGGATTTGTTCTAGTCTCCTGCCTGATCACATTCTCTCCCTTTTATTTTTAATCCTCTTCTTTATTCAACCAACTTCTTATTCTATCAATTCCTTTTATAAAATCCTTTATAATTTTCCTTTTTACAGCCATAGTCCATCCCTTCATCGTATTTGCCTTTATTTTTGTACATATTTAAGCTTTTCTTTCCTTAAAATTTGGGAGGCACTTTCTTCTAACAGACCAAAATACACCCAAAATTTAGAGTGGCAATGATCTATGCACCAACCAGCGTGATCATATTTGATCATATTCTTTTTTTTTTTAATCTTTTCCTTTTCTTTTTCTTTTTTTTTTTCTATCTTCCCCTTTCTGTTCCCCCAGTTTCAGGTCTCTTCTGATTTGTTTAGTGTATATTTTTCTGAGGTCGTTGTTACCCTGTTAGAATTTTGTTCTCTCATTCACCTGTTCTCCTCTGGACAAAATGACAAGATGGAAAAAATCACCTCAAAAAAAAGAACAAGACACAGTACCGAATGCCAGGGACCTAATCAATACGGACATCAGTAAGATGTCAGAACTAAGTTCAGAATGACGATTATAAAGATACTAGCTGGGCTTGAAAAAAGCATGGAAGATATTAGAGAAACCCTTTCTGGAGAATGAAAAGAACTAAAATCTAACCAAGTCAAAAACAAAAAGGCTATTAATGAAGTGCAATATAAAATGGAGGCTTTAACCGCTAGGATAAATGAGACAGAAGAGAGAATTAGTGATATAGAAGACTAAATGATGGAAAATAAGCTGAGAAAAAGAGAACTAAACAACTACTTGATCACAAGGGCAGAATTCGAGAGATAAGTGATATCATAAGATGAAACAATATTAGAATGATTGGGATCCAGGAAGAAGAAGAATGAGAGAGGGTGGCAGAAGGCATATTGGAGCAAATTATAGCAGAGAACTTACCTAATTTGGGGAAGGAAACAGGCATCAAAATCCAGGAGGCACAGAGAACCCCGCTCAAAATCAGTAAAAATAGGTCAACACCCCAACATCTAATAGTAAAACGTACCAGTCTCAGAGACAAAGAGAAAATCCCGAAAGCAGCTTGGGATAAGAGATCTGTAAACTACAATGGTGTAAACATTAGCTTGGCAACAGACCTATCCACAGAGACCTGGCAGGCCAGAAAGGACTGGCATGATATATTCAGAGCACTAAATGAGGAAAAAAATATGCAGCCAAGAATACTATATCCAGCTAGGCTGTCATTGAAAATAGGAGAGGTAAAAAGTTTCCAGGACAAACAAAAACTAAAGGAATTCGCAAACATGTAACTAGCCCTACAAGAAATATTGAAAGGGGTCCTCTAAGCAAAGAGAGAGCCTAAAAGTAACATAGAGCAGAAAGGAACACAGACAATACACAGTAACAGTAACCTTACAGGCAATACAATGACACTAAATTCATATCTTTCAACAGTAACCCTGAATGTAAATGGGATAAATGCCCCAATCAAAAGAGACAGGGTATCAGATTGGATAAAAAAACAAGACCCATCGATATGCTGTCTGCAAGAGACTCATTTTAGACCCAAAGACATCCCCAGATTGAAAGTGAGGGGGTGGGTACCATTTATCATGCTAATGGACATGAAAAGAAAGCTGGGGTGGCAATCCTTATATCAGACAAATTAGATTTTAAACAAAAGACTATAAGAAGAGATGAGGAAGGACACTGTAGCATACATAAAGGGTCTATCCAACAAGAAGATCTAACAATTGTAAATATCTATGCCCCTAACATGGGAGCAGCCAATTATATAAGCCAATTAATAACAAAAGCAAAGAAACACATTGATAAAAATACAATAATAGTGGGGACTTTAACACCCCTTTGACTGAAATGGACAGATAATCTAAGCAAAAGATCAACAGGAAATAAAGTCTTTAAATAACACACTGGACCAAATGGACTTCACAGATATATTCAGAACATTCCATCCCAAAGCAACGGAATACACATTCTTCTCTAGTGCCCATGGAACATTCTCCAGAATTGACCACATCCTAGGTCACAAATCAGGTCTCAACCAGTACCAAAAGATTGTGTTCATTCCCTGCATATTTTCAGACCACAATGCTTTGAAACTAGAACTCAGTCACAAGAGGAAAGTTGGAAGGAACTCAAATACAAGGAGGCTAAAGAACATCCTACTAAAGAAGGAATGAGTCAACCAGGAAATTAAAAGAATTAAAAAAAAAAAAAACCATGGAAACAAGTGAAAATAAAAACACATTGTTCAAAATCTTTCGGATGCAGCAAAGGCAGTCCTAAAAGGAAAGTATATAACAATACAAGCCTTTCTCAAGAAACAAGAAAGGTCTCAAATACACAACCTAAACCTACACCTAAAGGAGCTGGAGAAAGAACAGCAAATAAAGCCTGAACCCAGCAGGAGAAGAGAAATAATAAAGATCAGAGCAGAAATCAATGAAATAGAAACGACAAGAACAGTAAAACAGATTAATGAAAGTAGGAGCTGGTTCTTTGAAAGAATTAATATGATTGATAAACCCCTGGCCAGACTTATCAAAAAGAAAAGAGAAATGACCCAAATAAATAAAATCACAGATGAAAGAGGAGAGATCACAACCAACACCAAAGAAATACAAACAGTTATAAGAACATATTATGAGCAACTATATGCCAGCGAATTAGATAATCTTGAAGAAATGGATGCATTCCTAGAAATGTATCAACACCAAAAATGAACCAGGAAGAAATAGAAAACCTGAACAGACCTGAAACCACTAAGGAAATTGAACCAGTAGTCTAAAATCTCCCAATAAACAAAGCCCAGGGCCAGATGCCTTCCCAGGGGAATTCTACCAAACATTTAAAGAATTAATACCTATTCTTCTGAAAGTGTTCCAAAAATTAGAAATGGAAGGAAAACTTCCAAACTCTTTCTATGAGGCTTGCATTACCTTGATCCAAAAACCAAAGACCCCATCAAAAAGGAGAAATACAAACAAATATCCCTGATGAACATGGATGCAAAAATTCTCACCAAAATACTAGCCAATAGGATCCAATAGTACATTAAAAGGATTATTCACCATGACCCAGTGGGATTTATTCCTGGGCTGCAAGGTTGGTTCAACATCCGCAAATCAATCAATGTGATACAATGCATTAATAAAAGAAAGAACAAGAAACCTATGATCCTGTCAATAGAGGCAGAAAAAGCATTTGACAATATACAGCACCCTTTCTTGATCAAAACTCTTCAGAGTTTAGGGATAGAAGGTACATACCTCAACATCATAAAAGCCATCTATGAAAAACCCATAGCAAATATCATTCTCAATGGGGAAAAAATGAGAGCTTTTCCCCTAAGGTCAGGAACACGGCAGGGATGTCCACTATCACCACGGCTATACAACATAGTATTAGAAGTCCTAGCCACAGCAATCAGACAACAAAAATAAATAAAAGGCATTGAATTGGGAAAGAAGAAGTCAAACTCTCACTCTTTGCAGATGTTATGATACTTTGGGTGGAAAACCCAAAAGACTCCACCCCAACTGCTAGAACTCATACAGGAATTCAGTAAAGTGGCAGGATATAAAATCAATGCACAGAAATCAGTGGCATTCCTATACACCAACAACAAGACAAAAGAAAGAGAAATTAAGGAGTCGATCCCATTTACAATTGCACCCGAAACTATAAGATACCCAAGAATAAATCTACCCAAAGAGGCAAAGAATCTGTACTCAGAAAACTATAAAATACTCATGAAAGGAATTGAGGAAGACACAAAGAAATGGAAAAACATTCCATGCTCAAGGAGTGGAAGAACAAATATTGTGAAAATGTCAATCTTACCTAGAGCAATCTACATATTTAATTCAATCACTGTCAAAATACCATCCATTTTTTTCAAAGAAATGGAACAAATAATCCTAAAATATCTATGGGACCAGAAAAGACCCTGAATAGCCTGAGGAATTTTGAAAAAGAAAAGCAAAGCTGGTGGCATCACAATTCTGGACTTCAAGCTCTATTACAAAGCTGTCATCATCAAGACAGTAAGGTACTGGCACAGAAACAGACACTTAGATCAATGGAACAGAATAGAGAACCCAGAAGTGGACCCTCAACTCTATGGTCAACTAATCTTCGACAAAGCAGGAAAGGATGTCCAATGGAAAAAAGACAGTCTGTTCAACAAATGGCCTTGGGAAAATTTGGCAACCATATGCAGAAGGATGAACCTGGCCCATTTCCTTACACCCCACACATAAATAGACTCAAAATGGTTGAAAGACCTAAATATGAGACAGGAATCCATCAAAATTCTAAAGGAGAACACGGGCAGCAACCTCTTCGACCTCAGCCACAGCAACTTCTTCCTAGGAACATTGTCAAAGGTAAGGGAAGAAATGGCCAAAATGAACTTTGGGGACCTCATCAAGATAAAACGCTTTTGCACAGTAAAGGAAAGTCAACAAAACCAAAAGATAACCGACAGAAGGGAAGAAGATATTTGCAAATGACATATCAGATAA
Organism: Zalophus californianus; assembly: GCF_009762305.2. Lineage (NCBI taxonomy): Eukaryota > Metazoa > Chordata > Mammalia > Carnivora > Otariidae > Zalophus > Zalophus californianus. The sequence goes on from NC_045595.1 coordinate 179,732,981, forward strand.
AGGGCTAGTATCCAAACTCTATAAAGAACTTATCAAACTCAACACCAAAAGAACAAATGATCCAATCAAGAAATGGGCAGAAGACATGAACAGGCATTTTTCCAAAGAAGACATCGAAATGGCCAACAGACACATGAAAAAGTGCTCAACTTTACTCGGCATCAGGGAAATCCAAATCAAAACCTCAATGAGATACCACCTCACACCAGTGAGAATGGCTAAAATTAACATGTCAGGAAATGACAGATGTTGGCGGGGATGCAGAGAAAGGGGAATCCTCCTACACTGTTGGTGGGAATGCAAGCTGGGGCAGCCACTGTGGAAAACAGTATGGAGGTTCCTCAAAAAGTTGAAAATAGAGCTACCATATGACCCAGCAATTGCACTACTGGGGGTATTTACCCCAAAGATACAAATGTGGGGATACGAAGGGGTACATGCACCCTGATATTTATAGCAGCAATGTCCACAATAGCCCAACTATGGAAAGAGCCAAGATGTACGTCGACAGATCAATTCATAAAGAAGATGTTACACACACACACACACACACACACACACACACACACACACACACACATACACAATGGAATATTATGCAGCCATCAAAAGGAATGAAATCTTGCCATTTGCAATGACATGGATGGATCTGGAGGGTATTAGGCTGAGTGAAATAAGTCAATCAGAGAAAGACATGTATCATATGATCTCACTGATATGAGGAAGTCTTAATCTCAGGGAACAAACAGGGTTGCTGGAGTGGTGGGTGGTGGGAAGGTTGGGGTGGCTGGGTGATAGACATTAGGGGGGATGTGTGCTCTGGTGAGTGCTGTGAATTGTGTAAGACTGTTGAATCACAGACCTGTACATCTGAAACAAATAATTATATGTTAAAAATAAAAAAGAAGATAGTAGGAAGGGAAAAATGAAGGGGGGAAATCAGAGGGGGAGACGAACCATGAGAGACTATGGACTCTGAGAAACAAACAGGGTTCTAGAGGGGAGGGGGGTGGGGGGATGGGTTAACCTGGTGATGTGTATTAAAGAGGGCACGTTCTGCATGGAGCACTGGGTGTTGTATGCAAACAATGAATCATAGAACACTACATCAAACACTAATGATATAATATATAGTGATTAACATAACATAGTAAAAAAAAGAAATATAACCACAATACTATCATTATATCTAAATGATTCCTTAGTATTAACAATGTGTAATCAGTGTTCAAAATTCCCTGATTGTTTTATATTTATATATTTTTTGTTTGTTAAGTTCTAGATAAAGACCATATAATGCAATTGTTTAGTATATTTCTTAATCTTTTTTAAGTCTATAGGTATTCCACCCTCTCTCTTTTTTTAGTTTTTACCTTGCAAATTTATATTTTGAGAAACTAGCCTGCTTATCCTATCTGAAATTCAGAGAGATTATATTGTTACCTCGTATTATATCATGTTCTTCTTACCTTCATTTTTCCTGGTACTCAAATATATTAATTTGAACACATTTGGAATTAATTGTTATTATTGTTATTTGACTTCATTTTTTTGGCAAGAGAACACCATGGATTATATTGTGTTCTCTTATCAGAAAGTACAGAATCTCTGACTATTTCTTTGTTTTTGTAGCAGCCTATGCCTTTTATTTCATTGAATTATAAAATGGCAAAAGCCTAATTTTATATCATTTTCTCCACTTATTAGCTCGATTATATCTATACAGGTTATACTTATTAAAGGGAAAATATCCCTTCTCCAACTATTTGCTTACACTGTGGTACTGTTTACATTGGCAAGGAAAAATAATATTTTATTTTGTTTTATTTAATAAAAAAATCAAAATGATGTTAATTCCCCAGCATCATCTAAAAGTAACCAAAGAAGGTTTTCTCTCTCTCTCTCTTTTTTTTCCTTTTAACCATTAGGAATACATGTATTTAAATATATTTGATTTATTTATTTCAATTTATTGAGGATTTTAAAAAATTATTACTGAGGTATAATTGACACACAGTATTATATTATTTTCAGGTGTATGACATTAATTCAAGAATTCTGTACATTGCTCAGTGCTCACCATGATCAGTGTCATCACCATCTGTCACCATACAACATAATTACAATATTATTAGCTGTATTCCCTATGTTGGAAGGCAGCTATGCTAACCACTATACCACCAACACTCCAAAGGAGTATTTTTGCTTGCGTTGGCCAGGAATCGAACCCGGGTCAACTGCTTGGAAGTGTATTCCCTATGTTGTACTTTTCATTTCCAGAACTTGTTTAATTTATAACTGGAAGTATTTTGTTTTGTTTTTTCTTAATGATGCTTACATTAACATATTTTGACAGTGGAACCTTCTTCAAGTTGACCACCAAATCTTGTTAAGCTAACTGCTAGATTTTGACAGTTTTTTGTTTTTTGTGATGACAAATTATGTTAGGCCTATCGTGCATGTTTTCTGCCCAGACATGGAATTATTTATTTTCCCATAGAACCCTTTTTCCTTTTGGTAAGGGAACATAGGATTTATTGGCCATCGTCTGAGCACTATGATTCCTCATTGTTACTAGCTGTAATAATTTGCTAGGGTTTCCATAACAAAATACCACAGATTGGGAGGCTTAAACAACAGAAATTATTTTTTCACAATTTTGGAAGCTGAAAGAACAAGATCAACATGCTAGCAAGGTTGATTTCTCCTGAGGCCTCCTTCTGTGTTTTGCAGATGGCTGCCCTCTTCCTGCCTTTTCACAAAATCATCCTTTTGCAATTGTACTTATGGCATCTCTTGATGGGTCTAAATTTCTTCTTAAAAGGGTATCAATCAGATTGTATTAGGGCCTGCCCATATGACCTTGGTTAACGTTAGTTACCTTTTCAAAGGCCCTACCTCCAAATATAGTACATTCTGAGATACTGGGGGTTAGGGCTTCAACATAGGAATTTTGGCAGGGGACACAGTTCAACTCATGACACTGGCTATTGTTTCTAAGTCTTTCAAGTGGGGATAATGAGGGACTATATTATTTTTAAAATGTAGTATATCATGAGTTATTTTATATGTGTATATATTTTTTCTTGATTCCTTATTAGGTAAATATTATTACTGGAAATAATTTAGGCATTTTTACAGTTTTGTTTTTCTATCCTTGGATATGACCCACTAGAGACCTGTCATCAAATTTCTAGATTATAAAGTTAATATAACTTTTCTTTATGATTTAGCCACTGACTACATGGACAAGTTTATTTTGTAATTTGCCTTAGAGATTAGGGATTTCATTTAAAATTTAATTCTTTTTTGTTGTCATGTGAAACATTTGGGTGTTTCCAAAGTCAAATCCATGAAAGGTTTCCTCTGAAACATCCCTCAGTGTCAGTTGCTCTTGTCAGATGTTCCTATCAAGCTTTTCATGCAGACTAAGAACATCTTTTTTAAGGGTAAATACTTGCTGACACTTACCTGTATTCTCCATTCTCAAGGCCATCAGAATTCCCCATATTTCACCTCTTTCTTCCCACATAGTTGCTGATACCACCAGAATCTGATTACTGTTGGTGATTTGACACCCTCCACTTATAAACTGATCCCCTCCACTTTATAATCATAGGGAAGTTTTGTGAGGCAGATAATATTTTTCAAAGATGATTGTACATATACACACATATATGTACTGTGCTGGTAAATGTTTAACAATTGACAACATTGTTAAAATGTCTATGCTACCCAGAGTAATCTATACCTTCAGTGCCATCCCGATAAAAATTCAATGACATTTTTCAAAGTGCTGGAAAAGACAATCCTAAAATTTGTATGGAATCAGAAAAGACCCTGCATCGCCAAGGAAATGTTGAAAAAGAGAAACAAAGCTGGGGGCATCATGTTGCCTGATTTCAAGCTATATTACAAAGCAGTGATCACCAAGACAGCATGGTACTGGCACAAAAACAGACATATAGACCAATGGAACAGAGTAGAGAGCCCAGATACGGATCCTCAACTCTATGGTCAAATAATCTTTGACAAAGCAGGAAAAAATATGCAATGGAAGAAAGACAGTCTCTTCAGTAAATGGTGCTGGGAAAATTGGACAGCCACATGCAGAAGAATGAAACGCGACCATTCTTTAACACCATACACAAAGATAAACTCAAAATGGATGAAAGACCTCAATGTGAGATAGGAATCCATCAAAGTCCTAGAGGAGAACATAGGCAGTAACTTCTTCGACATTGGCCACAACAACTTCTTTCAAGATACATCTCCAAAGGCTAGTGAAACAAAAGCAAAAATGAACTTTTGGGACTTCATCAAGATAAAAAGCTTCTGCACAGCAAAGGAAACAGTCAACAAAACAAAGAGGCAACCCACAGAATGGGAGAAGATATTTGCAAATGACACTACAGATAAAGGGCAAAGGGCTGGTATCCAAGATCTATAAAGAACTTCTTAAACTCAGCACCCAAAAAACAAATAATCAAGTCAAAAAATGAGCAGAACACATGAACAGACACTTCTCCAAAGAAGACATACAAATGGCTAACAGACATATGAAAAAATGTTCATCATCATTAGCCATCAGGGAAATTCAAATCAAAACCACACTGAGATATCACCTTACACCAGTTAGAATGGCAAAAATTGACAAGGCAAGAAACAACAAATGTTGGAGAGGTTGTGGAGAAAGGAGAACCCTCTTACACTGTTTGTGGGAATGTAGTTGGTACAGCCGCTTTGGAAAACAAGGTGGAGTTGCCTCAAAAAATTAAAAATAGAACTACCCTATGACCCAGCAATTGCAGTACTGGGTATTTAGCCCAATGACACAGATGTAGTGAAAAGAAGGGCCATATGCACCCCAATGTTCATAGCAGCAATGTCTGCAATAGCCAAACTGTGGAAAGAGCCGAGATGCCCATCAACAGAAGAATGGATAAAGAAGATGTGGTCCATATATACAATGGAATATTACTCAGCCATCAGAAAGGATGAATACCCAACTTTTACATCAACATGGATGGGACTGGAGGAGATTATGCTAAGTGAAATAAGTCAAGCAGAGAAAGATAATTATCATATGGTTTCACTGATTTGTGGAACATAAAGAATAGCATGGAGGACATTAGGAGAAGGAAGGGAAAAGTGAAGGGGGGGAATCAGAGGGAGAGATGAATCATGAGAGACTATGGACTCTGAGAAACAAACAGGGTTTTAGAGGGAAGGGGGTTGGGGGGATGGGTTAGCCCGGTGATGGGTATTAAGGAGGGTATGTACTGCATGGAGCTACGAAAACAATGAATAGTGGATCACTACATCAAAAACTAGTGATATATGGTGACTACCATAACATAATAAAATTAAATTTTAAGAAAAATTGACAATATGTGGATGGGAGAAGACTATAGCATTTGTTGTGTTTGTCAGTTTTCATGGTGTAAATACTACTACCATGCCTGATCTCAAACTATCAATGTGATGCCACTGAAGGTAGAGTTGGCAAGTAATGCTAACCATCAGCCCATATGACTCAACTCCAGCATACAGCTTACACCATCATATTTGTTTTATTTTCTATGTGATACTGGTATCCCTCTATTGAGTTGATGGAGATTAAATTATTCTCTTTGAACCCAGAGTTTTCTAATAACATCAACCAACAGATTACAGCAGAAGTGATGCTATATGACTTCTGAATCTAGATCACTATAAGCAATATGGTTTTCTCCTGACTTTCTTTCTCTCAGGGTATGTACCTTGGGAGCCCCAGTATATGAGCTCTAGCTACTCAGAAGCTGCCATACTGGAGATAGTATATGGAATGACCAAATAGAGATGGAGAGACATTTCCTCAGCCTTTTTGTGTTTTCAGAGAAGGAAATAACCTAGCTTACAGATAACTCCAGCCCCAGCCAACATCCTCAAGCAAGAACTACTTGGTTAGGCACAGTCTACTTTTAGACCTGTGAAAGGTAATAATAAATTTTTGTTATTATTGTTGGTTAACTTCTTTATTTAGAAGCAATTTTAGACTTACAAAAATTTGAAAATATAGTACAAAGTATACCATTCAGCCAACTTCCTCAAGTTTTTACTACTGTCCTTTATTGGGTCCAGGATCCAACCTAGGAACCCATATTATATGGTTTGGCTTGCGGGTGGTTTGTTATAGTGCCTGGAGCATCATTACTAAATTTTGGCCAATGAGAGTCCCTTTATGTTACCTCTGTGATGGATACCTTCTGTTTTAACCCCTAGATGCACTGTGTGTGACTCTCTCTAAACTTTCCCCTTTGTCCCAAGAGGCTGATATGGATCCTTTTGATCAAGAGCCATATTATTTATTGAAGATGCAACTTTTCTATCTGACATAAATGAAACCAATACATAATGATGGAAGAGGGATAAGATAATTATAAAAACATTCATGTTCAGGAAAGGGAACATATTTGGGTAGTCACTCCTTTAAGCTCTAAGCTGTCTGGCCTCATCCAAAGTGATCATTGGAGAAATTAATTCCATTCCCATTTCTACTTTGCTTCTGGTGGTAGGAGTTTGGAGAAGCCCTAAGGTCATTTTAACTCCTGAATAATAACTTTCTATTTTGAGTCCAGGCCCATGGTCTTTAATAGTGCAGATCTCTTACCAACTTGGTAGTTTCCTTTTTCTTTTTAATGTTTTAATTTTCTAACAGTTATTTTCTGCATATAATTCTGTGATTTGCAATAGGACATTTTTGTGTGTGTGTTCTTGTCTACATGCCTCTTTTTATCCTCAACTAAATTGGACTTCACAGGCTTTGGTGAGAAAGTCTCATGTTTAGTGAGCTGTTTATGTTAAAATAATCAGATATATTGGTGTCATATTCACCACTTCAATTCACCAGTTGTTAAATTTATAATACTTTCTATTTGATCCTTTCTGCAGAGCTGAGTTTTAGTTAGATTCAATTTATGTAACTGTTTCCGAACTTCAATTTTGACCATTTGCTTAACAAGCACCATGGTGCTTGTTAAAGCACCAGTTGCTTCTTCCAAATTTATTAATTCCTTACTTTCTGGATTATTTCTGAGAATTTGTATCCTTTTTTGCATACTGGGTGATTCTGAATTTATTTTTTATAGTCCTTCTAAAAGGCAGATAACAAAGTGTACTATTATAATTCTATCTTAAGACTCTTCCCTAAGAGCTATAAATACATTAGGGAAATTATTTGTCACAATATTATTATTATAGGAAAATTTACCAAATATGCCCACACAACATAACATATATTGTCATCCTTCCAGCCTCTGATATAAGTGTGTTTACTGCCTCACTCCACTAATAATACCTGTGTTGGGGTACCCCCAAACCATCCCCGGAACCAGTGCTTTGCTGGAATTATTCACATCCCCAGACTCACTGTTATCCTCATGGTTATAGTTATCACAGCTAAAAGATACAGACAAAAACAGAGAAAAGATGCATGGAGCAAAATTCAAAGGAAGACAGGCAAAAGCTTCTAGGGATTCCTCCCAGTGAAATCACATAGTACATTCTTAGCTCCCCTGCAGTGATATGTAACATCAACTTCCAAAGTGTTGCCAACCAAGGAAACGCATTTGAGCTTGTCTGTTCAGAGTTTTTCTGGGAGTCAGTGGTTTAGGAATACAGGGCCTGAGTGACTGACTTCAGTTATTCTAGCTCCAGACCCCTGGAGAGAAAGTAGATAATCATGATAAGTTACATTGTTAGTATATACCATATGGAAAAACTGACACACTGTAGGTCCAGGCTTCAGGCAGCTAACATTCAAGGAGCTTTGTTTTCAGGAGCTGACCAATGGCCGGTCCTCAAAATAGGCCTTTCTTTAGAAAATGTGCATGTTTGAGCAACCCAGGTCTGCTGAGTTAATCCTTTCCTGAAAACATCACCCTTTTCTGTATCTGTCAGAATAGGCCAAAAGTAAAATTTGAAAGCACAGAAGTGAAATTTCAGTAGCTTAGTGCATTAAAATTCTAATTCTTACTACTGCAACAAATCCCTGTAGTGTTAGTTGGGAACTCTATTCTATTTCATTCTCATTTAGGAGCTTGGGGGGAGAAAGATACAGTGTAGCAAATTATGATCTACCTTTTAAAATTTTAGCATGGAACTGACACACATTTCAGTAACAAAGGTAAGTCTTATAGTAATGCCTAATTTTTTCAGATGGCTCAGAAGTAAAATTTTACCCTTTCTGCAGAGAGCAGAAAGCTATAAGGGTCTGGTGATTGCTGCTAATGACTTGTATGTTATTATATTTATAATTAAAATTGTGATTATTTTACCTATATGGTATATAGGTATATGTAAAATATGTAATTATGTATATTATATATTTGTACTAGTGTATTATTATTATATTATACTTGTTCATTAATTTTACAGCGGTCTCAAAGATAAATCTCACAGTTTACTATCACTTCTGAAGTTAGCCTTTGAATGTACCTTTCATTTGATTGCATATGTGAAAAATACTCTTTTTACTTACAAATCTGTAGGTTTTCCATTCAGGACCAAACATTTAATTTCTTACAGAAGCTGAAGTTTGCTTTTAACAAGTTGAACAGTGCTTTCAACCTCTTTAGGGAGCTAATGGGTCAAATATTAAAGATCACAATCTGCCAGAAACAGATTCCTGTATCCACTTAGGCTTTGTGTTGGGATGCCAAAGGCCTACATTTTAGGAGGGAGGGTAAATATGAAGTAGATAAACTTCCATGGAATTGTGGCCCAAACATGAATTCTTTGAATCCCTGAATGGAATAAGTAGATTATTTCTAGGACCTTTAGCCTAGCCAATTACAGAAGTAAATTTTATCTGAGGAATATAACATTATCTGTAAGCATATGGCATAAGCTCTACAGTTTTTCATATTATAAGGTATAGAATTTAATAAATAAAAAAAGCTAAGTGAAACATCACATTAATAAAATAAAAAAGATAATGAGAATAACAACACCAGAGGTTAAATAACAGAGGCTAATTTTACATTTACCACCAAAATAATATTACAAAATATATAGCTAAATTTGATACAGATGAAATTGTTATAGAAGTTCAAACTTGTAATTATTTAAGAAGTCAAATCTATATATAAAAACTCACAAAGAAAACTTAAGGCCTAGATGGTCCACCCCTGAACTATAACAAACAATTATGAAATAATGCCAATGATAATAAAAATTCTTTGAGAGAATGGACAGTGAAGGAATATTTTTCATTGTATCTTATGAGGCTGGTATAATATTAATATTGAAAATTAACAAGAATTACAAGAAAGGAAATTTACAGGAACATTTAATGACTATGTAAAAATAAATAGGTATTTGTACACTGAATCTAATGTAGCTGCTATAAAAATAAGTAGGTATTATCAAATATGTTTTATTCAGTTCATGATTGAAAGAAAAATACTTTTCTTTTTTTTAAGATTTTATTTATTTATTTGACAGAGAGAGACATAGCAAGAGCAGGAACACAAGCAGGGGGAGTGGGAGAGGGAGAAACAGGCTTCCGCAGAGCAGGGAGCCCGATGTGGGGCTCCATCCCAGGACCCCGGGATCATGACCTGAGCTGAAGGCAGACGCTTAATGACTGAGCCACCCAGGCACCTGAAAAATGCTTTTCTTACATATATTATGGAAGTTCAGCCTGGAATATATCTAACGGTCTAGTTCTCTTTGGAAAGAATATTGGAAAGATTAAGATATCTAGACATAGACATCGCAGTCACCTTTTTGTAGGCTGTGTTAATTAATTTCATTTTTCTCAGTCTTGACAAAATGTCTTTGCTTAATAAAATACATGTATGTATCTGACAGATGACATCCTTATAATGCCGAGACAAATGAACAAAACTCCATGTATAAAGAATGGAGAAATGTGTCATATGGTTAGTTTTCTCAACTTATCTGTTTGTTCTATTTGTTCCTTTACTTAAGTATATCTTTCTTTTCTATGGCAATTTTACCTTTTCCCAAATAAAAGCATACTGAACTGAAAATGTCAGGAGTATCTGAGAAAATGAAAAACTATGATGCAATACAACTAACATGGCATACTTTTATGGATGGTTCTCTAATTTGGAGGTGCAGAGACTGCTAAGTAAGAATAAGATTTACTTAAGAGGGTAAACCAAAATGAAATAATATACAAATGCATTTTCCTGTAGCACACTCATTTGGAACCTATAATTTAGCCAGAGCAAATCCATTTATATTCAATTACAAAATATCTGTAGGGAGATTGGTATGGAATCAAATTCAGTATATGTGGGAAAGCTCTTAGAAATCATTTGCTTCCAGTGTCACCAAGGAGTTCTCTGGGACTTCTTGGAACATCATGATGTAGAGGAATTTCACAGGATATTGCTGATTCCTCAGAAATTATGTAAGGAGAGCACCTTCCCATGGGATCTTTAAGTGGCAGATTCATCATGTAGCATAAGTGAGTTTCAAATATAGTGCAAAATTTAATGTCCTAACTAGATTTTTCAGTGGGACTTTTGCATTTGCATTGTATTTAAGAGTTGGGAAAACTGACATATAATTCCATGTTATAGGTTGGGAGTTATGTAACAAATGGAAATATATGGTATCTATCCTTGACAGAGAGTACTTAATTCTGGAACCAAAAAAAAATAAAATAAAAAAATATATAAAAAACTAAACTTTAAAGGAGAGCTAATCTACAGTTTTTGTTAGAGAACTTATTTTAAACCTTTTCTACCTTTACTGAGCTCTCCACCTCACAACTGTAATTTTTTTTTTAAAGATTTTATTTATTTATTCATGAGAGACAGAGAGAGAGAGAGAGAGAAGCAGAGGGAGAAGCAGGCTCCCAAGGATCAGGAAGCCCGATGCGGGACTCGACCCCAGGACCCTGAGATCATGACCTGAGCCAAAGGCAGACGCTCAACCATCTGAGCCACCCAGGCACCCCTCACAACTGTAATTTTGTCAGACAAACTAATTACCATTTTTGGGGGGAACATTGACAATGTGGTAGGAACTCACTTTCCATTTTCTTTCTTACAGATTTTATGGCATCTTTATTTCCTTTTCTTCCTTTTCCACGATCTCAGTAGAATATTTGTCATTTCTTCTCTCCAAGGCAAATCACTCTTCTGTGTCTTGGGGACTGTCACCTTTCTTGAGAGTTTCGCTTTTTATATCACTCCCTTCTTGGCATTTTATTTTCTCCATCTCCACTGAATTTTTTCACTTGATTTTCTAACTTATGTAAGTCTCTCTTATCCTGATAAAATCTTTTAGCCAGTTCTGCAACCATTCATTCTTTTAATCATTAAACTTCTTCAAAGATCAGTCTATGTAATCTGTTTCAATTTCATCACTATATACTCATCTTTTAATCTTCTGTAATAATGCTTCACTTTTCAATCCTCTATTTTTAACTGCTTTTAATGGGACAGAGATTTAAAATACCAGAGAATTTTTCTACTCTCTAGTCCTTAAAAACCATTTGCAGTCATTTGTCGTTCTTTCTTCTGCCGTAGCTGTTATTTTCTTGTTTCATTTATCTTCAATTTATCATTACCTCCAACATCCTAGTTTAAATCTTGATTCCTTACAGCTGAATGGTCAACACTGCTGTCTAACTGTTGGGCTATCCTTAATCTGTATGTCTTCCAATGCATTATGCACAGTTACTAAATGAATCTTTCTGAAACATTTATCTGATAAGCAGTATAATGTAGAACACCTCTGCTGAATTCCCATTGTCTACAGAATAAAGACTAAAAGACATTAACTTGTTTTTCAGGCACTCCACAGTCTGATTCCAAATCGCCTTTCTGCTTTTACTTTTTACTACTTATTTTCATGAGCCTTATGATCTTGCCCATATGTTTGCTTATGCTCATGCATTTGCTCCCATTTTTCTATCAAACATCTATCCTTTATAGCACATTCACAATTCTTCCTGCTTCATCAATCCTTCCCTGATACTTTATGCAGAAGAGTATACTCTTTCTCTTTTTAATTTCCATATTTTATCTGTACAGTTAAAAAAATTGTTATTTATAAAATATAGTGAGGTAATAGTGATACATGGGAAACAACATAACCATAAAAATTATTAAAAATTGTTTCATATTTTAAATATAATAAATTATAATATCTTAATATAATATTAATAATTAATATAAATTAATATTTCTGGCTTTCCTCTCTACAAATTAGTTTATTAGATTATCCAAATATATAATTTACAACTTTATTTTCAGTTAATTAAATGAAAATATTGGTTGCTTTTGGCAAATGTAAGATTACAAATAATTTCTGATAATTTTTAATTGTGAGAAGGATATTTCTGCTGATATAATGTATTTCGATTTAAAAAAAACTGTTGAGTTTAGAGAATTTTCTGTATATTTATACTTTAAGTCTTTTATCATATATGTAGTTTGAAAATACTTTCTTCCAATTTGTACTTTTCATTTTCATCCTCTTAGCAGAATCTTTCATGGAGAAAAAAATATTTTTAATGAAATCCTATTTATCGTGTTTTTGCTTTATGGATTTTATTTTTGGTGTCACGTTTAAGAACTTGTCACCAAACCCTGGTCATCAAGGTTTTCTCTTATATTTTCCATTAAAGTTTCATATTTTTATGTTTTATATTTAAATTTACAATTTATTTTGAGTTGATTTTTGCAAAGATGTAAGATTTAGATTGAAGTTTTCGTTTTCTTTTTTTTAATATTTTATTTATTTATTTGAGAGAGAGCGAAAATGAATCACAGAAGAGAGGGATCACAGAGTCGGAGAGAAATTTCAGAGGGAGAGGGACCACAGAGGGACAGGGGAAGCCGACTCACTGCTGAGCCAAGACCCCCTTGCAGGGTTCAATGCGGGACTCGATCCCAGGACCCCGAGATCATGACCTGAGCTGAAGGCAGACGCTTAATGTTTGAGCCACACAAGCGCCCCAAAGTTTTATTTTTCTTTTCTCTTCTCCCCTCCCCTCCCTTCTTCCCTTTCTCTCCTTTCTTCCCCACCTCTCCCTCCCTTTCTCTCACACCCTTCTCATTCTTCTTTTTTTTCCTCTACTCTCCTTTCCTATCCTATCTTATAAAGATACCCTATTTCTCTAGCACTTATTTGTTAAAAAGACAGTCCTTCCTTTGAATTGCTTTTGCACCATCATATAAAATCAGTTGACTATACTTGTGTCTGTCTATTTCTGGGTTCTTTATTCTGTTCCATTGATCCGTGTGTCTGTTCGTTCATCAGTATCACAGCCTCTTGATTATTTTAGCTATTTAATAAATCTAAAAGTAGTTAGAGTGAGTCTTCCCACTTCATTTTGCTTTTCTTAAATTGTTTTAGTGATTCTCATTCCTTTGATTTTCCATATTAATATGAGAAAAATCTCATCAATGTTTACATAGTATTACTGGAATTTTGATGAGGAAATTGACATCTTCAGTGTGTAGAGACTTTAAATTGACAAATACAATATGTCCTTCCATTTATCTAAGTCATCTTTTATCTCCTTCAAAAATATTTTGTAATTTTCAGCATGTGCATGTGTTGTTAGCTTCATGTTTAAGTATTTCCTTATTTTTGAATTACGTAAATAGTTTTATATATTTAATTTTTGCTTCTATGCAGAATATGTAACTGCAGAGTACATAAATATAATTGATTTTGTATGTTGAATATTATATCCTACACTTTGATGACCTCACTTATTATTAGTTCTAGGAGTTATTTGTAAGTCCTTTGGAATTTTCTAACATAAACAATCATATTATTTGCAAATATTTAACCTATATGTTTATAGTTATATATCTCTTTGTATTAGATGTGAGAGTTGTATCATAAATCTTCTCCATTAATTCTAAAAATGTGTAAGGACTGAACTTTAGTATTGTACATTAGTCGTCCTCGATAAATAATTTTGAATGAATTACGTAAAATTTTCTAATTATCTCATTCATATATATAAAATATAGTAGAGTGAATTATGAATTATTCTTTTGTTATATTGCATGTAAAACCCCGATATTTAGGAATTTTCCCAGCACCGTATCAAATGATATCTGCAATAGATTCTGTGGATTCCTGATATTATAAAGCAACCCCAATTTATTATGAATGTGTCTTATCAGACTCTTGATTCTGTCATTTGTCAGTTATCATGGTGTTAACTATACTAGGTGAGTTGCCAAAGGACTTCAACAACTTTTAAAATGTGAAATCCATGCTGTCATTTCAGATCTACTGAATCAAAATCTCTTGGTCCTGAGGCTCTGGAATATTATTTTTAAAAAGCTCTTTAGTTTTTAAAATTATGCATATTGCATGACTTCATTTGCACAACATTAATGAAATAACATAATTAAAGATGTGGAGGACAGATTAGTAATTGCTAAGGTTTAGAGGAAGACAGTGGAGGAAGAGAATGTGGTTATAAAATGGTAGCGTGAGTGAATTTTATCATGGTGCAATTAAGTATGTTGATTGTGGCAAAGTTTACATGAAGCCAAACATATGATAAAATTGCATAAAATGCACGTGCACATATGTACACACACACACACACACAGAGGCATCTATAACTGGTGAAATCAGATTAAACTCTGAATTGTAGTTATGTCAGTTTCCTGGTTTTGATTTACTGTACTGATGCAAGATGCTAATATTGGGAAGGGCTGGGTGAAGAAGGGTTCATCAGACTCCCCTGCATATTTCTTTGAAACTTCTTGGAATTCTATAATTACTTTTAAAAATAAAGTTTAAAAACAAAATCCAAAATAAAATCTCCGGTAACTTTTATGCAGCCTCTTGACCCTGCCTTGGCTGGCGTTTGGGAACTGCTTCATAGGAAGCTGTTGGAGGAATTCATGAGAAAGTTGCATAAACATCCTTTGGTGGTAAAAATTTTATAAAACTCTTATTAAAGAAGTGTGCTTTTTAGCTTGAGTAGCACAGAATCACTGTCAGGCATATGTTAGAAACATACCGCTTTATTTAAAATTAATCCACCCATCTTTTTCTTCTCCACAATGGGCTGCCCGGACCTTTCATTATAGTGATAGAAGATAAAATGAATCTCAAACTCTCCACACTGGTAGATAATATATCCAGGGTAAGCTATAATTGGTAGTCATTTCATATTGGGGAAGGTCACTGGATTTGCATGATTATTCTTTTATTGTGAATGTTTAATTCACATTTGATCCTATGAAGTGACATCTTTGGTTCTCTGGTTCATAATCCCAATGGGAGCTATTCATTAGCCGTGGGTAACAAGATGAACTAACAAGATGAACGTGAGTGCACAATGTCATTTCTTAGTTATAAAAACAGACAATACTGGGTTTCATGGTGAAAAGAAGAATGTGTTGATACCATGAGATAAATCTCCCATTATACTCAGCATTCCAGCATGGTTAAAACCTTTCATGGGTACTACATTAAGTTTTGGCTCTGCAACTTAAAAGGGAACTTACAGAGAATTAAAAGAGAGATCCATAAATGATTAAAGGATTAAATATATGACCTCTAAAAGAAGGTTAAAGGGACTGTAATTATTTAGCCTAAAGACTAGGAAGCCAAGAGATAAGTTAGAATTATCTGTTATGAATATTACAGGCAATTATACAGAGAATGCTATATGGTATTCTCTAATTCTTCTGAACATGCCTGGAAGACCTGAACAAAAATTGTAGCATAAGGGATTTAGATTATATTTTAAATGGAATTTCAAGAAAATTAGGTTTTTTAGATATTTAAAATTATTGTCTATGGATATTGTAGCAATTCCATTGTGAAAGTAAATAAAAAGAATATTCAGTCAAATTGTATCTCATTGACCTACTTGAAGGAGTCCTGGGGATGGAGTGATTTCTGTCATAGAAACCTCTCTGGTAAGAATTGCTGTAAATGATGTCAATCATATTAAACAGCAACAACAATTAAAGGCACTTACATAAATCGTATAAAGCAGACATGTCTCTTTTTGCAATGGTGGAAAAAATACTTCTGACCAAATGAAGATAAAGGGATTCGATCTTAAGCAAAATTATACTCTTCACCTGTAGAGTTTGTTTTCTTTTCTTGACCTCCCATATAATGTATTTATCTTCTTTATACTTTAGGAGTCTAATGTCTTCCTTTTCTCCTTGTCTATTCTCCTGTCCTTGTGGAATCATTTATTTGTTTATTTATTCTACAATACTTACTGAATATCTAACATGCTACAGGCACTCTGTTGGCTATGAGGATACAGTGAAAAATAAGTAAAACAAGGCAGGAATGGCTATGGTCCTCATGGAGCTGACAGCCAAGGAGACGTACAGAGAGGCAAACAAACAAAATACAGGATGCAATGGGACCATGCAGAAGAGATAACTGACTTTGTTAAGGATCACTTGACTGTATTACATGGTTCTATTTCTGGGTTCTACATTATTTTCCATTGGTTTATTTATCTATTATTTTGCTAATATACACTATTTTTGATTACTGTAACTTTATATGTCTTGAAATCAAGTAGTATTGGTCCTCTAACTTTGTTTTTCTCCTTTTACCTTTATGTTAACTGTGCTGAGTCTTTTGCCTCTCATAAACTGTAGAATCAGTTTGTCAATATCCACAAAACAAACAGACAAACAAGGAAAAACCATCCTTACTGGGATTTTGATTGGGATTGCATTGAATCTATAGATCAAGTTGGGAAGATCTGGCATCTTTCTATCCATGGATCATTATCACTCATGATGTATGATGATTGAAGTTGCTTCCTGTCCTTACCAACACTCGTGGTCACTTTCTTTTAATTTTATCCATTTGCAGGGTTTTTACAGTATCTTCCTGTTGCTTTAATTTATATTTCCCTAATGACTAATAATGTCTATTAATAACTAAAAATGTTTTTTCATTTTACATGTATATTGACCATTCTTTTTTGAAGTTGCTGCCTATTAAATTTCTTATTATTATGTTAGATTTAAGTGAGTCTTCTCTTTCTAGCTCTTAATGGTAAAAGTTTATAGAACGAAATTTAGATAATTTCTCTTCTCCAACATAAATTTTTAAAGAATTCCCTTCAAAGCACTGCCATGGCTGTATTTAATAAATTTTGATATTTTGTTTTTATAATGATTTAGTAAAGAATATTTTTGCATTTCTGTTTTAGTTTCTTCCTTGACTAATACATTTTTGTAAGTGTGTAGCTTTATTTTCAGGTATCTAGAGCTTTTCTAGCTGCTCTATTTGTTGCTGATTTATAATCATAGTCTATTTTCATTCAGGGAACCTATGCAGTAAGATTTTCTTTTTAAATGTTTCAAGACTTATTTTGTTGCCTAGCAAAGGTTTATCTTTGTATTCCGTATAAATGTGAATGGCATATTAATTCTGCAGTTTTGGGAAGTATTGACTGAATAAAAATCACTTATGTTAAGGAAATTGATAATATAGTTCAGATCTTCTATTACATTATGGAGAGAAGTGCTTTAAAGTCTCCAAACATGATTGTAGACCTCTCAATTTCTCCCTGTAGTTCTATCAGTATTCATATGTTTGGAAGCTCTATTATTTTATACACACACACACACACACACACATTATATGTGTGTGTGTGTATTTATTTATTTATTCATTCTTACTGTTATATCCCTTTGATGTATTGTCCCCCCCGTTTTTTTAAAGATTTTATTTACTTTTTGACAGAGAGAGACACACAGCGAAAGAGGGAACACAAGCAGGGGGAGTGGGAGAGGGAGAAGCAGGCTTCCCGCGGAGCAGGGAGCCCGATGCGGGGCTCGATCCCAGGACCCTGAGATCATGACCTGAGCCAAAGGCAGCCGCTTAATGACTGAGCCACCCAGGCATCCTGTATTGCCCCTTTTTATGATTGTTTTGGAGACTATTTTTTCCTGATATTAACATAGACACTCCAGCTTTCTTATATTTACTGTTGCATATTGTATCCTTTTCCATCCTTTTACTGTCATCCCCTTTATATCTTTGTAATTAAGTATGCTCTTTAATGGATAGTGTATAATAGATTCTTGCTTTTGTACACCACCGGATTATTTGTGCCTTTTGATTGGAGTGTTTGTCCACTTATATATCTTCTCTCTCTCAAAATAAATAAATTTTTAAAAAATCTTATAAAATTAGTGATCATTTAAGTCTTCAAATAGCCCTTGGCTCCCACACTCCTATGATCAGAAAGTGGGCTGAGAAAGCCAGGTAGCTTCCAAGGAAGAAATAATAACCACTTAAGCTAAAGCAAAAGAGAGTGGGACTCTCTTAGAGCAGGGGCCAGCAAACTTCTTTTGTAAAGAACCTAGCAAATATTTTAGCCTTTGTAGGCCATATGGTCTCTATTCTGCATAAGTAGGCATAAACAATATTTAAATCAATGTTTGTGGTTGTTTTCCAATACAACTATATTTAAAAATAAGTTTGTCCAAGGGATAGATTTAACCCTAAGGCTGCAGTTTGCTAACTTCTGCTCTAGAGATTGAGCCGGGTACCATGGGACAAATATGTATAGAGGTACTTCCTAAATAGTAGGAACAGGACAATTCATGTTAGGGGATCATCACTGCCCAAGGGTATTCTAGAATAGGTATGTATCTGTGCCTTTGCATGTCTTCCATTCTTCCCCTTTCTTAATGGGTGTAATTATTTTCCCTCTTAAGCCATTTTATATGACAGGTAAGTGGGGGTATAGGAATGCGATAACTTGTTTATTTAAATTACACCATGACCTAGTCTATGATGGCTAACATAGAGTGACAGATATATTCTTTCTTCCTATTGACAGTGTCATTTCAACTGTAATTTTACATTGCTTATTGTGACTGAGAGCTTTTTTTTTTTTTAATAAATCTAAAGTCTTCATCTTGGAAGGTAATCTCTCTTTCAGTTTAGGCTTCTGTTGAAATCCCACATTCTCCATGATACAGGTATCTGTTGATTTCTGTTTTACTTAATCTGATTGGGATTTGTTGCTTTTCTTGAAACTTTAGCTGCTTGTCTTGTTCGTTTACAGAATTATCACAATTATCTTTTCCTCAGGGCCATTCTTTTTCTCTTCTATGGCAACCCCGAAGAGACTGTAGAATCCTACTGTAGTACCCTACATGTCTTTACCCTATCTTGCAGATCTACTATCTCCTACCTTACTAGGCTGCACTCTGGAAAATTTCTTTTAATCTTTTAAATCTTTAAAGCTACCATCAAATTTTTTTTTTAATATTTTATTTATTTGACAGAGTGTGCGAACACAAGCAGGGGCAAGCAACAGCAGGCAGAGGGAGAAGGAAAACAGGCCCTCTGCTGAGCGGGGAGCCCAATGTGGGACTTGATCCCAGAATCCCGAGATCATGACCTGAGCTGAAGTCAGATGATTAACCGATGGAGCCACCCAGGCACCATACCCATCAAATTTTTAATTTTAATTTCTATATCATTCAGTTACTATATCAGTTACTATTTCCAGAATATTTATATAATTATTTTGGGAATCTTCCTAATCATTTTTCTTCTGTTTCCTGCAAAGGTATTCAAGTTTTTCTTTTTTCTTTTGAACTTACTAAGCACAATTAATACACTTTATGAATGATTTTAAAATTTACTTACTAGTGACTTGTTTACTTATGTGATTTTTGTCCGTGAGTTGCTTGTTTCTTTATGCAGCTTAATCTGTGACCATTTTTAGGCATTCCTTGACTTGAGTTTCTCCAGACAGGATTTGCATTTGTTATTGTCTCCTGCCTGGGGCCACTAACAACCAGGACCACTTTAAATTTTAATTTCGCCTTTGATATTTGATGTTTTTCAGAGAACACAGGTAGCCTGTTGGGATGAAGTCAGTGCTAGAGCCATTTTAGGATTTTGAATTTTCAAAAGGGATTTTTGTTTATTCTGTCAAAGTTCAGGTAGTTGAGCTTCCCTTCTGTGTCTGCCTTAGTATAGCTTATTTCATGTTGAATCTTAACCCTGAAGGTGTACCCTTTTGAATGCTAAGTTCTACAAGTTTCTTTAGGTTTTCCACCTGGTCTCTGCTTCCCTGTGTTCAAATGTCAATTCAGAAGCTTTGGTCCCAGAGTACAGCAAACAACTCCAGGGTAAAAGCCACCTTCACCTCTCACTTTTTTTTTTTTTTTTCTTGAACAGGATTCTTGTTTTCACTTCACTTGTGGGTTTCTTTCAGTGCACTTGAGCAGTGTTTACAAACATATCTGGGTTTGTTTATTTCTATCTGTCATTTTAGTTGTTTCATTTGGAAAACCATCAGAGTATATAAGCTGCCATACTGCAGGAAATAAAAGTTTATTCCAACTAGTTTCCCAATTTATAAAGTGTTTTATGTGCTTATCTTGTGTTTGCCTCCCACATGGTTTATGAAAAAAGGAACCGTGTCTCTCTTTATTTACCAGTGCATCCAGCAAGGAGCTTGGCCTAGGGAAGCTAGCGGGTAATTGCAGAATAGAGCGACTTGAGTTGAAGAGACTTTCTCCATGTCACCAGATTGTTTTAGGCCCTAAAGACTGTTGTCCCTTTTGTCCAGCACAAGTGTCTATGCCCGTCTCTTCAGTTTTCTCACTAGTTTTCCCTTGAATCTCATGAATCGCTTTTCTTTATTAAATTATGGAAGAAGTAACACGTGTGCTGCAAATATCATAGCGCATGGCACGTAGTTGAAATTCAATACATATTAGTGATAACCTGTTCTCTCCTGAGCCCTTTCCCATCCATGTCCCAGTTCCGTTTCAAAATCTGAGATATACATTGATCCTTTTTATGGTTTATGATTTAATTTTGGTTTGATTTTAATGATTCTCCTGTATTATAAATCATATGAATACCACCCACATATCAGGCAGTAAAATTGTATTAAGCAACTACATTATTTTTAACTGTGGTTATACAATTTCTGCTGAAAGATATATGTAATTGAAATCAGTCTTTTCACTAACAAATATACTATTATGACCTATCAATGCCTTTTCCAGATCCTTGGTTCTGTTATATATGAAGCATTCAATAACATGAGGAATATTCAAATAATATATTATGTTTAGGCAATATTGACTTTTTGATAAGAAATGAAGTATCTTAACGATCTTAAGTATCTTTCTGTTTCAATAAACACTAATGTTTATTGTCCTTTGTGTTATTAAAACATATTTAATTTGTTTTGGAAAGTGCAACAATAATTGAAATTTGAAAACTTTAATCAGAAATTCTCATTTGGTAAGCAATGTTGTAGTAATGTTGACCTTTAATTCTGCTTGTTTTCATTTTAAATATTCTTTATAATTTCCCTTATCTGGGAACTTTTCACTCGGTTTCACTGAGCCCATAGCATTTGCCCTTTTGGGGGCATTCTTCCCATTAATTAAAAACATATCTGCATGAAATATTATTGTTAATTTTCTTGACAGGATTAATCCACTGAAAAGCCAAATGGCATTTTACAAAATAAAGTTTCAGATGCACCAATGTTACACTAAACCAATAAATACAATTTCAGATTTCACTTGCTTCTGTTATACTGTTGCTTGACTTCAAAGGTAATCAGAAAAGATAAAATATATCATAAAAAAATGGCAGAAAGAAGTTGAAGCACTTCTCCTTAAAAGAATATATTAGAAAAAGTATGATCTTAGCCAAGTGTATCTGTGGGGCAAAATTTCAAAGCAATGAGTAGAGCTTCATTTAACCTACCCAGAACTTGGTGTGCGTAATGGAAGAAGTAGTGCTGTTGGGAAAGACCAATAGAATCTTTATCAAAATGAATTATCAGTGAGGCTTCTAAGGAGTCTGTTCTAAAGAGAAAGGCCAAAATAATTTCCATACCGTTTTGCAAAGGTAAGTGTTGTCTTAGAAGACATCAATGTGGTGTTCAGGAATCTAGGGTTCTGGACTTTTAGCACTTTTCAAATTCAATAACTGCTTCAATATCAGGAATCTGAATATTTGTCTGTTAGCAGTGAGACCCTGACCACAGAGAGCAAAAATGAGCTTCTCTATAAAGAAGATTGTCAGGAGATGGGGTAATGAGGGTCCAAATAATTAAATAAGGTTATAAACTGGTCACTGTAGTCCTCAAAGGGAACACAGGGTAAAAGAACCCAGACACAAGCCCAGCCACATAAATTTAGCTATATCAGTGAGGAAATTCTGGGTATCAATCATTTTGTATTTGTCTTATTGACAATGTTCTAATTTCATATCCCATCCTTGGTAACTCAAATATTCCCACTTTGGTTTCCATCCTATTCTTCATACACTTCTGCATGTTGTACCTTCTCGACTGAAGCTTTTAATGTTAGCACTTTTCTGGGGTGCCTGGGTGGCTCAGTCGTTAAGCGTCTGCCTTCGGCTCAGGTCATGGTCCCAGGGTCCTGGGATCGAGCCCCTCATCGGGGTCCCTGCTCAGCGGGAAGCCTGCTTCTCCTTCTCCCACTCCCCCTGCTTGTGTTCCCTCTCTCGCTGTGTCTCTCTCTGTCAAATAAATAAATAAAATCTTTAAAAAAAATGTTAGCACTTTTCAGGTGTCAATGGAAATAATATATTTCCATTTTAAGACATAAGGATATCATTCTTTTCCATGTCATAAATTTATACTGGTATTTCCCAAATGTGTTTCTCCAGCCAGACCTAGCCATTGACTTTCAGATGTTTATATTCAGTGGCTTATTTGTTGTATTCACTTGGAACTTTCAAATGCATCTTAAACTCAGCAGTTACAAAAGAGAAACTTATTATCCCCAGAATCATTGATTGACATCAGCAATCTTACTAAATGTTAAATACAAACATGACATTAAAGTTTGAAATCTGATGTTAGACTTCCATTCTTTTTATTGTCTACCTTCTTTTTTTTTTTAAAGATTTTATTTATTTATTTGACAGATAGAGACACAGCGAGAGAGGGAATACAGGCAGTGGGAGTGGGAGAGGGAGAGGGAGAAGCAGGCTTCCCGCAGAGCAGGGAGTTTGATGCGGGGCTCGATCCCAGGACCTGGGATCATGACCTGAGCTGAAGGCAGCCACTTAGCTGACTGATCCACACAGCACCCAGCACTTGTTATTTCTTGTCGTTTGGATAATAGCTATTCTGACAGGCATAAGGTAATATCTGACTGTAGTTTTGATTTGCATTTCCCTGATTAGTGATGTTGAGCATCTTTTCATGTGTCTGTTGACCATCTATATGTCTTCTTTGGAGAAATGTCTCTTCAGGTGCTTTTCCCATTTTTAATTAGATTATTTGTTTTTTGGGTGTTGAGTTGTATGAGTTCTTTATATATTTTCAATATTAACCCCTTATTGGCTGGTAAGGGGTTGGAGGCTATGTTAAGGGGAGTATACAGGCTTCCAGTTAGGGAATACATACAGCCAGTTGAAATTTTACCCTGCCTCAGCTGGCCATATACCAACCAGTTTTTCCAAAGCCAGTGACCAGTCACTGGAATAGAAGGCACAGCATAGGGAGTCTAGTCAACAATATCATAATAGAATTGTTTGGTGACAGATGGTAGCTGCACTTGCATAACATAATGGAAAAGTTGAATAAGTATGTTGTACACCTGAAACTAACATTATGTGTCCACTATACTAAAATAAAACAACCTTAAGAAAGGAATAGGGTTTATATAATGATATCATTTTATATAAAAAATGTATATATTTCTTCAAGTCCACACAAAATATTGTTACTTTGGGGAATAAAACTGGGGGTGGTGGTGGCTACAGTGGGAGAAATAGAGTGGAAGAACTTAATTTTTCGTAAATATTTTTTATGCATTGGATATTCTTTACCATGTCCATACATTTTTTCAATAATAAAAGTTTCCTTTTTATAATGGTATACATAAACTAATTAGTTAATCAATAAAAATAGTGTAAATCAGATATTGTCACTTTTGTGTTTACGGGCCTTGCCGTTAAATTTACAGCAAGCTCCAGGCTTTTCCCATGCTCCTGGTTTGGTTCAGCTCCTGTTCATTTTCCTGGCTCAGGTTATTCTCAGTTCTTCCTTGTTCACTGAGTTCCAGTAATACGTTCCTTCTGCCAATTCCTAGAGTATACCAAACCATTTTCTACCTCAGGGTCTTTGCACTTGCTATTCTCTGTGAATGCCTCTCTTCCTGACAATTTCTTTGCCAGGATCATTTCTATTAATGGTAATCTCTTTTAAATGTCATCTCTAATAGACAGTTCCTGATTATCCTGTCGAAAGTGGGCTTCCTTTATTATTTCTCTATTGTAGAATCATATTAAGTATTAATAACATACATACATATTCACATACATATGTATATATAATATACATATATGTAATACATAATATATATAATACATATATGTAATTCAATTATATGTTGTGTTCTGGATGTCTTTCCCTATACCAGTAAAGTATGTAAGCTTTGTAAGCTTCTGAAACTTCTCTGCCTTGTTCTTCATGTATCTTTAGCAAACAGTGTAGAATATACACGTGCTAGGCTCTTAGTAAATATGGTAGAATTCAAAGATGTGTAAATAGTTACTGCTATATAGTAAATCAAAAGAAATCTTGTTGAGGGAGGATTGCAGGTAAGTATCTTAATTCCTTAATTTAAAAATTATGGTCCCCCCCTTAAAAAATATGAATGCTACTTCATTTTGTCCAAAACATCTATTATAAGCCTAATATATGATAAATATTGCATTAGGGGATGAAATTCCATACCATGGTTGGGTAAATGTGGCCTACCATATGGAATTTATATTCCAATAAAAAAGCAAAGCATATTCAAATTATCAAAAAAGGGTAAATTTTCAACTTTGTTAATGATTATAAAGGTAGTATAGAAATTATCATGTGAGTTTTAATATGAAGAAAAATAGAAATTAAAAATGTGTATTGAAGATATAAAAACTGGAAGAGATAATTGTGTATGAAAGCTTAGAGACCTGGCTAGATTTATATTTTCTTTTTATAAATAAGGATAAATTTCACTACTGTTTAAAGCATAGAATTAGAGAGGTCCAAAGCAAACAAGAAGTCTGGTCTAATACTGGAACCCAAGGGAGGAATGTTACACTTTGGGTAAGGATGGCAGCAGTTGAGATGAGGATAACTAAATGAATTTGAGAAAAACCATACAGAATTTCAAAAGCTGTTGAAAAGTCATCTTATCAGAATGTCCATCCTTGATTATCCAATATAAAAGAGCTAGTCATTACTTACTATCAAATACAACCTGCTTTTATTTTAATACATAGCAGCTATCATGAGCTGACAGATTCTTCCATTATTTCTTGGCTGTCTTTCTTTCCTGCTTCCTCCCCCTCATCAAAATGATATGCCACGATGGCCTGGGCTTTATTTATTTATTTGTTTTCCTGCTATATTCCTAGCACTTACCTCAGGGCCTGGCTGAGAGCACACACACAATTAATATTTATTGGATGAAAGATTGAATTTGGGCACAAGAGAGAAATAGGAGTCAAAATAGCTTGCAGGTTTCCAGTTTCTGAAACTGGAATGGATGCATGGTTATGTGGTTCACTGATGTTGCAGACACTGGGGGAGTAGAGAAGAGTGGTATGGAGTAGAGGGGAGGGAAAATCATAAATATAATTTAAGACATTCTGAATGTGAGGTGGTCAGATAGATACACAATTAGAAGTAGCTAATAGTCAAATAGTTACACCAGTATCAAACAGAAAATAAGATATGACTGAAAATATAAACTTTGGAATTATTTGAATATAGGCCTTACATTTCTGTGGGTAGGGAAGAGATTGACTAGAAACCAAAGCATTTGATTCAGTCCACAATCTAGACTTGAGAAAATCCAACTTTTAATCGCTGGCTAAAGGATCACATTGTTTAAAACAACCCCATAAACAAAAATAAGACAGAAATGAATGCTCAGAGATATAGGGAAAAAAGTATCAAAGGATAATTCAATAGAATCAAGAGAAAAGAGTTCCAACAAAGAGGGAAAGGTCATCACTGATCATTTTTGGAAGGAAAGAGGCAGAAGATAGATTGGGTGGGGTAAATGAGTGAAAAATGCATAGATGGTGAGTGATGGTATTCTGTGATTCCTTCAGAGATTGGAAGGTAGTCTGAGAGAGATGTGGAGTCCAAGAATTATTGTACAGTGGGAGAGAAAATAACATTTAAATGCTAAGTAATATTGAAAGGAAGAAATGGGTTAGAAATAGCCCATTGAGAATCTAATGTTTCTAAGAAGTTGGGAGGTATGAGACCCAAAACATAGATGAAAATATTGACTGTTGATAAGAGAGACTTCCTTTATTAAAACAGAAGTCGGGGCAGAGTGGGGGGAAAGAATGGATAGAATTTGAAGAAGTTCCAGTTGAATGGTTTATATTTAACTTGTGCTTTATGAGGCAATCTCATCTGTAAAAAGTTGGAAAGTTTTGGTGGAGAGATAGAAGCTTGCAGGATATTAGAAAACTTTAGAAATAGCAGTTGTGGAGAAGAGGAAATTAACTGAAGAATTACTGTAGGATTGATAGGAAGCACTGGTGGTCCAGGTTCAAGGTAGGTGATCTTGAATTTTTTTAAAAAAATCATGCATTTTTAGTGATGATAATAGTAATAATAATGATAATAATAATAATAATAGCAGTAAATACATAGAATTATTTGGGCCAGACATTGTTCTATGTTCTTTACATGTTTAAGTCATTTCATTAAATAAGATATATATGTAATTTGTTCCAAGTCAGACAACCAGTAAGTGTGGAGGCTAGATCAAATTGTTAATCTAACAATTTGTACTGAATTGTTAATTAGTCACTAGTGCTGTGTGCTATTACAGCCAGTTGAAATTTTACCCTGCCTCAGCTGGCCATATACCAACCAGTTTTTCCAAAGCCAGTGACCAGAGGGAGAAACCATGACTACACAAATCTCTCTTCGTTCTCTATATATTCAATACTGTGATACTTATTTACCCTCAGATACTAAGATTCCAAGATATTTTTTTCTCACTCCCTGTGGATAGCTATTCCTGTGTCCTCAGTTAGCTTTCAGTAGGAGCACTTGCCAATTTTCACATATCCTAAGCTTCCCTCCCATAGAAAAATCTTCAGTTTTTCCATTGAGAGAAAGCCCAAAGCTAGTATGAACCCAGATTCTACTTCTTTTCACCTGGTTGGCAGGGAATACATCAGACTCTAGTACAATTAGGGCAACTACTCATAAAAACCTTATATAGCAAAGGAAATGCACATGCACATTTAAGCACTGTACACGTTTCCAGCCTTATACAAATAGCCCTGTCTCTCTGGATCAGCTGAACTACAAAGAAATATGTTACTGGTCACATGATGCATTATCAGTCTTCTGAAAATTGAACACATCATAAGCAACATATTATTCATAGATCCTACAATAAAAGCTCCTCAATAAAAATAAAAAAAAAATCCATTAGCACTCAGTAAAATTAAATTGCATTTTTTGGGTGGTATGTATGAACTGTGAATACCATTTTTCTAATTTTTGCTAGAAATTTATCTTTTATTTATTTTTCAAAATTAAATTAAATTTATTTATTTGACACAGAGAGAGCACAAGTAGGCAGAGCAGCAGAGTGAGAGGGAGAAGCAGGCTCCCTGCTGAGCGAGGAGCCTGATGCGGGCCTTGATCCCAGGACCTTGGGATCATGACCTGAGCTGAAGGCAGACGCTTAACCAACTGAACCACCCAGGCACCCTGAAGTTTATATTTTAGATTATTAGTATTTTATACAAGAAAAATCGCACCTTGCATTGGCCAAAGACTCAGTAGGAAACAGATGGTGCAGTCAAAGGGGCAGATGAAGAGAGTTTTAGTGAAGAGCCTATTTACACATGTTGGGCCAAAGGAAAGAGAAGTCAGTGAGGGATGGTGGACTGTGATGGGGATACTTAAGACTGCTGGAGCAAAGGTGGCTGACCCTGAGACCTTTTTTTTTTTTTTTTTTAAGTAGGCTCCACACCCAGCCTGGAGCCCAACATGGGGCTTGAATTCATAACCCCAAGATGGAGACCTGAGCTGAGATCTAGAGTCAGATGCTTAACTGACTGAGCCACCCAAACACCCCTATTTAACATATTTAGTTTAAGGTACCCATTGGTCTGGAATATTATTCAGTTTTTTTTTTTTTTAAAGAAAGTCTTGCCATTTGTGGCAACGTGATGAACCTGAAGGAGAGTATGCTTGGTGAAATAAGCCAAACACAGAAAGGCAAATATTGCATGATTTCATTTATAAGTGGAATCATAATAATCACACTCAAAAGGAGAGAGTAGAATGGTGTTTTCCAGGGTCTAGGGTGAGGGGAAAATGGGAGATGTTGGTCAAAAAATACAGAGTTTCAGTTATGCTAAATAAGTTCTAATGATCTAATGTACAGCTGTACAGTATGGTGACTAGTTAATAATACTTTATTTTATATTTGAAATTTGCTAAGAGTATGTATCTAGATTGGTCTCACCACAAAAATAAAACAAAATGAAACATGGTAATTATGGGAGGTGATGGATATATTAATTAGCTTGATTGTGATGATTGTTTCACAGTGTATATGTGTATTAAAACATTAAGCTCTACACCTTAAAGATATACAATTTTTGTTTGTGAATTATACTACAGTAAAGCTGGAAAAAGGAAAAGATGCCCATTGATCCATACAAATGGAGAGAAGTTGGTCTTGCTCTAAGTCAAGAGAAACCTGTGTTAGTCACACAAGAACACTTGCATAAGGAACTGAAGAAGAGTTTTTTTGGACTAATGTGGTGTGTAATCTTGCCTATCATTTTGTAACAGGACTAAGCAAGTTTTGTTTTCAGGCTTGGTAACAACACTCTATTCTTTTAGCACAACCATTTAACAGTGTGAAATACTTATGGTCTCTGAACTAGTAAAGTAGAAGCCAGTTCTTAACTTTTTTTTTTTCCCTACCCACAGGAACTATTACTCTATATTTAAAAGTACAATGTAAATTTTATAAGGTTCTCAGCAGTGAATTTTGTCATTTTTATTCTAGAGAGGCTGATAAAGGGAGGATATAGGGGGAGTCAGAACCACTGCAGAGTTCGACACGGTTTGCTGTTTGTCACCTCCTAAACTCATCGTGGATATGGGGTTATGAAAAAGACATGCTGGAAAAATAAGGATTTTACTGGAACATTTCAGAATGATATTAAAGTGAGACTTTTATTGATACTTAAGATGAAAATTAATGCTTACTCTGTTAGCTGCTGTGATGTGAGGAAATGTACAGTGTTGAGGCATATTATCTTCCCAGCCAGAGCAAGTTATATAAGGTATAAAAAGGAATAGAGTAAGTGAAGGGGGTGGAGCAAACACAAGATAGATCTGTGGTCTTTTAAGGAAATGTGGGAGAAAGAGAAAGGACAAAAAAATAGAGCAAAGGCAGAGAAGACTATAATATAATTTTGGGATGCAGGAACATTAAACAGAAAGAAAACTGGTGCTAATTCCATATTTTAAATAGCAAATAAGTCAATCAGAGAAAGACATGTATCATATGACCTCACTGATAAGAGGAATTCTTAATCTCAGGAAACAAACTGAGGGTTGCTGGAGTGGTGGGGGGTGGGAGGGATGGGGTGGCTGGGTGATAGACCTTGGGGAGGGTATGTGCTATGGTGAGTGCTGTGAATTGTGTAAGACTGATGAATCACAGACCTGTACCTCTGAAACAAATAATACATCATATGTTAAAAAAAAAAAAAAGAAGATAGTAGGAAAGGAAAAAATGAAGGGGGGGCAATCAGAGGGGAAGACGAACCATGAAAGACTATGGGCTCTGAGAAATAAACTGAGGGTTCTAGAGGGGAGGGGGTGGGGGGATGGGTTAGCCTGGTGATGGGTATTAAAGAGGACACATTCTGCATGGAGCCCTGGGTGTTATACACAAACGATGAATCATGGAACACTACATCAAAAACTGATGATGTAATGTATGGTGGTTAACATAACATAATAAAGAAAAAAATTAGAAAAAAAAATTAAATGGAATTTTAAAAAGATATCATTTACAATAATGTCGAAGTTTATTAAATTTAGGATAAAGATATTGAAAGATATGCAAGACTTCAACATAAAATATAAAATTAAATAAAAATATACTCAGAAAAGTTAAAAAAATAAAATAAAAAAATAAATAGCACAGAAAAAAGTTGAAGGAATAAGAATAGAAACTTACATGAAAATATTTTCATTAACTTCTTTATGCATTATTCAACATATATTTTTGAGTTATAGCATGTATAGTTTACTCTGAAATTATGCTCATTTTTTTCTTAACTCTATTTCTCAAAGTTTAATAATTTAATTGTACAACTTTCAATCCAAATATCAGCTTAATGAAGTCTTTATTAAGCTTGCATATGTTGTAGAGGAAGATGATATGCAGCATAGTGGACAAAAGCTTGGGTTTCATCTGGTTTGAAAGTAAAGTACTATCTCTTTGCCCCTATTTCTTAAAATGTAGAATATGGCTGGTTACAATAGTACTTATTGCATGCTGTGGCTATGAGTATTACATGAATTACTTCATAAAAACACTAAAATTAATGATTGCTAAATAATATGTTCTTAATAATATCACCATTATTATTACCACTTGCAGGGTAGTAGTTTGTGCCTGTGTATAAATGGTTCTAATAACATTAACTACATTACATGTTTTTTTAAAGTTGTTTATTTTGAATTAATTTAAAGGATACATAATAGTTGCCAAAATAACACAAAGTGTTTCTTTATTCCTTCATTTTGCTTTCCCTTTTTTAGTATATGTGCTGCCGAGGCAAGCACCATTTTGCTTTCCCTTTGTTTGCATTTTACATAACCATAGTACAGTTGTCAAAACAGTGGTATAATACTATCAACCATATTACAGGCCTAATAAAATTACATCAGGTTTTCCCTTAATGTCCTTTTTCTGTTTCAGGTTTCTATCTAGGATCCACATTATTTACAATTGTTATTTCTCTTTGGTACCTTCCATGTCTGAAAGATTTTCTCAGCTTTTCTTAATCTTTCATCATGTTGACACTTGAAGAATACTGATCAATTATTTTGTTGAATGTGCCCTAATTTGAGTTTGTGTGATGATTTTCCATCATAGCAATGATGTTATGGACGTTTTGAAAGAATACCATAGAAACAGTGCTGAATCCTTTTCATTGCATCATATCACATAGTTCATAATGTTAATATGTTTTGCTATAGATGTTATTAACCTTGATTACTTAGTTAAGGTAGCCTCTTTCAAGTTTCTCCATGGCAAAGTTACTGTCTTTCCCTTTGCACTTAAATATCTTGCGGACACACTTTGAGATTATGAAATTCTGAATCTCCTCAAACTTTTGCCTGATATTTTTAGCATCCATCAGTGGATCGTGTCTTCAGAATTTACTATTGTGGTGTTTGCTTAATGGTTATTTTCTCTTTTCTTCTTACTTTCTTTATCAATTTGAATTGTACCATAAGAAAGAAGTTTGTCACCCTCCATATATTTATTTGATAATTATTTTATCAATATGAGTTTATAAATATTTATTTTCTTCTATGGGTTAAAATCCAGTACCATCATTTATTTTCCTGTTTAAAATTTTTCCCAGCTTTTGCCATCAGGAGATTTTTTGGATTAATTGGCTTCTGTATTCTTTCAACAAGCCCCTAACTTTTGTAGATAACTTCTTTACTTTCTGACAATATAAGATGTTTCAGTTCTCACTGTATTTCTTCTGCCCTGAAGTCATTCATGTCTCTAAGTAGAGTCATGGTTCCTTTTATTGAAGGATGGTGTTTAGAAAGCAAAATGAAACACTAGATTTGCTGATTTATACTAGAGTGTACATATATATGCACATCAGTATGACTGTATATCTCTATGTGTACATATACATACATACATATACATATATGCATGTGTCTGTAAGCACACACAGGTAAATAGATTTGTATATTAAAATTATGACCTTATTTTTTTAAAGATTTTATTTATTTATTTGACAGAGAGAGACACAGCGAGAGAGGGAACACAAGCAGGGGGAGTCCCAAGAGAGGGAGAAGCAGGCTTCCCGCTGTGGGGCTCGATCCCAGGACCCTAGGATCATGATCTGAGCCAAAGGGAGATGCTTAACAACTGAGCCACCCAGGTACCCCCAAATTATGAGCTTATTATAGTGCTATTTTATAGCAGTCATCTCAGTGTGAATTTGAAAATCTGACTAAATTTTGAAATACCCATATATTTATCTACTAGATACCCAGCCAGTCTAATAGTTGTAGGGAACTCTAGGCCAGCTGCAGGGTTGCAGAAACACATATGTGAAAAAATAATCACAGGATTGGTGGAGGAGCAAACTTAACAATGAAATTGTAAGCATTCCTGTAAGCCGGAAGAAGACACAAGTGAAGAAGAAATTGAAAGGATCAGGAATGAGTTAACCAAATTGAATAGGTCAGTGTGCTAAGAGTGAAATAGAGTGCGAATGAAATTCAACTATTTAATACCAGAGAGATGTCTCTAGGGGGAAAAAAGAGAATTGGAGAAATGAGGATTGAAAGAAAAACTCAAATTCATTTCTGATCTCAAATTTGAATGTGGAAAAAGAAAATTGAACCTATGATGGTTTTATCACAATACTGATAGGATGAGCAGAATATAGAATGCAAAAGAATATTTTTCATGATTGATAGCAATACTAAGAAATGGAATATCAGATATGAAGCCTATTAAAAGTTAGATGTAAAGTAAAGCCTGAGAATTATTCTTTAACTTGGATCCAATAAGGAACATGTAGCAAGTAGGCTGACAGTTTAGCTTAGAACATAATAAATATCTTTAAGCTTTACCACTCTAATTGTGATCAGAAACAAGAGAGGCTAGGGTGAGGTGGTATATCATCATAACTGATGAAACACAGGGCATCTTCAAACAGCGTGGGTTGTAGGGGATGCAGGGAAGGAAAAGGAAAATGGGATTTTCATTGGCTATTTGAGTTCAATGCTGTGGGTTAGCACTGTTACTTAATCCATTATTTGGAGGAAAAATATGTTCCTCTGTTGGTAGCATTCCAGGGAAATTCTTGGGCAGGATTAACTGCTAATAATCAGGCCTGGAATAGTGGAAACGACGTGCTTGTCTGAATATGTGTCCAAAAGACAAGTCTTATAACATGATTCCACACAGGGTATGCATGACAGAACAATGGCCATCTCAAAGATATTTGAATCCTAATCCCTGGAAACTGTGAATATATAACTAAACACTGAAGAAAGGAATTTGCACATGTGGTAAAGGTTATAAATCTTGAGATGACAAGATTATCCAGGATTTTCTAGGTAGGCCTAATCTAATCACTTGAGTTTTTAAAAATCCAAGATGCGAAGTAATAGGGATTTGACCTGGGATTGCTGGTTTTGAAGAAAGATAAAGGCGTTCACAGAGCAAGGAATGAGGTGGCTTTTAAAAGTTGGGATTGGCCCACAGTTTACAGCCAGCAAGAAAACAGAGCCTTTGGTTTTATCATTGCAAGGGACACCTGAATCTAACAGATTCTCCCATAGAGCCTCCAGGGAGGAATATAACCCTCTAACATCTTGATCTTAGTCTGGCGAGTCCCATGCCAGACTTCTGCCCCATAGAATTGTTAAAATAGTAGATCTGTGTTGTTTAAAGTAACTAAGCTTGTGGTAATTTGTTACGGCAGCAGTAGGAATTATTACACTGAGTTTTGCTTTAATTCTTGAGGAGCCTGAGAACGTTCAGGAAAGTTGAAATGATTAAGTTGAAAGCAGAGTTACAGTAATATGGTAAGAGGGAAATAAGTCTTTGTTAAGCACTGATTAAAAATTTAATGTGTTTAGCATCTTAAAAAATTATCATGTAGGGACGCATGGGTGCCTCAGTCGTTAAGCGGCTGCCTTCGGCTCAGGTCATGATGCCAGGATCCTGGGATGGAGCCCCGCATCGGGCTCCCTGTTCGGTGGGAAGCCTGCTTCTCCCTCTCCCACTCTCTCTGCTTGTGTTCCCTCTCTCGCTATGTCTCTCTCTGTCAAATAAATAAATAAAATCTTTAAAAAATTATGTATAATCACCTCAATAACCCTATCAGATAGGTATCAGTTTGCTCATTCTATACCTTTGGAAACTGATGCTTAGTTGGAGAGGTTGGATAATATTCTGAAAGATATATAATTATGAAGAACTGAGATTGCAATTTCCAGCTAATGTAGGTCATGCTTCAAAGCCATATCCAATAAAAGGCCATGTTTCTTAAAACATCTGGTCTCTGTCAAGTCCTGTGATATGTGCTCTACTTTCATTGTCTTATTTACTACTTAAAACAATTTTACTGAGATCAACTATAAGCTAGCATTTTAAAGAAGGAAACATCACTCATTAGAACAGGTTTTTTTTTTTTTAAGTGAAATTGGAAGAACTGAGCCTTGAAGAGAGATGGGTAATAAATGACATTTAGGTTGCTAGAGAAAATACCAAGCAAGGAAAGCAGCAAAAAGCTCCAAAGGTACATTTGTGTTCAGTGTGTTTTTTCTTTAATATCAAAAACATTAGAAACACTAAGAATTGTGACGGGGCGCCTGTGTGGCTCAGCCATTAAGCGTCTGCCTTCGGCTCAGGTCATGTTCCCAGGGTCCTGAGATCAAGCTCCACATCGGGCTCCCTGCTCAGCGGGAAGCCTGCTTCTCTCTCTCCCTCTGCTTGTGTTCCCTCTCTCACTGTGTCTCTCTCTGTCAAATAAATAAAATCTTAAAAAAAAAGAAAGATTAAGAATTGTGTTAATATAAGATAATATATAGATATATATAAGATAACGCATAAGATGTGCATATGACTATGCACATTTTATAATATTGTCATTGTTTTTTGATGTGCCATTTATGTAGGCTATTTTGTGCCATCTGACCATACTGATGGCTGTTCATTAAATGGATAGGACGTGGAAATTCACCTGATTGTTGAACAAAACTTTAAGAAAAGCTTATCAGACATGTAACTAAGGGAGAATTTATCTCAGATGATAATTTATAAGCATAGATTTTAGAAATTTAGATTATAATTTATACTGTAAAGCATATTTATGATCTATAATCTGTAGTTGTTTGAACTATATTCAAGAAGTACAACCTAGAAGTAACTTCAAAGGAACAGTTGTAAAAACAAATTATCAAAAAAAATATATAGCCTTTGCTATTTTCCAGCAAATGCCTCACTATGCTAAGGTAAAATTGTAGCTAAATTTTGATTGCTACACCTGAAGCATGAGACAATTTTGCTCAATTTCCTTTCATTTTTTTTTTCTGGTTTTGTCACTAGAATGTAGTATTGGCATTTGCATGCTCCATTTATTCTGTGAAGTGTAGTAATATGCTGTACTATTCTGACCTTTTTGAAAGTCTGAAATTTAATTAGTTGACTATTTTCCACTAGTCATCATCTCAACCTTACCGAGTTGTGGGAAAGGATAGGCTAGCCATAAAAAGGGTGAAAAATGAGTAAGGATTTAACATTTCATATGTCTTTAATCCTTGTGATGCTCTCAGTTCTGTTCCAGGAATCTCAGATATATAACCAGCATTTGATCATATTGAAGTCATGATAATATAGCACAGCGCTCATTACAACACACATATCATGATGCTTAGAGAATTTAGCTCATTCTCAACATATCTAGCAAATGATGCCCTTTTAAAGTGAATGTATAGTGTGTAATAGAGAAAAATATTTGATGAGTAGGAAAATTATTTATTATTTTGATGTCTAGAGGTTTTGCTTTTTATTGCTGTTGAAATGAAGGGCAGTCATGTAGAGGTGCTATAAATTACATGAAAGAAATAATCTAGTCTGTGTTATATAAAAAAAACTATTAGACTTAAATATGTTTCTCCCAATTTATATTGGTTAATACAGAAATGAATAAAAACTTTAAGCATTGTATTTTCTTCCAAATGAATGCATGGATAATTGAAATTGGATATGCAGTACTTTACTTATAACTGCATTTCTGGCCAATGAATTTCTATTCTGAAAGTAACTTTTAAATATATGTGATATTGATGATAAGGATTTATATTTTGTATTCAAATGTGTATTTTTTTGTGAAAAGTTAAACTGTAATCCTTAAAGCAAGCAATTTTTTAAGGTTAATGTGATATTCTAGCTTTTCAATTATTATCCAAAGAAGATCTTCAGAAAAAAAAGATAATTTTTCTTTGTCACTTACTAGGGATCACACATCTCCTTCCTATATCTATACACAGATTTTGTTAAAGATAAATTGGTGATGGAGAATAAGGAATACATTTATTGTGATGAGCACTGGGTGTTGAATGGAAATGTTGAATCACTATATTGTATACCTGAAACTAAATCTACACTGTATGTTAATTATACTGGAATTTAAATAAAAATTAAAAAAACAAAAGTTTAAACAAGGATACATTACATGAGTATGGACACTTAAAATGATCCACAATGACCTATCAAGCTTATGAAGAATTTTAATTCTAAGATACCGTCTTAAATCTGGCATCTGCATGTTGGTTGTGGAACTCAGGACAGGGGTCTTCATTTATTATCAATGTGACTTGCTTGTTAGGCAAATAAACAAAAAATACTGGAAGACTTAGCATTAGTTTGTCCTTTATGATTTGGGGAAATAGGCTTAAAGTCAGAAAGTATTTTCTTCTTACATCTTCATAACTTCACCTTCCCCAACATTCTCATTGGTTCTCAGAGTTCTGCTGCCCATGGCTAAATTCATTTCTCTTTGCCACTAAATCAAATACTAATCAGACTCTTTCCCCAAAATGACATATTTTAAAATAATTCTACTCTACTTATGCACTTTGTAAGAATGGGAACACTTTAATTAAGCCAAGTGAGCAGGCTTTGAATTGTTACAAAGTAATTCACACCAAGGGAATAGTTATAAACAGTATAATAATTCAAGGCCATGAATATATTTTTATTATTACAAAGTGATATTTTAAAAACTGTCATTTGTTTGAGAAATCACAGGAGGACACATTACACTTTACAATACCAGTTTCCTAAAATGAAAATGGTTCTGCAAAATATAGAAGCTAAGGCCAAAGGAGGAATCTCTAGATGCCAAATTTGTTAATCTTCCCAAAAAGAGTCAATGTGTTTCATAATGATTCTATTGGCTTCTCTCCTGCAATGGAAGAACATAGGAGCGAAAAATAAAAACCTATTTATATATGCACGTTTTGGTGTTTTTTTCCCCCGGTACAAAATAATACTGTATATATTAATTGTAGCACATTTGAAAAATTATTTGCCAGCCACACGATATCTGGTTTCATTTCTAATGACATCAACAAAAATCTGTTCTCTGGAATCTATACTGTGACATTCATGAGTGATTGACAAAATGTGTAGAACATGGCTGTTGTATTACATTATGGCAGGCGTATTATTTTATTTATGTATTAATTATTACTATTATTATTATTGTCATCATTAGGTGTTTGTGATTCTTCTGACGGAACTTAGAGCATTGCATGGATGACCACTTTTCTTTAAAATCTTTTTCCTCTAAAATCACATTCTAGGTAGTACTCAAGATGCTCTCACATTTCCATCTTCAACTAAGATTCTAAGTGGTCAAGAGATGAGGTGGCAGCAGTATGTAATATATTCTCCAAAACAAACTCCAGGGGTTATTTTTTTAAATCATCATTGTTCATAGTAATGTCTTCTTTGGTATTGAGAGAATAATTGGGAACATTTTTATTGTAATAACTTCCCTTTTCTTAGACATGCACAATACTTATCACGGTGCTATCACTGTGCTAAACCCTAAGTAAAATTGATCAGTTAGTTAATTAATTTAGAATAGCGTCTATTGCTGCTCACCAATATTTCTCGTTCTTTTTTTTTTGTTGTTGCATTTTCCCATCTCTTTGAAATTATAGGAGGCATAGTGAATTGCTTTTAAAACAGAATTTGTTTCACTTTTAGGTAGAAACATTTAACATTTAAAAGCCAGTTGGTGATTCTTCATGCTCTTTTTCCCAGGTCACCATGATAATGGAAGTACATACTGTACAGATATTGCATAAAATTAGAGTCTTTTGGAATGAGAAGTCATCACCTGGAGGGTCCACCCTTAGAGAATTGCCTGACTCATAGCAAAATTTTGGCTGTTTCAAGTCACTGATTTTTTTGGACTATTTATTACTGAGGACTGAAGGATAACTAAGTCTATCCTGAATTATACCAATGCTGATTTCTAAGCTGAACCATTTACCAGTGTGCAAATAGAAAGGGTGTGTGTATGTTAAATAAGCATAAACAGTTCTAACTGTGGGTGAGCAAATTGAATGACACCATCATGTGAATGGGAACAGGAAAAACATATGGAGGTGATATTTTTCTGTGAAGTAATTCCACAAAAACCAAAGTTGCAGATGTCAGAAATCCTCTCTTGTGACGGATTTTCCCACAGGCTTCAGGTTTCTGTAAATATGGCTTGTTGGGCATTACCAGTGCTATTTACAGAAGCACCCTGTATTCTGTTTCCAAATCCTAACTCATCATTTTTCCCTAAAAAGTTTCTATGATTTTATTTCATTTCATGATCATGTTCTCAGTCACTTCATCTAGAAACCCAGAAGTCATTACTTCTTCTCCCTTTACCCTTTCATCCAGACACAAATGCTATGGATTCCAATTCCTTAACATAGTTCCCTTGTTTCTTGTGTGGCTTTACTGCTCCTGTACTATGTCATTATCATTTGCCCTATGTAGCCAATTAACCTGGCCTTCTTATATCCATTTATTTTCATCTGTAGCCAAGCCCCATAAAAATCCTGAGAGGTATTTCTAAATTGCAAATCTGGTCTTGTTATTTCCACATATGAAATCTTCAGTGTTTTCCATCCTTTCTGGTAATAGAAGTTTTTATGGAATCCTTGTCCTTGCAGATACTTCTTTTATTTTATTTTATTTTTTTTAAGATTTTATTTATTTGACAGAGACAGACACAGCGAGAGAGGGAACACAAGCAGAGGGAGAGGGAGAAGCAGGCTTCCCACCGAGCAGGGAGCCCGATGCGGGGCTCGATCCCAGGACCCTGGGATCATGACCCGAGCCAAAGGCAGACACTTAACGACTGAGCCACCCAGGCGCCCCGCAGATACTTCTTTTAAAAAATTACCCTGGAAAAATGAGTTTAGGAATCACTTATGTTTGGTAGTTTACAAAGCATAGAGGTATATTAAAAATTCAAAGAATGCTAATTTTTGTTTCTTTAATATTTTTCAAATTTACTTAACAATGAACCCCTTTTATTCATTTACAGTATCTGTTAACACCCTGCAGATCTGTTTTTCCAAATGGATTCCAGGATAAATGTCAAGCCTCTTACCATATCATTCTAGCCTGTTTGCTTCCCCAGATCTATCTTTAGACTTTAATTTTATACTCTGGAAATTATAAAATGTTCTTAAGTCACTTCACATTCCTAGTTATTTTTCATCTTCCTGGGTTTGCTTTTGTATACTATCTAGAATGTCTTCCCCATCCAAACATTATCTGCCTAACTGCTATTAAATCTTTGTGTTTCAGCTCAGGTATAAACTATTTCTAGAAGCCATCTTCATATTTACCTATTTCTATTATTGTGATTTCCTTAATAAATATTAATTATTTATGTGTCTTTTCTCCTTAAGAATAAAGAACTTTTGAGAGTAAGGCTCGTCTTTTTTTTCCTTGCATTTGAGTGCTGGGAGATACCTTGTGTTCAATAAACATTTATAGATGAATGAATGAATAAATGCATATCCAAAAAATAAGTAATGTATTAAGTGATAACTATATGCATGATGGTATATTACACATCAATGAGAATAGTCTTTAAATCGCTAATTCCAGTGCCAGTGAATTGCAGTTCATTTCAAGCTCTCCTCCTAGATCTTGATGAACTTTTTTTTTTTTTAAGAAAAACTTACAATGATTTTTATTTATTATGTTGTGGACAATGCTTCTTTCCCACTCCTGATGTGTCTGTCTTGTAAACAGATCTCAGATAGCATAATTCCGATTACTTACTTCACTTTGGAAAATGGCAATAACAACTTGATTGGTTAATTTCAGTAAAGTGAGAGAACACGTTTGACTCAGCCACTTGATTGGCTTTTTTTAAAGACCCAAATCAGGATTATAAAGTTTCCACAGCACATTCACAATATATAAATTTATTATGACCGGTTAAAACTGTGAGACTTTGCCATTCACAAATTTTTTTTGTATATGTTTGCTTTTAATCCTTTTTATAAAATGTGTGTTTTTACCTGATGAAACATGTTGTGTATAAACGTTGCTGCTGTCCTGGATTCCCCACAATCTAGAAGTTATTAGATCCTATTTTAATGAGGTAGGCTTACTCTCAGGCTCATGGGCCGCTGTGTTTTGCCTTATTGCTTTTGCCTCTATTTCCCTGGGTGGTGGGATGCAGTTATTTCTGCAGTTAGAGTACTTAACTTTTGTATTTTGCCTTGGTGTTGTGCCGCCATTTTCAGATTTTTATAAGTCCTTTCCACCAGATTTCGTCTGCATTTAAATAACGCATCCGGGCAGAAGTCTCCAGAATCTATGTTTCTTACAGAAACTGTGCTTAGATAGTGAACCTTAATTCTAGATCATTGCTTATTGTCTCCACCTTGAAGTCCTATGTGTGCCGCTACTTGAGAACCTGTCCTTTGCTCTTCTCCATTCCATCACCACCAGTCATCTTCCTTTTTACTGTTTCTCTTAAAGCAATATCATTCTCACAATCACCTAGATGTGAAAAATCTGGTTTTCTTAAGCTTCTTTTCCTACTTAGAAACCCCAGTTCTTATAGTTTCTACTGTTACATTATGGTTAGAATCTTTTATATCCAATATTTTTGGATTTCTAACTCTGTGAACCAGTACAACAAAATCCACACTTTTTCTTGCTATATCAACTCGCTTTGCTTTTTATCTTGTATAAACTGACCCTTTGACTATACTAAATCTAAAATTATAATTTTCAGTATAAGTCTCATAATATTTTTTCCTGGCTGAAAGTATAATCTTATGTAACACATCAATAACCAAACAACAGAAAACACCTCATTCTGTTGTGTAGGCATATTTTGCCCTGGGTAATCTTGAATGGTTTATGGAATTGTATTTTTCAAAATTTAACAAAATATAGATGCTTTTTCAAGTCAGGCATTTAGTTTTTATGGCTTTAACATAAATCTTTGATTCTTGATAAGTCATATGTCTTTGTGCTGAAGCAGACAGAAACTTATATCCTTATATAATACGTTCTAAAATTATATATATATCTATGTATTGATACACATATGCTTTTTCTTCATAAGCATCATAGATTAGCTGCACTCTAATTCTTTATGTGTATCAATAACCTTTATCTTATTTTTGTGCAGTACTTATCAAAACTTCTGTTAAGAGAATATTTATTGATAATTGTCTAAAGTTATATATTTCATTCTTTTTTAATTTTTAATTTTTTAAATTTAAATTCAGTTAATTAAATATAATGTATTATTGGTTTCAGAGGTAGAGATCAGTGATTCATCAGTCTTATATAATACCCAGTGCTCATTACATCACATGCCCTCCTTAATGTCCATCACCCAGTTACCCCGTTCCTCCATCCCCCTCCCCTCCAGCAACCCTCAGTTTGTTTCCTATGATTGAGCATCTCTTATTTGTCTCCCTCTCTGATTTTGTGTTGTTTTATTTTTTCTTCTCTTCCCCTATGAGCCTCTGTTTTGTTTCTTAAATTCCACATATCGGTGAGGTCATATGATAATTATCTTTTTCTGATTGACTTATTTGGCTTAGCATAATACCCTCTAGTTACATCCATTTCATTGCAGATGGCAGTATTTCATTTTTTTTGATGGCTGAGTAATATTCCATTGTGTATATATACCACATCTTCTTTATCCATTCATCTGTTGATGGATATCTTGGCTCTTTCCATAGTTTGGTTATTGTGGACATTGCTGCTATAAGCATTGGAGCGCAGATGCCCCTTCAGATCACTACATTTGCATCTTTGAGGTTAAATACCTAGTAGTGCAATTGCTAGGTCATAGGGTTACTCTATTTTCAACTTTCTGAGGAACCTCCATACTGTTTCCCAGAGTGGCTGCACCAGCTTGCATTCCCACCAACAGTGTAGAAGGGTTTCCCTTTCCCTGCATCCTTTCCAACACCTGTTGTTTCCTGAGTTGTTAATTTTAGCTATTCGGACTGGTGTGAGGTGGTATTTCATTGTGTTTTTGATTTGTATTTCCTTGATGCCAAGTGATGTTGAGCATTTTTTCATGTGTCTGTGGGCCATTTGGTTGTCTTCTTTGGAGAAATGTCTGTTCATGTCTTCTGCCCATTTTTTGATTGGATTATTTGTTCTTTGGGTGTTGAGTTTGGTGAGTTCTTTACTGAGTTTGGATACTAGCCCTTTATATGATATATCAGTTGCAAATATCTTTTACCATTCTGTTGGTTGTCTTTTGGTTTTGTTGACTGTCTCCTTTGCTGTGCAAAAGCTTTTTATCTTGATGAAGTCCCAGTAGTTCATTTTTGCCTTTGTTTCCCTTCCGTTTGGAGACATATCTAGCAAGAAGTTTCTGTGGCCGAGGTCAGAGAGGTTGCTTCCTGCGTTCTCCTCTAGGATTTTTATGGATTCCTTTTTCACATTTAGGCATTTCATCCATTTTGAGTGTATTTTTGTGTATGATATGAGGAAATGGTCCAGTTTCATTTTTCTGCATTGGCTGTCCAATTTTCTCAACTATGTATTTCATTCTTATTCTAAAGTCTTATTTCTGGATAAAGTGAATTCACAAAAAATGGTGTGCCTAGATCATACTAATTTGGACTTCTAAGACAGGACTGCCAACCCGGTATTTTGTGGCTCACTAGATCACAGTTGTTACTGAGATAATGATTTCTTCACTTCTTGAGGGGACAACACAGGGCTTGAGGGCTGGACCTTTCAGACTGGTTTCTCTGTCCATAAGGACTTAGGGACCAAGGGACAATATACAAATACAAGGTTATCATTCTCTATGTGTACTTCTGTTTGAAACTGGTTGTAAAATGTGCTACAGAATTTTTTAAATAAAAATTTTCTGTGATATTATGGTATGTATTTACATGGAGCTATATTATGTGAAAGGTGGTACTATAATTACACCAAATGTTTTTAAGAATCTAACTTATTACCGTATCAGTCAGGGTTCAACCAGAGAAACAGAACTAGTGGAAGACCTAATATGTATACTGTATATAGATATAGATATAAATTTTAAAGATATCTTTTATATAGATATATATTTTTGTATATAGATATATAGTATCTATCTATCTATCTATCATCTATCTACAGAGAGAGAGAGGGAGTTGGGGGAGAGAGAGTTGTTTTAAGGAATTGGCTTATGTGATTGTGGAGAACAAGGCAAGTTTGAAATCCATAGTGCAGGCCATGAGGAAGGGCAGAATGAAACTCTCAGACATGAGTTGATGCTGCTATTTATAGATAGAATTTATGCCTCCTCAGGGAAGCCTTGGTTCTACTCTTAAAGTCTTTGAACTGATTGGATCAGGTCTATCTAGATTACCTAGGACAATTTACCTTATTTAAAGTCAACTGATTATGGACTTCAATCAAATATACATATTACCTTCCACAGCAACACCTAGATTAGTGTTTGATTGAATAATTGGCAAATATATCCTAGCCAAGTTGATTAATAATACTGGCGTACCTAACTACAAATTTCATATAAGCTAATGATGCTCAGAGTAGAATTTTTTTTTCCCACCATCTTCAGGACCAGGAATATATGATATGCTTATAAGAAAGTTATTTTAATTTGTTTGCTTGCCTTGAGTCTGTTTGTTTTGCCTTAATTGGTACCGTGAATCAGGTAACTGACCATAAATTCTGTGGTAAACACACACTAAGGGGACCTCATTGCATCACACCTTGTATATGACCTTCCCCTTGAGTTTGGGAAGAATCTATACTTGCCTCTAACAAACAATATAGCAAAGGTG
The DNA here is from genome assembly GCF_009762305.2 of Zalophus californianus. Lineage (NCBI taxonomy): Eukaryota > Metazoa > Chordata > Mammalia > Carnivora > Otariidae > Zalophus > Zalophus californianus. The sequence goes on from NC_045595.1 coordinate 179,777,166, forward strand.
ATGAGATGTCACTCCTATGATTTCAATACATCACATAAGATTCTGATTTAGGAAACTGGAATGAAAAATTTTATTACTGGTCTTGAAGAAGTAAACAGTCATATTATGAACTTTTTATGGAGAAGCCAAGAAACATGAAACTGCAATGACCTGTAAGACCAGAGGGCAGCTTCTCACCAACAGCTGGTAAGAAACTGTGACCTACAGTCATATGACTACAAGGAGATGAATTTTGCTAACACTGTGAAAGACCTGGGAAGGAGATTCTTCCTTAGGCACCCCTATAGATGACAATGAAGCATGGCCAACAGCATTAAGGTCCTGAGCACAGCAGCCAGCTTAACTGATGCCTGATTCTTGATCCATGGAAACTGTGAGATAGTAGATGTCTGTTGCCTCAGGCCACTAAGTTTCTGATCATTTGCTATGCAGAAATACAAATTAATATAATTCCCTTTCTTTATTTCTGGTTAGGGAGGCCTAACTCTTGGTTGGGGTTCTGTTAGTAAGACCTTCTATAGCAATCCCATTAAGCCTCATCCCTCACTCCAAATTGTATCAACGAGAAAGGTGATATTTGGACTTCTATGTGTTTTACTGCTTGTCTTATTGATTCAGAATTTACACTAAGTAGAGAGATGGTTTTAATTAGGCTACATGAGAGACTACACTGGTCTGGTACCTGATCTGGGGCTATTTAGAAATAAAAGAGCAAGTGGAATGTGCAGATCCAAATAATAAGTGGTAAGATTTTTGGTGGAGCCTCTAGGCTCCAAAATTTTTGAACTTTATTGTAAGGCCTAGGTTAGGGCAAATTTTCCTCACAGCCTTTACAAGTATTGATGGATTTAACATTTTTACTCAGTCTAATGGCTTTTCTGTGAGGTCTGGATCATGAGAAAATTTTAGTCTTGAAACTCTAAGTGTTGACCTTTATCCAATGTCCAGGCATTGGTCCAGAAATTGTGTGGCTTGTCTGCTTTGGCATCATTCTGAGGCCTCTTTCACTTACCCCGTGCTAATTATCCTCATGAATATCTGAGATCTATATTCTGGCTTTACTTTCAGAAACATATTATTTAAAAATAAAAATAAAAGATAATAGGTGACCCTACTATGTCAGAGATAGAAGATCCACTTGAAAAGAGATAAAGTCAGATGACTTCATAACTATGTTAAGACCAAGAAGATATCTTTACAGAGTAGTTCTTCTGAGGTGACTTGGTAATTAGGCATTGTGCAAGGAAATAGAACAAAAGAAAAATTACAGGATACTTGAAATGAATAAAAGATAGTGGTTCAGAAAATAGTTTCAGTAGTAGAGTGGCGCAGGCAGAGAAATAAGGAGAAATAAAAGAGCAGAAGGAAATACTTTAAAAATTTTTTTATAGATTTTATTTATTTTTTTGAGAGAGAGAATGAGATAGAGAGAGAGCACGAGAGGGAAGAGGGTCAGAGGGAGAAGCAGACTCCCTGCTGAGCAGGGAGCCCGATGCGGGACTCGATCCCGGGACTCCAGGATCATGACCTGACCCGAAGGCAGTCACTTAACCAACTGAGCCACCCAGGCACCCGAGGGAAATACTTTAAAGGAGACTTGAAGTTTCAAAGAATAAATTAGACCTATAGTCTTAAATACTATTTTTAAAAGACACATATATTTCTGAGAACTTTAATAACGGGTGTTCATTTATTTTTTTCACTTTCATTTGGTGTGTAAGCAACTACCCTAAAACTTAGTGACAAGCCAGTGAACTACTATTTCTTGTGACTGTGTGGATTGGGATTTGGAGCAGGACTTTTCTAGGTGGTTATTCTGTGGAACCAGCTGGGAAATTTATTCAGCTGCATTCAGCTGGCAACTGGATTAGGTTGGAAGGTCCAAGAAGGCTTTATGCACTAGTTGGGTGATTCTGTATTCCTCTACATGGCCACCTTCTTTCCTTGTATCGTTTTCTCCAGAGTTTCTTTTTGTTGTCTCTCTTTCCCTTGCAGAATAGCCTGAATTTGCAATAGCATGGTGGTTGGTTTTACAAAATAGGAGAAATGAAAGCGGACAGTCTTCTTTATGCCTAGATTTGGAAGATACAGAACAGTACTTGCGCTGCATTCTGTTACTTAATGCAAGTTAAAATGCATGTACTGTGAAAGGACAGATTGTTAATGACTCTGTTTAGTGTCTATCTTATTCAAAAATACTTATTCACATATTTAATATGTTAGGCAAGACACTAAATATTGGCAATATGGGTACTGGAGACATACTTTTATTCAAAACTATCTATTTACATCTTTAATATGTCAGACGGACATAGACCTTATTTCATTGAACTACATGTCTAATAATAAAGACAAATACTAATCAAATAATATCTTTAAAATCTGATTCCAAATTGTTATGTTAATAATAAATTCAAGGAGCTTTTTGCATATAACAAAGGGAACATCATTTAATTTGGAGGTGTTAATGAATAATTTCTGGACTGGTAAAGAAGGTTGAATACAAGTAACAAGATCTTGAAGTGGTAGAAAGAGCTTCGTGGAATTTCAAGCAGAGATAAAATGTGCCAACACAGGTATGATAATACAGGAACATTCAGGTTAGCTAGTGATACTGGTTTGGAGAGATTAAGAGAAATACTGGCTTGAAATGAGGCTAGAGAGACAGGCTGGAACAGAGTTCTGGGTTTTGCAAACTATAGTAGGGGTCTTTGTCTTTATCCTTACAGTAATGAGCTCATATTGGTAAGGATTGATATGATTGTCTTTATTTACATTTAAAGTTTACATTGGCTGCAAGGTATGCAATGGATTGGCGGAAACAAATGCACATAGGGAAGAATATTTATTTAAATGACTTGTAATAATTGAGGCGAGAGATGCTGGTAATTTTGTCTTGGTAGTTGGAGATGGAGATGGATAGGGGCTCACAGATGAGAGTTTTATTTTTTTTAAGTAAAATCAACAGAACTTGGTGAATTATTGGAAGAGTAATTAGTGAAAGTGATATATCAAGGGCATAGCTTTCTCAGAGTCTGAAATTCTCCTCCTAATTGTCTACATTTCCAAGTTGAAATGTTAAATAGGGACTTGGATATATATGAGATATATAAGGTGGACATTTTCCTGCTTTGAATTTTATTTATTTATTTTTTAAAGATTTTATTTATTTATTAGACAGAGAGAGAGAGCAGAAGCAGGGGGAGCAGCAGGCAGAGGGATAGGGGGAAGCAGGCTCCCCGCTGAGCAGGGACTGGATCCCAGGACCCTGGGATCATGACCTGAGCCCAAGGCAGACACTAACCAACTGAGCCACCCAGGCGCCCCTGAATTTTATTTTTTTAATAGTTTATTTTATAAATTTAGTTCAGGATACATTATTATATCTATGTGTATACTTATATCAGTTATTAACACCTTAACATACTGCATCTTCCAAAGTACATTTTAAATTGAATTAACATAGCTCCTAAGAGTTATCTATAGTTTTAGCTCTTTCTTCTGAAATTAGGTCCTGTATATTAGGTTGATCTATTTCAGTACAGTACTTCTTCAGAATCATACTCTGCAACCTTCTCAGAGTGTCATTTTCTTTTCTCCAGGTTCTTCCTGCAGAAATAAAAGCATACTTAGAAGTTATAATCATACAATATTGAACTTATTTAATATGTTATCTATTGTAAGAATACAAATAATACTTGGCATTTGAAACAAGGTAGAAAAAAGAGACTCCTTTTTCTCTTCTTTGAAGAATGTCACTCTCTAAGTATGATATTTCCAAAATCTGTTAGCTGTAAGCTTAGTACTATTTCATCTTAAAACATCACACTTCTCAGGTAACAATCTCTAATGTGTGCATTTAAAGTCAGGATTTACTTTAACAGTAGCAGCAAGGGCATCTATGCTCTAGAAGGACAGATGCATTTTGTTCCTCATATTAACTTAAAAATTCAAAGGAAGTATTTCCTAAATATCATGTGAGCATACTTCCCAGTTTGACTCTCCTGGTTTACACTTGTATCTGTATACTTATTTCTAACCATTCTTTTATTCTCAACATCATCCTTGTTTGGGTAATACAGCATATGATCAGTCTACTTAAACATCATGAATTCTCTTATATGCTGCTATCTGTGACCCTTCTGAAGCCTGTTTTTGTTTTTGCTTTTTGGAAGCCCGCCTTAAAACTATATATTTCCTTGGATTATACAGTAATGTAAGACATTCTATATTTTTGTTAAGTGCTGTGTAATGTACTCATCTGCTTTAATTAATTTATATCCTTAAATCTTTTTTTAATTTATTGAGGTATAATTGACATACAATATTGTATTACTTTCAGGTGCACAACGAATGATTCAATATTTGTGTACATTATGAAATGGTTGCCACAGTAAGTCTAGTTGCAGTTTGTCACCTGACAAAGTTCACACAATTTTATTAAAGACTATATTTCTCATGCTGTACTTTATGGGACTTATGGCTTATTTATTTTATAGCTGGAAATATGGACTTCTTAACCCCCTTCACCCATTTTGCCCTCCCATCCCCCAACCTCTCTCCTGTCTAACAAATACCAATCTGTTCTCTATATCTCTGAGTCTGGGTTTTGTTTTGTTTGTTTGTTTTGTTTTGTTTTTTAGAGTCCACATATAAGTGAAATCATGGGGTATTTGTCTTTGTCTGACTGACTTCATTTAGCATAATACCTTCAGGGTCCATCCATGTCATCACAAACGGTAAGATTTTGTTCCTTTTTATGGCTGAATATATACCACATTTTCTTTATCCATTCATCCATTGATGGACACTTAGGTAGTTTTCATGTCTTAGTTATAGTAAATAGTGCTGCAGTGAATATAGAGGTGCATGTATCTTTTCATTTTTTATCATTTGTATGGAAGTATAATTAGCATACCGTTTATATTAATTTTAGGTGTACAATAATTCTGTACATTATGATGTGTCATTATGATAAGTGTACTCTTAATCCCCTTTATTTGTTATGCCCCCACCTCCCTTTTGGCAACCCCAGCTTGTTTTCTATATTTAAGAGTTTTTTTTCTCTTTTTCCCTTTTTTCTTTTGTTTGTTCATTTGGTTTATTTGTTAAATTCCACATATGAATGAAATCATGTTGTGTTTGTCTTTCTCTGACTGATTTATTTCACTTAACATCATACCCTCTAAGTTCATCCGTGTTGTTGCAAATGGCAAAATCTCATTTTTTTTTTAATGGCTGAGTTAATATGCCATTATATAAATACATACATGCATGTATACATACATACACACACCATATCTTCTTTATCCATTCATCTAGGGATGGAAACTTGGATTGCTTCGATATCTTGGCTATTGCAAACAATGCTGCAATAAACATAGGGGTGCATATATCTTTCAAATTAGTGTTTTCATTTTCTTTGGGTAAATACCCAGTAGTGGGATTACTGGATCATATGCTTTTTATATTTTTAATATTTTGAGGAACCTCCATACTGTTTCTCACAGTGACTGTAGCAATTTACATTCCCCCAACCAGTGTACAAGGGTTCCTCTTTCTTCATATCCTCACCAACTCTTGTTATTTTTTTCTTTTCGATAATAGCCATTCTGATATGTGTGAGGAGATATCTCATTGTGGTTTTTATTTGCATTTCCCTGATGGTTGGTTATGTTGAGCATCTTTTCATGTGTCTATTGGCCATCTGTCTATCTTCTCTGGAAGAATATCTGTTCAGGTTCTCTGCTCATTTTTTAATTGGATGGTTTCTGTTTTGGGTTTTTTGTTACTGAGTTGTAGGAGTTCTTTATTTGTTTTGCATATTAACCTCTTATTGGATATATGATTTACAGAAATCTCTCATTTAGTAGGTTGCCTTTTCATTTTGCTGGTAGTTTCTTTTGCTGTATGGAAGCTTTTTAGTTTGAAGTAGTTCCATTTGTTTATTTTTGCTTTTGTTTCTGTGGCCTTTGGAGTTAGGTCAAAAAAAAAAAAAAACACATCGCTAAGACAAATGTTGAGTTGCTTACCACCTTTGTTTTCTTTTAGGAGTTTTATGGTTTCAAGTCTTTATTCCATTTTGAGTTACCTTTTGTATATTGTACAAGATAGTGGTCCAGTTTCATTCTGGACAGCACGTAGCTGTCCAGTTTTCCCAGC